>NW_026623254.1:4312213-4364409 GCF_030028575.1 Malurus melanocephalus
CATAGGGGTGGGATTGACTATTATTGCATTGTCCAATGATGAGCTATGCTTTTGCAATATGTATGAGCTTATTATCTTGATTATAAAAGGGCAGAGGTCCTGAAATAAAATTGAGACTTRCTGACCATGAAAACTTGAGGCTTGTCTCCCGCGACTTCTTCCCAACACCCGGCTGCTAATTACTGCAACATGGAATCGTCTGACATTGCAACTGTGTGGGTGTGATAATCTGCTGTCAAAAAGGAACCAGGCTCTAAGTGCAGGYGGGGACAACCCCAAGCTGAACCTGGACTAGAATGCCTTCCCCTACCACCTGATTTTGCCGTGGGCAGTGGGGCAGGGCTGGCAGCTGGATTGGGCACAGCCCCAGGATGTCTCAGCAATGCCCAAGTAATGCCATTATGTGGATCTAGGTAATAAAAAATGCATCCAGCGTGGCAGCATCTGCATAACAAGGGAAGCACTGTTKCTTTCAGTGAAAACAGACTTTCTATCTATTATTAGTGAAGATCACAGAAATAACAAGTGTGGGAGTATATCTGGAAGCTTCATTATTCTGAGAAATTACGTGTGCCTTCATTACTCTGAGAATTATGGAAMGTCAGTGGAATGGATCAATAATGTTTTTTGTGTTTCAAGATGCAGGGAACAATACTCTTACTGATGGTGGGGTCTGACTGGAATAAAATTAACTTTGTGTGGACTACAAATGATAATAACCTGGGCAGTGTCAGACTCAATCTTGTAAAAAATCAACTTAATGTAGAGCAATCTTTTATAAAMAGAATCTGGGCATCTAGATGAGCTGAAACACACGAGCAAAACATGCCATGGACTGTATATGAACTCAAGACAGAATGGAAATTGAAACCAGGAAGTGTTTAGTCCACAGTACCTCCATTTTTGAATGCCACCACTGATAATCACTCCCAGTCCTAGTGCCAAAAGWTCCCACCCCTCTTTGTTTTTTACCTCATATCTAATTACCCGTTTGATGTTTTCATTTTCTCTGCACACACCTGCTTGTCTCTGCCCAGATTCCTCACAAAAAACCCAACACTCCCCATATTAATTCTTTCWAATTGGCCTTAATTCTGCTACTCCTGATATTCTGCCTCATCCTGGTGCTTCCAAGACTGTTACTGTGGCAATTTGGCCCAATGCAGTGTAATGGATATAACTGCTGAACCGCATTAGCCTTTGATTAAATCATCCTGATACCACCTCCCACGAATTAATTGATGGTGGTAATATTTCACAGACTCCCTTAATGTTTCAGAGTGCTCTCCTATCTGCAATTCAGTCATGCCACACTTTAGGGCTCAGTGCACACAATTCCTGCAGGGAGCAAAGTGGAGCTTTCCARAAATCAAGCATGCCAAGGGGCAAAAAGTCATCTCTTTTATATGGTAAAATTCACATGAACCCATCTATCTAATATACAGTCTCTGCCTACCTAATGCATATTTATTAGGGGATGTAACTTACACAATGCTTGAGTGATTTGGGCGAATCTTATCAGTTAAGGAAAACAAAGCTTTTCATTAAGGAACTCCCATTGCTGGAAGTTATCTGAGGACATCAGTTATGCTCACAAAAGGTGAGAAAATTCAAGCTGGGGGGCAGACAACTTGACTCAAAGAGTGCTTGGTCACACCTGGTTTGCCCAGAATACCTTGCAAGTATAATACTTCATCGAGGGGAGGTCATRCCTGACAGTGGAGGAAGGGACACCACACCAACAGCACTGGGCTGAGAAGAGTGCTCTGACAGCTTGGAATCTGGAGAAGGCAAARGTCAAGGATTCCCAAAAGATTAAGCACTGACTGGCCCTTAAGGAAACCATAAAGCCTTGGGCAACAAGTGAAGCAACACACGATTAGCACACCAAGTGCATCTGCAACAGATTCCTGATATCTCTGCTGAAACTGAAGTTGTGCAGTGCCTGTAAAAGTGTGAGGGTGTGTGGAAGGGTAATTAGAAATGTAGCATGATATTGAGTTTGTCTTAGAACAGAAACAAGTTTAAATCCCTCATTTGCACAGGCTCTCGAAACCCATCTGGCATGTTGAGAAGGATATTCAACTCTGTAGCAACTGATTTTCAGATCATAGAATCACAGAATAGCTCAAGTTGGAAGGAAATAGTAACAATCACCAACTCCCTGCTCCTCACAGGACTTCTAAAACCAAACCATAGTAAAAAGAGTGTTCAGGTTCTCAGTGAATTCTGACAGACTTGCAGCCACAAACAATTCCTYGGGGACCTTGTTCCATTGACTGGCCATTCTCTCACTGAAGAACTTTTCCTAATGTCCAGTCTGAACCTCCCCTCACACAGCTGCATTGCATTTCCCACTGCTGGTCACCAGGGAGAGGAGATCAGCACCTCCTCCTCCGCCACTGCTCCCTTTTGTGATGCATTTCCTGCCCTCCTCAGGCTGCTCTACAATCTCAGGAATTCTCATTGGGACTAAGCCTTGAGGAATGACTCAGGAATGAAGCTTCCCTCAATCTCATCAGAAACTCATGCATGACTAAGGTGGGAAGGCACTGTYCTTAGAAGGTTTTGTTGCCTAACAAAGGGTAAGAGATAGACAGTCATGCCCTGACAGCCKTGGAACATTAAGTGCCTGAATCATCCTGGAGATTGACAGGTGATGAAAGCCAAGCATTYTGCAGCCCTATAAACAGGAGTTTAAAGTGAGACCCTTGGAGCTCTCCTGGAATCTCAGTGGACTGAATCTCCCAGCTTTCCACTCYGAGTGGAACACTTGAGACTAGGTTTGGCAAACGAATCCACTCTGRTTATTGTGACCCAATGGGTGAGTCTCCCTTATCCTTTAACATTCTTATCCTTTTGTATCCCAGACTCWGTGAAAATTACTTTAAATAGGCTCTGATCCAGTTTTCTTTTATAAGCCTTACCTATGTTGTGATAGGGTGAAATTTGCCACTAAGTCATGCTTTCACAAATACATATTAAAACCTCCTTTCGCTAATAATTTTGAAGGCATTTCTTTAAGGGCCAAAATACTCATCCATGACATCTTCCTCAAGGAAGTTGTAGGCTGCAATGGGGTCAACCCTCAGCCTTCTTCTCTCCAAGCTGAAGAAATCAAGTGGCCTCTGCCACTCTTTGTAAAGGTTGCAGTTGARGCCATTCACCATCTTGATCATTCTCTGCTGCTCACTGTCTAATAATTTGATGTCATTCTTATATTGAGGTGCACAAACCTACACAGGTGAGGTTACACCAGTGCAGAGTAGAGCAGGACAATCACCTCCCTCAAACAGCTCCAAATGCTCTGTTTGATACCCACCCCAGGACATGTTTGGCCCTTTTGGCTGCCTGGGAGCACTGTTGACTCATACTCAACTTGCCATMAATCCAATCCCACAGATCTCTTTTCACGGGGCTGTTCTTCTGCCTCTTGTCCCTGTTATTACTGAGAGATGCCTCTGACTGAATTAAGASACAAATGAGACCAAATGATGAAGTAAAAAATACGGATTTTATTTAAAAATAAATGTGAGGTAGAGAGAGTGAAATAGATAAAAAAAAACAGAAAAGAGAGAAGAGAGAGAAAGAGAGAGATCAAGCAGAAGATCTGCCATCTATGGATCCAGGGATGTTCCATGGTCTTTCCTGACCTTGGGCTTCTCAGTGGGGGGGTCCCAGGTYGTTCTTTTGGTGGTGCCACCTTTATACAGTCCAAGTTCTGAGTCTCTGTGAAGGTGTGTTCCTAATTTACATGTGAAGCGAGGCCGAGCATGCCATCACGGCATGCTGAACAAGGGTGGGCTTTGTCCTCTTCCTGCACATGCTTCCTCCAAGGTTTTGAGGGCTTTTGGTGGTTRTAGGATGCAGATGCTGTCTGTCCCACAGCTTGGGGTGATCTTTGTTTGAGCAGTGATATCTGTGTGAGTAGTTGCTTCCTTTCACACAACTTGCCAGAGCGGGAAGTTTTGTCCGGATAAGTTAATCAGGATGTGCTACCCCGATATAGCCTCCACCAGGCCTGGAAGTGGTGTCTTCCTGTTGCAAATTCCTCCTTSCTGTGTTTATCTTATGGCAAGTTCCTTCTCTAGCCTTAACAGTGTTTCAGACAGCCAACCGTGCTTTTTAACTCCTTACAGTCCCCAATTTGCACCTAAAACCAGGATTAWCCTATCCCAGGTGATGAATCCAGCACTTGCTCTTGTTATATTTCATACAGTTGATTGACAAAGCTCTCCAGATTTCTCTGTAGGACYTCTCTAGAAATGGGTTGTGGGATTTTGAGGGCCTTTGGTGGTCTCCATCCTTAGGTCAACAGTTCATGTCCACTTCTTGGCACCATCTCTGTGCTTTAGCTGTCTTTTGTGGTCTCCAAAGTTGAAGGAGAAGTCATCTGTAACATTGGGGGCACTTGGTGAGTAAGAGCACCAGAAACCCCTTCAGACGACCCTCAGMAATCATAAGAGGACTTCCAGYAAGWGGCAGATGCACACAAATTAATTCTAGGGAAAATCATGTTTATGTATTAGCCAGGAAGTAGGCTGTAATGAATATGTATGGTTATGGTGAAATAAATGCTTCATTGTAAAGTGTCATGACACAGCCAATTAGAAGAAATATCCTTGGGTGGCCAGCAATGCAATAAAAAATGCCTGCTTTCTAAGACTTCAAAATCGTGTTAGAAATTGTCTCTAAAAAAAAAAAAAAAAAAAAAAGGAGTGGGAGTGGGCTGTTATATTACAAAATTATAGACTGTCAGTCATATATTTCTAGGGCAGCTGTGTCAGCTCAGCAGCTCTAGATACCTTGCCTGTAGTATCACTTGTTGGCTGCTTTATAAGAAAATTTGCCACAAACTCACCTGTGCCAGTTTCTGCCAGAAAACGCTGTTCAGCACATCCTCAGAATGTTTTACTTCAGTATGGTTGAGTCGTCACCAAAATTCGGAAAGAAAACTCCTAAACACCAATGTAGTATTAAGAAGCAGGMATTACTTKATGATGGTGCTGGASGCATGGGGCTAACTCAGTGACACTACAAAATCTTTATGGGTACCCAACTGTGGGATTAAATGGCACGAAAGAAACTATCCAACACGGATTTGGATTTTTGGTTCATAGGGAAAACGGGTGCTAATGAATTCACAAATGACTTCATGGGTATGGGTCTTCCCTAATTACAGGAGAAATTGGGTCTGTGCAAAGTCTGTTGCAGATCCCAGCCAGCCTTTTGCAGATCCCTAACAGCCTGAATGTCTGAACTTTAGGGGGAAATGACCCTACATGTTCAAGGGGGAATATATAGTAGGTGGTTCAGGAAGTCTRTGCCTTCCTAGCAGCCCAGCCAATAGGGAAAGGAAAGGGGCGGTCAGTTTAGGATAAAAGGAGGATGTGTCCTCCAAAAYTTGACAKACACCCCRKGGSGGKRTRKSSYMKWGKRSWMTMTTCCTTTATTCGAATAAAGTTGCAGGGCTCCTCTGTCTTTTTAGGGACAGAGTTTTCTCACAGCGTGGCTTTTCCACACAACGTGAATGAGCAGACACTCCTTTATCTCGGCGCCAGGAACACAGGGATCACTCCTCCCAGCGTGCTCCGCTTAGTAAACAAAATCCATCCAATTTATACACTTCTTGTGCTGAGTCATTGTTACATAAGTCCTTTTACATACAATGCATAMTATGCCTGCTCTTAAATTTAACTTTTAGAATAGTAAGTTTTGCTAGTTATATAACTTCATCAATATTCCTACCCTAAGACAATCATCGGGCATCTCTGGAGCTCTGCTGATTGGAATCCTTGATATTCAAATCAAAGTGGGAAGGGTAGGGAGTTTCCAAGCCATCCCAAGTGGTGTCCATGATGGTCTCCAGAGTTTCTTACACAAAAAATACGACATCCAATAGCTTTGAACAAAGCATAAGACATCCAGCAGCTTCTTGATCAGGTTTCCACACTTGCATATTTTAAGCACAGTCCTCCTGACATTCCTATAGCTTGTACTTCACGATTCTCTAACGGTAATCATAACCAACTCTTTTAATACCATTAAATAGATTACTTTATCAGAATGTTTATAACATTGATTCTAGCTCATTGAATTCTAACTGATTGAAGTCTCAACCGCTCCCTCCAGAGCTCGTAGGAGAATGTAAAAGCAGCACTCTGCTTCCCTTAAAAGCGGTGACGCACTCGAAGCAGGGAGCTGTGGGAGCTCCCTGGAGGGCTGAAAAGGCAGGAAAGGAGGCAGGGAAAGAGGCAGGGAGGAGGGGCCCGGCCCGGAGCGATCTGAGGCTCAGAGTACCGCTGCTGTCCGCCGACCCCGCGGGCCCCGCACTCCCTTCCCCGGCGGCGGTGCGAGCACACCCCGGGCTGGGCGGGAGGGACGCGCCGGCACCGCCTCCGCCCCGCCCCGGAGCTCCCGCCCCACAGCCCGGAGCCGGGGTCTCCTTCCGTCTCCCATCGGGGCCGACAGCCGCGGCTCTGGACCATCGCCCGCCGGGTTCGGTGAGGACGTGCGCGGCAGCGGGACAAGGAAGGACGGGAGCGGGGCGGGGGGCTGAGGGGCCGTGCTGTGCTATCCTCCCCACGCCCGCGGGGCCGGGAGCTCCGGAGCCGAGAGCCGCTCCCCGGGAGCTGCCGGCCCCTGCGGAGGGCTCGGGGTGGAGCTCTCTCCGAGGCCGTGCCGGGGAGCGGGGAGGCCGCGGGGCCGCGCAGCTCTGCAGGGCCGCGGCTCTGGAGCGCTGAGGCGGCGGGGCCGGGCCGGGAGCGGGGCTCGGCAGCCGCTTCGCTGCTCGTCCCGCAGACCCAATTAACAGCAATTAGTGAGCGTCCTGCGAGCGCCTGAACGAGGACAATGCGATGCGCAGGCTCCGGAAACATCGCCCGCCCTTATCACATTAAGGACGCAGAGGTTTGTTTGCTGTATTTSTCCATAGGGTACGGCAATCCGGGGAGATACGATAGATAATATTTAGAAAGAAAAACAACGAGGAAATCCCCCTCCCCCACGAAACCAAACCGACAGAAACAAAGCGATCGCTGTCAGGGTTGAAGACCAGATGTTTCSAGCGTCTTGTGTTTAAATTCTGCCRTGAAAGTCCAGCGTTAGTTATTTTTTTTTGCTTCAGCCTCTCAGATAGGCATCACAAGGTGTGCGGTAAGGAGCCGCTGCTCTGCTTTGTGTAAGAGGGACACCTGCAGTCKTGTATTGTGGTTGAACTGATACAACTGTTTATACTATTAAGAAAAAACAATTTAAAGAGATAGAGTCCCTCTCTTTCGGCTTTGGGTTGTCTAAGTAGTTTAGTTGATAGATTTGGCTTACTTATTCCGTCGGCAGAAGCGTGAGGAAAAAAGGAGAAAAAAATGCAAGTAACCCATCAATACTTAGCAATTTCCTTCCTATGCCCTGGGAGATGTGCTTTGTATGCCTGTGTCATCAATGGAAACCAGAGGCATCAGGTAGAACATAGATTTTCCCCTGGAGCACCTGATATGTTTTAGAAGCCCATAGGAATGCTGGAGGTTGTTTTCCTAGAAGTTATTAAGAGRTTGACTCAACTCTTTCTAGGAGCTCTGTGGTAACTTTGGGCATTTCCCAGCTCTTAACTAGCCTCCTGGGAGGACTTAAAAATAGAACAAAACAAACCTAGCTCATGGTGACTCCTGGTAAATAATTCCTCCCTCTTGCATCTGAGAATGAGGGGAGTAAAACCTGCTAGTAACATCAACAACTCTTATCRTCCTGTTCCCTTGAACTAGCCAACTGATGTCTCAAAACATGTAGMTAGATATTCCTGGCAGAGAAAACTGACTTGTGATAATGATTGCTTTTAWATTACTGTCTGAACAATTGAATCYTTTACTSTTGATGCCTGTGCCAGTATAAAAGTTCCCCTGAGTCTCAAAGCGCAAAGTCTTTGAAAGCTTATTGAGGTTTCCTTACTTATCCAGGAACCATTAGCTCAGTGTTTGTGTGGCTCACTGCACTGAGGTCAGACCACTTTGTAGTTTAAGCTTCAACAGGATTGTTTTTGCAGAAATAATACACTGTCTGATGTTTTGGCAGAGGAAAAATAAAACCATTAYAGCATGCTTTGTATCAAGTCTGTTGTGGGATGTTTTGGTTCCCTTCTAAATAGAAACTAAAACTTTCTGCAGTTCATTGGTCTGCCAGATATTTAGAAGTTGTTTCATTGTTGTCATTTTGGTTCTGTTTTCCGCTTAAAACACAGATGCTTTTTTGCTCTTTCCCCTTCTGACTAATCTTAAAAAAGTAGCTGTAAATCAGTAAAATACTCTGATTTGCAGGAGGCTGTCCCTTAAACACAGGCTCTCTAAAAGCTGATCGCTGACTTATATTGTTTTCTGCAGGCCAAAGTGTTTTGGTAGGAGAATAGTTTTATGTTTCTAAAAAATTACACAAAATAGTCCTTCCCAACTATTTTGTTTGCCTTTTWTTTGGTTCAGTTTCATTTGCTTCAGCAACGTATCAGTGGGTAGGAGATGTGAGACTTTGTCATAGCATTTGTGGTCTTTCTTGTAATAATTAACCTGTTAGTTTGATGTTGAGCCCTTCTTGTCTATGTTGAAGACTAACAGTTGTCAGAGGGAGAGCAGTACTTCCCAGCCCATAGTTTAAAAGATATTGCTGAAGACTGCAAAAGGAGTAAAGGAARGAGCAGAAAGCCAAGGAGGTGCAATTCAACTCTTAATTCCTAGAGCAGCTCCTTCTCCTGCATAGCTRTGAGAGCTTGTGAAAAACCTTAGAGCATACTGGCGGCTCTTAAGAAGAGGAAAGAAAAAAGACAAGGAAAAAYGGTGAAAACACCCTTTATGGTTGTTAGCATTAGGTAATGCTAATCTTTGCCTTTACAAACTGTTACTGGGYGCTAATGAAAGGAGACTGTTGCTTCACAGCAAATTGGAATTCAAAATCTGCCGGGGGATCTTTCTGATGTGTTACTGGTAATCAGGACATAGGAGRTTGGTGGTATTGTTGGCATGGGTCATTGTTCCTGTGATGAAAGCGCAGCCTGAAGCTGTTGATTGTTGTCCCTTCTAGGAGCCAAGACCAGTGAGGAGCTCCTCCAGTGGGCGCTCCACATTTGTCTGAAGAGACACATTAACAAGATTGCTGAAGTAAGTGATCTTTTTTCCTTTTTAAAGTGAAATTATGGATGCCGTTTTTTTGTGTGTAGTTTGGTTCCTCCTGAAGCAGCAAGTAGCAGCGTCAGCGCAACTGGAGAGGTAGAAATGGGGTAGAAAATAGGGCTGGGGAAAATACGAACTTTTTAACCTATCTTTGTTACTAGAGCATTTCTAAGCTATRTTCAGTACTCTTACAGTTTTTTGAAGAACCCTAGTACTTTCTTTAGATTTTTTTTTTTCATAGATTTGACTGCTAGAAACAACTCAGATGTTTCCGGCTACCATTTTGTTTCTGATAAACCGAAGTCTTTCAAAGTGTCAGGAGTTTCAAAACTGCTTAGGGCGGTGGAAATGTAGAGCAAAAATGCTGTAAAATTTTGTACCTGGAAGAATTTCAAGGAAGCTCATTTAATGGAAGGATTGATATTGTARCTTAATAGCAGGCAGGACACTTCACCAATCAGAAGAGAAGCTTTACATTTTCAAAACACTCCTGTGGTCTTGAAGGTAGCAATATGCCTTCATKCTGGATGTAAATGGTCTCCATAAAATGCAAAAATGCCAAACACCTCTTCTGGTATGTGCTGGTGAAAGATTTCCATGTCTGAAATTCACTTAACTTCTTAATTTGCATTTCAATCAGTGTCGTCTAGGTGGATTGAAAGCTTGTCTCCAATGAGCGGTCGTTAGATATTGAATGACTAGAGAATGATACTTCTAAAAGGGGATGTCTACAACTATTGGGGATGTAAGAGTTCTCTAAATGTGCCTTAAAACTTGCAAGGAACTTGGAAATTCTTCAGAGGTTGAAGCATGTTCATGGTTTCTCTGTATTTCGCTTGTTTCTGTGAGGTGTGTGAAGTCCTGTGGCCTGAGCTGAGGCTGACTCTCAATGAACTTTCCAACCAAAATGTGTAATATTTGGATCTGCTTATTAGCAAAAGATGTATGGTCATTAGTGAAACATGTGTGGTAAGAATATATTCCTTCCTGTGCTTTGAGGCCAGTCATGACCATGAAATCAGGTATTTGGCCTTGTTTGGAGGTACAYAGTCAAAGCCAGCTCTTTGRTTCCTCCTTGAGCCTTGGCCAGGCTTTGGATGGAACCAAGAGGAGACTGACCCCAGATGTTCCCACACTAGAAGGTATGGAAGCTTGTTTACTGTACATGATCAAAGCTGGACCCTCTCACAGCGAAGATGGAGACCTCACCTGGGGGTGGTCACACCTGAAGAATTTCCCAGTTACCAGGAGCAGCTCTCCAGTCCTTCCCTGTGACTGGAGCTCCCCAGCTGAAGTGTAGATCTGGACAATGTACCAGTTAAGGGTAACTGGTGATGTACCTTTCTTAATCACTATAGGCAATCTTCTGTAGTAATGATTAAGTGCATTGCTTAGCTTATTTTGTAATTCTTTGCTGCTTTGTGCTCTAGTAAATTACACTTATTCYTTAAAGTTGRTGTCTGTGTCTTTTGTGCTGACCATGTCAACTTGCAGAACAGTGTGATGGTAAAGAGAAATTTGCAGTTGAAGCATAGGGGTGTATGTATTTTTTAAAAAATACATTCTCRTCCCATCTAAGAAAAGGCAGCTCTGGGCTCTGCTTCATCATTAGCTGACCTTCCTCTATCATAGGAATACTCACAACTAGAAAAGCGTGAGCTATAGGTAATAYTYAAAGCTGTGTGTTTGAATTATATACATGAAATTTTCTGCAGAGACAAGGATATTCTTTATAAAGGAGTGTGATGCTACTGATAGAAAAGCTTTCATCTGTAGGATTCTGGACAGAATATTTGGTGATTTCAATTTGTCTGATGAATCAAGTCTCTGTTATTAATGCCTTTTCCCTGCAAATTTTTTCTGTTGAAAATTGCTTTCTCATGCTTACAGCAATTAGTCAAAAGTAAACTTTTTTTTTTTCTCTGAGGAGTATAAGCAATAAGCCATCAAATACAATCTTGAAGATTTTGTTTTGTTCTGAGCAGTGACATTGGTTCTGCTGGTGTTGGTGCGTTGCTTGGTTTAATGGAGAACTAGAATGTTAAAATTCCTTGTTGTGAAACATGGCTCCTCCAAATAGTCCATAGTGCTTGCAGAAGATTCACTTTTACCTTTCAGAATAACCTCTTGGAGCTCAGTTTAGATGCTKCTTGTGACAAATTCAGAGTTTTCTGTGTCTGGTGGTTTCAGTTGTTGATGTGTGGGACAATGTGTTCATCTGCATTAGCTCATTCGTGGTGAGAAGAATAACTTCTTTATTCTTGACCCATTCACCATGACCACAGTTCCCATGACACTTGTGACAGTGTTGCTGGGTACAATTATTAGCTGTAGGACAGTGGATATTGGCAGCTGCAATGGAATGCTTATTCTTTGGTTTTTGTATTATCCCTGAATAAGTCTTAAAATGGAATTRCATAATTGTAATTTCTCGACTGCAGAATTTCCCGGTTCCCTCCCAAGATTCAMGGCACATTCAGAGATTGAAGCTTGTTTCATTGTTTCTCTACATTTGTTTTGCTGAGGAGCAGGGTCAGAAACCACACAGACACCAACTTAAGAAATAAATGTAATTTGGTGTAATACAAAACTGCAAAGAATTACAAAAGGATAARGTAARCAAAAGATAAGTATCAGCTGKGGGAAGCCACTGTGACAGCAAAGGACTGGAGAACCACTGGGAAATCCTGCAGGTGTTTCCATCCACAGGAAACAAGGCTTCCGACTTAGCTGTGAGGGGGCCCTGTTTTTATGCTGCTGACTAAACAAGCTACCATAACTTCTAGCAGGGGAACATCCGGTTTCATTCTCCCACTGAGTTTCTTCCAAAGCCTGGCCGGGGCTCAAGGAGTAACCAAGGGAATTGTCTTTGATCCCATTCTCCCAAGCAAGGCTAGATTTGGCCTAAGTACTGAAARGTAAATACGTGTTTGCCCAATGAGTGGATACAGGTGTGAAAATGTCAATAATACTTTGTTAATGAGCAGATACGTATAATATTTCTTTGGAAGGTTAATTGAGAGGTCAACATTGGCCCAAGAACCATTGTTCAGGCCATAGTAMTTCAACATTTTGCAGTTCTTACCCTGAAGTGTGATAAGTAGAGATCTGCAGCTGTAGTTCTGCCTCAAACATCCTTATTGAAACAAAATTTCAAAATTTTAACATAAATTCTAAAAATGGAAACATATGAGTGCAGGATATTCTTTCTATATAAGTAGGAGTGAAACAGCTTGAACTTCACCCTACTTGCAAAAATCGCCAGTGATGAAGGGAAAGTGGTCATGCTGCTTTTGGTGTTGAAGAATGCTGATACCAGCTTGATGGAAACACCTCAAAATTAAACATGAGGATGTGAAGAAACTGATGTTTCCTGACAGGAACTGGCACAGTCAGGGGTGCGTGAGACAGATGTTTCCTGATAAAAGGAACCAATGAGTGTGGTACTAATCATGTATTTTAAATTAATTATGTTCTGCTGAGCTAGCCTAGCATTGTAGGACTGATACTCGGTCGCATTATCCTATGGAAGCCCAAGCTCTTGTTTTTTATGGTAGGGATTTCTCACACGTCCCTTCTAAGAGTGTGTGTGGAGATTCTTCGTTTTAAGTGGGGATGCTTCTCATGGTTACTCCTTGCGGCTGAGTGAAGGAGATTTGCCCATTGTCATGAGTTTGGGTGACCAAACCCAATCTCTTCTCGACAATTATTAATCTAGTTTTGAAAATACTGATATGATAAATAGTGCACTGTGATAGCAATTGTAGCCTGCAGTCACCACACCAACAGGGGCCACTCCCCGTTCTGGACAGGTGTAAAAAAATTCACTCTGAAATAGGTTTTGATTGGGAAATGCAGCTTCTTGAGTTGCTGCTGTTGCCGGTAGCGCGCCAAAATATGCGAGAGAGGCAAGAGAGAGCTCTCCCTGAATGCCTTGACTTTTAAGACTTTGAGAATGAAGTGTCTTCACTTCATCTCCAGACAAATGAAAAGACCCGCTAACTAACTGAGAMACACTGTTTATTCRGTGTTGGATAACGCTGAATAAAATCACATTAGAAGTCTTGGTGTTTGGAGAGCTTGATGCAATGTGATGGTTGCAGGAGCGAAACATACCCATGCCATCAACATTTTGGTAACATATCTGTAGCAGCAGATGGCATTAGGAGAGCAAAGTCATAGAATCATAGAATATGCTGAGCTGGAAGGGACCTGTCAGGGTCATTGGGTCCAACTCCTGGCCCTATACARGACATCCTAAGAATTGCATCATGTGCCTGAGAGCATTGTCCAAATGCTTCTTGAGCTCTGTCAGGCTGAGGCTGTGACTACTACCCTGGGGAGCCTGTTTCAGCATCCAGACACCTTCTGGGTGAAGAACCTTTTCCTGATATCCAATCTAAACCTCCCCTGACTTAGCTTCATGCTGTTTTGTTGAGTCTGTCACTAGTCAGAAGAATGAAGAGATCAGTGCCTGCCCCTCCTCTTCYTCTTGTGAGGAAGTTGTAACTGTGATGAAGTCTCCTCACAGTCTCCTCCAGGGTGAACAGACCAAGTCACCTCAGCTCCTCCTTGTATGGTTTCTGGTTGAGGTTCTTCACCATCTTCGTGGCCCTCCTTTGGACACTCTCAGACAGGTTAATCAGTTTTTTATATTGTGGCACCCAAATCTGCCCCTAGCACTTGAGCTGAGGGCGCCCCAGTGCACAGCAGAGCAGGACAATCCCCTCCCTTGCCCAGTTGGTGATATTGTGCCTGATGCTCCCCAGACACAGTTTGCCCTCCTGGCTGCCAGGGCACTGCTGATTCATATTCAGCTTTCCATTAACCAGGACCCTCCCTGGTCCCTTTCTGTGGTGCTGCTTTCCAGCACCTCATTCCTTAATGTGTATATCCAGGGCTGCCCCATCCCAGGTGCAGAATCCAGCACTTGCCCTTGTTAAATTTGATACAATTGCTGATTGCCTGTCTCTCTGATCTGTCAAGGTCTCTTTGCAGGGCCTCCTTGCCTTCAAGAGAAGTGAGACTGACAGCTCGCTCTACTTTAGTGTCCTTGACAAACTTACTTAGTATTCCATTGAGTCCTGCATGCAGGTTGTTAATGAAAATGTTGAAGGGCACAGGGCTGAGGATGGAGCTCTATGGAACTCCACTAGTGACAGGTCACCCATCTGATGTCACCCAGGCCACTACAAGCCTTTGTGCCCGACCCGTGAGCGAGTAGCTCACCCATCATATGATGTATTTATCCAGCTTTGCCAGAAGGACCCTGCAAGAGACACTCTTGATAGCTTTACAGAAGTCCATAAAGATAACRTGTACTGCTTTTCCTGACCAKGTGGGTTACTGTRTTGTAGAAGGAAATCAGGTTCAASAAGCAGGGCTTTCCCCTCATGAAGCTCTGCTGGCTGTGACTGGTGCCTGTGTTGTCCTGCAAGTATTCTTCAATATCTCCCAGAGTAATGTTTTCCATGATTTTACCAGACACTGAAGTGAGACTGACAGGTCTCTACTTTCCRGGGATCTCCTTCTTGCCCTTTTTCAAAATTGGGACAACATTTTCCAGCTTCCAGTCAGCTGGGACTCCWGTGAATTCCCAAGATCACTCAAAAACTATCAAGAGAGGCTTCGCAATGACATCAGTAGGATTATTGGATGAATCCCATCAGGATTTGTCAGAAGCTGATAGGTAAAAGTGGAAATAAACTTGGAAATGGTAGAATGGGAATCAGAAGTGACTGCTAATCTTGATATTCTTAAGGTTTCTGTAAATACTCCATGACTGACTTGCAATCTGTGATTTAGGTAATTTTCAACAAACCATCTCCTACATAACTGCTAAGAATTCTTAGGGCAAGAAAACCCCAGGAAAATATCTGCAGAGTCATATCTGACCTGGCAGGAGAAGATCCCCTATACATTTTTAGTGAGTGTGTAGGAGACTTCTGTCTATGTAGAGGTTTGTGTAGCTTTTATGGTTGGTAAAACAGTGTTTCTCAGTCAGGAATTTCTAGCTTATTTCCCCACATCTGGTTTTACACTCACTTGTTTATTTAGAGTTCGACCCCTGGTGCCAGAGATAATTAACTGCCTGACCTTTTTCTGGCCTGGGTCATCTGGTTRCTTCATGGCAGGGGAAAGACTGTCCAAGACAGAGCAGATAAGCTTTCTGTGRTGGGGGCTGTGTCCTACCACAGACATCTAAAATACAGTAATAAAGAGAGGAAAATGAGAATTACAGGTGTTCATGTAATCTTTCCTTTGGACATGTTTGGTTGATCCAGACCATCTTTCTACGACACCATAAGTCACAGATGCTGAATTAGATTTAAATGCTTTAGGTTAAATGAGCCATGCTGCTACAAATCCAGAAGCAGAAACAGGAGAACCAAGTTTTGCTGGCCTGCAGCTGAACTTTTGTGTTTTCAATTCTTGGACTCTCTCTTTGCTGAACTACATAGGGGAAGGTAGGAAAGAGCTGTGATCACAGTAGCTGGCATTGAAAATACATATGTTTATAGAGTTTTGGTTCTATTGAAGGGAGCTTTKAGCAAWGAATAAGAATGTTTTAGAGCTRTTGTGAGTGCCTCAGTTATGCKTGTCRCAGAGGAGATTTAGATCACTTGAAGAACCACCAGCACAGGTAGCTGGAAAAGGCTTTTATTGAAATGAGATGATGTAAAAGCAATGCTTAAGAAAGTCCCCTGGCAAGGTTTAATCTTACTGTCCAGGTACAATAATACTTCAAAAGTATTAATATATTATSTTCATGCTCTGTGATATGAGGTTATGCACTGTATCAGTCACTCCGAAGATCTGGAGTTGATAAGGGATCTTTCAGCCTCAAGGAGTAACTCAGGGGTGACCCAGCTCAAGGGAAGGTTACAGCCATGCAGCTGGCTGCTTAGCAGGGAGAGATCAAAAGARGCTTGCTTTGAGCCTTGTGTGATAGAGTGGTTGGCTCGTAGTCAAATGCCATGGAAAAGGTAGGCATAAAAYTCATTGCCCCCATAACTTCATTTCTTCCTTACTAATTAGTCCTGGAAGAACTACCTGTTATTAATGTCTTAGTCGCATGACTGGTGTTCCGGTTTCCCAGCTCTTATGCATCAAAGCTCTCYGTGTCACCCTGTTCCTGTGTGGGTTTTCAAAGAACAGGTGGGAACTAGASAAGTTCTTGACCTTGTCATGGCCTAGGCCTTTACTTCCTTTTGAACCTGAGCCAAAGTGTCAATGATTTGGTCAAGGAGTTGAGCTCATCCCTATAGTTAGTCAATCAACTTAATTTACTCACAGAGCAGTAGTAGAGTTACCTCTTGCCTCTGTCATATTGCACGTAAGTGGTGAGCGTGCAGTTATTTGATGAGTTGCTTAGTTGTAATTAATGCTTATTATATATCATTGCACAAACAGATACTGATATTGTTGAATACTTTTAGGAGAAGGRTTTGAAGTGTTTGTGACTCATATTCCAGTCCCAGGTCAATGTGTGCATAGCAAGGAATAGAGACAAAAAYCTAGCTGACAAAAACCTGAGCCTTATCATGACAAAAGTTTAGAGTCTAGAAGACTCGATATTTGCATTTGGAGGAGGAAGTAGATTGGTGAAGAAAACAGACTGCAAGGCACTTTCAGAAATATCTTTKGTATTGGCATATAAAAAAGATTCCTTTAAAAATAACCCCAASACTTGGCATTGTGGGTAGGACCCTGGCATTTACCAGGAAGAKAAAATGTTCCTGGTGTTCTTTGAGGGCTGAAATTTGGGGTGATAATTTGCGTAAGATTTCATCTGTATGTGCTAGGAAATCACCTGTGTACTGGTGATGAGAGACATCAGGAGTGGGAGAAATTTCAGCTAAAATTGCTTGATCTATCTTAGCATCCGTAGTAGGACTATGGCCATAGCCTGGAGGTAAATGAGTAAAGGTATAATTAATGCCATTTTGAGTACAAACAAACTAAGCTTGGTAGGCCTAGTGGGTGGTACACTGGAGGAATCTTTTACGTGTCCAAACCTGCTCTGCATAGATAAGATGAAAGGTAAATGGCATTGATTATTTTGGCAGCTTTTGAGACTGCAGTATGAGACAGAGAGGGGGCAAAATTTATGCCCAGCTGTCACTGGCAGAAGGGAAGATTCACACGAGGTTTATCAGGTTGACCCTCCTGTTGAGTCACAGGGTGCAGAAAGGATCCCACTGCTTTCTAAACTCCTTCTCAGAGAGGAGGCTGGGTGTGGCTGGATCCASTTCTAGCCCCAGATTTAGTCAAAGATTTATGTCTAAAGAATTATACAAGTGTGGTTGAATCTTTATACAACTTCATCCCACAGGATAAAGGAAGGCAAWCCAATATGGAAAAACTATTTATTTTTGTGGTGTTAATACTGATGATAATATTGATCTTTATCCTGGTTAGACTAAAGACCTTTATCACAGTTACTACACAGCATGGATAGTTAACTATAATTACAGTGACAGTTTTAAARCTGGCAAAATCATTAAGTAGAGATTGATGTTGCTCACTCATACCATTGTCTGTGGGCATACCTCTTCAACTCAGCCTSGAGAAATAACCTTGGAGATGTCCCCACTCAAAGGAGGAAGCTCCACAGACACTGCTGTGAGGGGGTATGTTAAGAGTGTTGGAAGCATAAAACAGTAAAGARAATAGCAAAGCTCAATACGAGATGGGGCCCACACATCAGAGCATCAGTGATCAAAGCAGACATGGAAAACTGATGGGAGRTTTTTGTTGCCATGGCACCGGGGAGGAATGTGAAGTGGGGAAGGAGTGGCACAGTCTCAATACCAGGAAATGTTTTGTGCTACTGGTACCAGGTATACCTCCTACCAAGAAATACTGCATGCAACACAATCACAAAGAACAGAAAATCTGACCACCCACAGCACTTTGCACAATAATGGCTAATAAGGTATAAAAGGACCCTGATTTTGTACTTAGYTGTGGGATGAGAATTTGAAAATTGCAGGGACGGATCTGCCTTGCTCTCTGCAGAAGGGGCACCTTTTGGTAAGACTTGTATCCTCTGCTATAATTGTGGGGAGCCTTTCTGAGGCTTGGCTGCGAGATAAGGGACCTGTGAATATTCTGGAACTGTYTGACCTCKGAGGGAGTCAGCTCGAGAGACTTGTAACAGCAGAGTTTGCCATAAAAGGCACTRTGTATCGTTAGTAAGCGTTAACAAACGTTAGTTACTGTTAGWATCGTTRGGGAACGTTAAAGTAMACGTTGTTWCCGTTGGAAAGCGTAGGTATAAAAGCCGTGGTTGCGTGTGCAATAAACGAGACTTGSGAGATCAAGTGGTCATTGTGCATCTCTCCTGTCCCTCGACAAATGGTWGCTCTGACATATAATGAGTGTTTTGATGTGAGAAATTAAGCTTGCGATTGCCATTGTATTGCTAGAGCTGTTTTTATGCAGATATCACTGACAATCCAAAAGAGTCATGTGTGTTGCATTTTAATAAACCATACTATTTGTGAACCTGACTGGTTCTTTTGAATGCAACTGGACTTAGCAGGTGCTCCAATAGTCTATTAACTGTTGTCGGGTCTTCAGTTATGTTTTTGTAACAAATCCCTGCTGTTAAAAATTGGGACTGGGCTTTTATAGTGATTGACTGCCAGTCAGATGTTTCTGGGCCAGCTGTTTCAGCTCAGTAGCCTTTAGCTCAGCAGTGTTAGGTAAGTTATGAGTGCTATCACTTCTTGGTTGCTTTATCAGGAACTTTGTCTGCTACATCCTCACCTGTGTCACTTCCTGCCAGGAAACATTATTCTTCACATCCTCASAATGTTTAACTTTGRGATTATTGAATCAGGCTGGAGKGAAATACTTGTRAAAGGATGGAAATTATTGGAGTGAAATACTTGTAAAAGTATGTACTGTCTGGAGCTTATCAAAAGTAACTCTGACATGTACCTGTAGTCCTGTGAGAAACAAGGCCTGTAACCCAGAGGTTACTGGGGTCACCTAGTAAGGTCAACTAGAGGTCAACTCTATCACTGCTGCAGCTGGGCAAGGTTCATGTAGGGATACAGCTAGAAAGCAGAAGTGAGAGCAGTGCTYAACCCGTGTCAGAAGTGGACATGGTAACACTGCTAGGGCACAAACCATGGCAAGCAGTGAGGCACAGAACAGCCAGCATAAGAGAACAGCATGTTTGGACATGTACCTGTACTAGTCAGTGCTACACTTAGTTTTGCAATGTTATTCAGAAACATAGATACACTTGTGATAGTATTTTTAGTTACTATTTTTAGTAACTATTATTTTTAGTAACTATTTTTAGTTACTGCTGAAAAGGTATAAATACTCTGTATCAATAAAATTGGCTTATTGCATCCAAGTAATCTGCCTCGTCTCTTCCATTGCCGACAGTCACTTGACATTTCTGTCTGAAACAATTCTTGTTTCAGAAACTCACTTTTAGGCAGCCTCCAGCCACCTGTCAGGCTTTTCCTGGGCAGATGCTGCGATTRCAGGGACCCTGTGGCCTTCTGATTTCTCCACAATTGCCTCAGGGGCTTCTGACACAAACACTGGCAAGAATCATAGAGTTGCGTTTATTCCAGCCTAAGTTGTCCTGCTGGCTTCAGATACTTCTTGTTTATAGGGAGACAGCGTGGACTTCAACTGCATTCAGTGCTCAGCTTTTCTAAAACAAATAGGCAAGGTAACTTTCTTTTCATGGTTTWGCCTTTGTGACTTTTTATGTTCAAAAAATGGAGCAGGTAGTTCCCTYCCTGAGAGCATCTGGCACCCACAGGCAGGGCAAGGCCCCGAAACAGTTCAGGCCAGTTGTGATGCCATGTATTGCATCCCTCTGTTGGCACTGGAGTGGAGTGACTTGGTGCAGCCTGGGAGAGCACCAGGCCAACAGCTTTAGGGGTAAACAGTTTATCTCAGAACAACTCTTGGGGATGGTCCTGTGTGGTTCCTCCTACAGTAATTATTGTAATGCAATTCTCGTAACATGAAGAATTTCAAGGCACATCCATTACAGTCTCCACCCCCGGTCCTTTTGGGCTATGKTGTGGGGTTTAACAGTGCAGTGAACCCCACTCTCCTTGTCTCCAGCCTGTCTGTAGAAAGGGGTTCCTCATTTTTTTTCACCTTGACAGTGACAGTAATTGGATTTTACCCTTGGTGAAATTGTGTGTTGCATGTAGTCAAAGTTCCTCCTCTAGCAAGGATTTTACAGTTGGCTTTTACTGGTTGGTTTCTTAGCCTTGTTTGCCTCTCTCAGTTATGTTTCCAGAAAATGTAAATATCTGAAGTTTCCTCAGCAGTTGTCTAATTCAAGGATGTAATTGTTTTATCCCTGATTATTTTTCAGGAAATGCCCAGTGTAACGTTAGCAGCCTGAAATCTTTACCTTGGATGCAAAAGCCTGTTTTCTCATCTAAGATTCCTGCATCGCTGTAAGTATTGCCTTAACACAGCTATTGATGTTTTTTATGAATTTCATATGTGACTTTATTTTCCTGGGKTTTTTTTTGTTATTGGTGTCTTATAAGAGCAGACAAGGTAAAAGAGTGAAGAAGGATAGAGTTGTCTTTATATCTTGAAAATAACACCTGGAAAATTATAACAGTGGGTCTTTTATTTTTTATAGGCTAGATATGAATAATACTTCTGATTCTCAAATCTGAAATCAGMAGAGTCATAAAATCTAAAAGAGGCTATGAAGGGAAGTCGGGAGTCTTGGGTGATCTGGGAGAAATGGCATGAAACATTCTGTTGAGAAACTAACATCCTGCACAAAGTGAGGTGTTTGTTCTGTCCTAGCTGGATTTGACCATACTGAGAGGAGCTTGTCAAGATGCAGACAAGCGTTCATTCATGTACTTTATCAYGGGGATTTTTGTTGTTTTTGTGTGTTTTTGAAGGCTGAAATAGTGTTTGGCTTTGAAGGCTTTGAGGCATGCTCACCCATCTGGATTTGTTGGTGATCAATGTGCATTCTGGAATATAACATAGGAAGACATCAATATGTGGCTTTGTCACCTCCTGAAGGTGTCAGTACTGCAGTAGCAACGGTGTTGCTGTCATCTCTATGCTTCTTGCCTTCTCCTAACTGAGTAAATAAGACCCCAACAGAATTAGGGGTGCTTTGCTTGTAGTTCATATCATATCTCTCAAAATTAAACTAGTGGGCCYCATTATTATGAGAGATTTTTTACTAAACCCAAATTAATTTTTTTTATTTCTGTTGTTGTAGTCGAAGGTATAATTGAAATTGAGTCTTACTATCTGAAAACCCTGGCCCGTATTTTATTCTGTAGGTGTTTCTTATGCTCAGTTCTTAAGTGTTGTTTATTGTGTCATGTTATACACAGCCTTGGAGTTTTTTTTCATTGGTTTTGGATGAAGAAAGTAAATATAGCAATCTATTGTTAAATTAAAAGGTTGACTAATAATGGAATTATCAGAATAATGTGAAGGTTTTGTTAGTCACTAGATAGTCAGTAGAATTTTTAGTTGCTTCTTTTTTTATATGTCAACTGTGTTCTGGGAAATCATTTATGCAGCTTGACATTGACRGCATTGACATCCACAGGATGTGCCAGTGGGGTTGCTCTCCTACCTAGCAATTTAAATTCAACAGTTCTGTTCATAATGCATTCTAAATCACTTCTCAGTAGGTGAAATAGGTCTTGATCAAAAGATTAAGGTTGTAATTTTTGTAAAATCTTTTTTTTTAGCATTTTGGTTTTGCCTGAAGAAAAAGAAAACAAGAAAAGATGGACTGGAATGTAAGGCCAGTCCAGAATGCTGATGCAAATACAAACCTGCAAAATGAAGGAGCATGTTTCACTCAGTTACTTCCCAATGGCCATGCCTTTCCTCAGACAAATGCCAACACCTCTAAAAATGCATGCACTTATGCTGAAAACAACCAGATCATGTTTGTGCAAACTATCAATGCCTTCCCTTCTGTAAATGCTGAAGGATTCAGAACTTCAGATCAAACCTCACCTGGAGCATCTGTAACTGGCAATAATTTTTTTATGTCAAAATACTCAGTTAAACGACATCAGATGTGTTCAATAGCTCCAAAACCTCCCATTCAGAATTCACTCTTGCGGGCAGAGTTGACTCCGACTCCTTGGCAGGTCTCTAACCCCTACAGTTATCCCTGCAGGAATCTACCTCCCCTGTCCTCCCAAATGAACACAGGGAATAATGTAAGGAGTGTCATAGGGGAGCCTCAGTATGCCACCAACAATGCTTACACAGTGCAGCCAGAAATGCTGCAGCAAAATTCTATGAGACTTGCAACACTACATCAAAGTGGCATTCATCCCCAGAATAATTCTTTTCCACTTGGTACCTCCGGGCAACGTGTCCAACCCCAAATATTTAATTCCAATGCTCAGTGTAAAGTTTCATACCCAATGAATCAAAATCCTGGRACAAATGTACAGCTGCCACAATTTCAGCCAAGTCAGATGGGATCAGAAGCTCCTAGAGGATGTTCTGCACCATCCTTGTTGCCTGCCAACTCTGTTCCAAGAGCTGCAGCACAATCTTCAATAGGTGTACCACAGGAAGTGCAAAATGTACCTAATGGATACAACATGAGCCAGCAGAGGTACCCGCTGGATCCAAAACATSCTCAGCAGTTTAACAGCATTCAGCAACACTGTCAGAAGCAGCCATCTGGAGAAGTCAGTCAATCAGTCAAAAATGTCTGTAATCCAAGTGGAAACATGACGGCAAATCGGTCTTTTAGTGAAGGGTCTGTGTCATCCCCTGGCATTCCCAAAGAGCTGTTGGATGTTGTGAAAGAAATAGAAGCTCTTTCTTCAAAGCCCCTGAGTGATCCTGCTTCAGTTCCAGAGACCCAGACTAGTAATTTGATGAATGGGCCTGTTAATGCTCAGATTTCTTCAGTAGCAGCATCACAAGGAATGGAAATTACAAAGGAGAGACTAGCTTGGGAAGCTGAAAAGCTGAAGTTTCTTAAAAAAAGGGTTGTCCTGCTTGAAACGGTTCATAATTACAAAAAAAAAATCTATAATGACAAAAGTATTCGCCCTCCTCCTCCTAGTTATCCRTGTTCTCCTCCTAATTGTCTTCCATGTGTGCCCAAACAAAATGTACCACTTTCACCCTCTGAAGCAGTGAGGACAGAGGTGCCCACTCTTAAGGTTTCCCATGAAGAAAGAAGGGACAGAAATCCATCCAGTGCTGATAATAGAAGATTAGAGATGCCTCAAAGTAACCCTCAGGTGGAGCAGGGAAGCCTTTCATCAAGCTTCACTTCCGTTTCCTCTCAGAGCAAAGTCCCAGCTCAGTTTAAAAATCCTGAGAGCAGCTTGGAACAAAGGGATGTGTATGCCTTGGCTTCTTCTCAAGGAGCTGTGACTTCCTCGAGTAATACTTCGGGTTTTACTCAAGCAGGGAGCTCTGTCAAGACCTCATCCAAGAGTGTGCAGATCGGCCCCGGGAACTCATCATTTCTTCAGTTTGTTTTGAGCAGCACAAATGCACTGAAAGAGAAGACAGCTGGTGCTACTGCTGATAAAATACTGACGAGTCTCCTGTGCAGTGAAAAACCACTGCTAGATATGTCTGCATCGGGTGGAAGCCTGGTAAAAGACACTCACGAGAAGAACGTAGAAAGTTTGAAAGGTGAGCAGGCACCTGTGGCTCACACAACCTCTGCTGCATCRGAAACAGCTGCGTCTGGTGATGCTAAATTCCAGAGCAAGGACAGTCAGAAAAAAACGCCATTTACTGAGAATGCATCCTGTAAGCAGGGCAATTGTAGTTATTCTTTGGAAGAGTTGGCTGCATGCCTGCGCTTGTGGGGGAAGTATCCATCAGAACCCGTAAGTATGCAAAATAAGCAGTCAAATGAAAGTCCCCCAGCAAATCAAATTTCACCCTCC
Organism: Malurus melanocephalus; assembly: GCF_030028575.1. Lineage (NCBI taxonomy): Eukaryota > Metazoa > Chordata > Aves > Passeriformes > Maluridae > Malurus > Malurus melanocephalus. Next base: position 4,336,293 of record NW_026623254.1, read on the forward strand.
AGCCAAAACACAAAGAAGAGAGAAAACCAAAATGTTCTGGCTAGCATGGAAGAGCCAGTTCTGCCTGTACCGACTACCTCTGTGGGACAAAAACTTGATACACTGACTTCCAATTCGATAAAAAGTTTTGAACCTCAAGTTGCAGTTGTCTCTCCTTTAGTACTTTGTGAGCAGAGAACACTAAGTGAGCAGGATGGCAAAATTCCAACACCTGAAGGTAAAACCGATCCGGTGATCGACTCTGGGAGCACCTGTAGCTTGCAAGAAGAGGGGGAAAACGATGTAAGTGTGGTAGATACTGCCACGGGAACAATGGAAAATGCTTGGTTATCACCTAGTAATAGTGTTTTGGAACAAAAAGAGGACTCAGATTTGCAACAGATCAAATTAGGTGATGAAAACAGAACAGTAAAAATCCAAGTTTCTCAAGAAGGTATGGGAGGTGATGAAGACAAGCAAGCTGTGTTGGAAAATGAGATGTTTTGTATTTCTAGTGTATGCTCTCTTGTTGAAGGTGATAAATTTTATAATCCACAGATAGCAGGCATTTTCAGGTCTGAGTATGAGACAGAGAAACATGCATCAGAAGGAAATGMATCAGATGCAAAGCAAAAGGAACAACATTTGGACTTGCATAAAACTGCAGTGAGCAATAACACTTCCCAAAAAGAGAGCTTGCTGCTGAAGATGTTGGGAGAATCATCAAGTCCTCTAGAGAAAGAAAGCAGTGGCAATCCTCTTAAAGCAGTTTCTACCTCTGAACAAAACRTGTCATTSAAGGCATCTTTCAAGCACCCTGAARATTCCTTACAAAGTCTTGCTAATATCAACCAGAAGTTAGSTCAAAATTCACCAGATTCCTCTATCAGCATAACTGCTGAAACAGATGTACCTGCTGTTCCAGGRGACCACAGTAATCAAAATTCCTTGCCTGGTAAAAATAGCACAGAAAACGAGGTGGACTTTTTTGGAACAGAACCCAGTAGATATCTAGAAAATCAGCTGTCTGATCTAGTGAGAGAGTTTCCATATGGCATTGAAGGTACTGATATACTAATAAAAGAAGCAGCACAAAAGGCTGAAGRGAATCAAACTCAAAAAGAGGTTAAMATTTGTGACAAGAATCCTCATTTGAAGGACTCAATAAATCAGRGAAAAGTTGCAGTGTTAAGCTCTGATCAGGTTCAAGAAGTGTTTCCTGGACAGAGCCAATGTCCCTCTAGCGACAGCAAGGGAACAGTGAATCAACAATCAGAAAAGGCTTCAGCTGACAAGGACAACCTTGAAGGCAGTGTCCAACCTAGTCAGAATCCATGTGAGAAGGAAAAAAAACCACAAGAAACTTCTAACCCCAGTGAAAAAAGTGACGATTGCTCTTTGACGGGTTGCMTATCTGTAGCGTGTAAAACACAGCACTGTCCCTCTCAATTAGAAATATCTGGTTCTGAGAACAATGACTGTCAACTTTCAAAAGCTGAAAACACTAGCTCTGCAGAGATTAAAAAAAACAACAATCAATCTGATGCCTCGACAAAAAAAAACTGTGCAGAAAACTTGACAATTTCTGAAAAAATCCCCGACAGTATTAGCAAAAATAAAGATATTTGCAAATACACTTCTGCAGTGAACAAAAAAGCTAAGGTGAAGGTGGATAATGAATACAAACTACCTACAACACAGCAGGAAAAAAAGGGACCACCTAATTCCTTTGAAAACCAGGATGCTGACAAATGCAAAARCAGCAGTTGGAAGGAACGTCTGCAAATTGATAAAGCAACGCAAATGTCAAGTAAAGAATTTCATGCAGACACAAAAGAGCACCCGACAGTGTCCCAAGAGTTATCAGAGAAACCTGATCATACATATGCAGACAACATGGCAAAGCTGTCTGGAAAGAAGGAGAGAATTTTCAAAACTGARTCCCTTTCGGAAGATATAACCAAACCAGGCTTGGCCATGGCATCCAAGACAGACACCCAGCAATTTGTGAAGTCAGAAACTATTGAAGTTGARCACTCTGAAGTCAATCAAGGACAAAAAATTAAAACCTGTGAAGAGAGCTCAGCTGAAGAACAGGACAGTAGGAAACAAAAGGAGRTGCTTAGGCAAGACGTCGGAATTAGTGTCAAAAAGAAAGTGAAATTACCAGCAGAAATGAAACATAAAAAAATGAGTAGTTATCAAGCTGATGCTGTAACGGGTACGGCAGATACGGGTACTGTAGACTTCAAGTCAAGAAACACAAAATTTTCTCCRCATAAATCTGTGAAAGTTCATCCTTTGCAGGAGCAGACGTACAAACGGAAGATGAAGGAAAATATGGTTGGGAAGAGAGAGCTTAAGAAAGCAAAGCTAGAAGAGGAAAGACTGAAACAATCTGAAGCAAAGACCTCTAAGCAGCTTGCACATAATTGCATGCTAAATGCTGACAAAGCTAAAAAACTGAATGGAGAAAAAGGCTGGAAACCAAGGAGCTCCTTAGCAGATTGTTCTATGCTTAAACTGCAGAGAAAAAGGGCTCGATCTTCCAGCATATCCAAAACCTACTTTTCTAACAAAGAAAGACGTCTCGATGGTCAGAACAAAGACAAGTGCTCTGAGAAAATGTTTCCTGATAAAAATCTTCTGTACCTAAACAGAAGAAACAACAGACTAAAGCTGCATCTTCAAAAAGAACCCAAAAAGCACTACCTGAACAGAGTGGCGTTCAAACGTACAGCACAGGAGCGCATCTATCTGACAAAATTGGAGACATCACCTGTCAGACCCGTCTGGCACAGGACCACCAAGGTGGCACAAAGCAGCGACTCAAAAAGAGATGTGTCTGTCTCGACAGCTGAGAAATCATGCAAACGGGATGTGCTGGAGTTCAAGCTGTGTCCAGAGATCCTGTTCAGAAATCCAGCCCCTGGCGAAGAAAGCTTAGCTACAAAGAATTCTCCAGAAAGAGATAAAATGGTTGTAGCAGGTATGATGCTGTCTTGATTATTCATTCCTAAGTAAAAAATGTGTATTCATTTTTAAATTCATGTTGCACAAAACATGACAGTGAAAATGTGGGACTGTAGAGGCTGAARGTTAAGATATCTTAACTGTCTCTCTGGCAGACCTGAGCTGTGTGTTAAGCTGAAAAAGAACATGGGACTTTTCCATCAATTTTCTGTAAGTCTTAGAGAATGAAATTAGTGTACTTTTAGAGCATGGCAATTTCAAGTAACTGGGAGAAGGCTTTCTAAAGCACTTGTAGAAGATAGCTTGGCTTGGTTGTAGAAAGTAGATTCCCTTGGCATAGTTACCAAAGGTGATCTGGTCTGTATTCGCTGTTCACCTGGTTGTAAGTGTGGCTGGGCAGAGGAGGGAGAGATCTTGGTGACATTCAGGAAGAGAGAGGGCTTAGGCCAGGCATATCCTGCACATAGTGYCCATAGCCTTTGCCATCTTTGCATCCCTTTTTCCTTCTCTTCTTCCCCACCCCATTTTTCTACATTTTACATGGTGTATTCTGAAGCCTATTTATGTCAAAAACTGTACTTTATCCACATCTAGAGCTATGTATGACCAACCCTTGCAGTCATTTTCCTACCCAATGGAAATTTCCTTTTGCATGTGCTAAAATTTTCTGCTGAATAGAGGCCAAAACCTGTGATACAGGAACCTCAAAAACTTTTTCTTTTTTAAATTTTGGTTTTAGGTGTCAAGAGTAAAAAAGAAGATTGGTTAAAATGTGAACCAGTGAAGCAAAAGAAAGTGGAAGAGATCTCGGCAGGTGAAGTGACTTCTTCTGAGTGTCCCATTTCAAATCCAAGTTAAATCCTCTTTGCTTGGTTTTAAATGTTCCTTTACAGTAGTAAACCTTAATAAAGCATTTTAAATTATTATTTACTAGCTTTGCTGATTCAATTGATACTGTAGAATAGCTTTGCTGATTAAAATGGATACTGTAGAATAGACATACAAGTCTCAAAGATTTGTGGAGCTTTTTATTGCTTTATGAATATGGAAATGTTGAAATTTTCCTGTGCTGTTAACTTGGATGTAGCACTGGTAACAACATTTAAATATAGTTTGAAATTGTATATAAAGACTCTTTCACACTTTAAAATGTAGGAAGTGATGTAGCAAAATCTAGTGCAAGGTTTTAGAAACAAAAAGTGATTAAAAAAATCTGGCTTTTACAGTACATTGCTGCTGTCCACACATAACACCTGTGCTCACAAGTTTCAGGACCTGTGTGTCCCAGTAGTCTGGACAAGATTGCTTGTGTGACACCCAGAAGGAAAGTGGGGCCACTGTTACATCTTCCTTGTTTCTCTTGACTGGCAAATTGCTTTTTGGATGGTCTTTTATACCCTTTAGGATTCAGCTGTTACTACAGTGGCAAGTTGCATCTCAGGATCTTGTTTGTTCCTCCTTTGTAAATCTTGGGTGAGGTTGCTTCCAGCTGTCCTTGTTTCTTTGCTCTAARTACTTTTCTAGCTCTGGTCGTGTTCTCCTCCTGGTCTAACAGGAAGCAAAGTGCATGCTGTAGCCTTATTGCCATCTACTTGTTAACTTTAGAGCAGAGGATTTGCACGCTGATACCTGTGTTGTGGGGTTGCAGGTAACACATTTTGCAACATTTSCATCTTCTATCGCTGTTGCCTGTGTCCTTGGGTGTTGGTCTCTGCCATCATTTAAGCCCTTCCTCTTGCTTCTTCTCTTACTTTCACAAATGCACGTTTTCTGTCACACCTTTCTTAACRCTCTTCAGAAATCTCTCTTGTGAAGATGGCCCAAATAGCCATTTTGTGCTTAAAGATGTGTTGGAGATTGTTTTAAATCTGAGGTGCCTGGTGCTTTAGGGAGGAAGGAAGTTTGTGGCATCCTTTTTGTCACTGGAAGGTCTTGAATGCCACATGCATTAGGAGTGGAGTCCTTTGAGACTCTTGCTTTAACGTGCTTGTCTGTCTTGCAGCTGAGGACAGTGTTCCCCTTGATACAGCTATACAGATCCTGGATGGAGATGGAGAGACTCTTCACATTCCAGTCAAAGACTCTAAAGAGATGTTTCAGACCTACAGGAAAATGTATCTGGAAAAAAAGATGCAAAAGTCTTGATAGCACTCCTGTATCAAAGGTCTTACTGAGAAAAGAACGCCAACACTATTGTTCCTTTTATCAGTTTACTTCGTATTTCTGAATAATTGTCAAAACCCACAGTTTTCTGGTGGGTGTTAAAAATTTYCCTCCCTCTTTTCCTCATATTTGTGAATAATTAACATCTTATTTCRTATTTATTGTGAAAATATACTTTGGTGCTGTAAGTGCTGTTTTAAATGTTYTGTTTCTTTTGGCATATTTGTTATTTTTCCTTTTTTAAGATAGAGTAGCTCACTGAATCTTGACCAGAAAATAACAAACTCATGTAAAGTGTCATAGCCTGTTTTCTTTCCTGATTCTCAAAAACTTCTTGTTTCATTACTTGTGATACTTTCCATTGCTGGCAGTGGAAGAATATTTCTGCTGCAAAGGGATTGCATTTGATTCCTAAGCATCACACTTTCTGTTTCCCACTTGTGCTAGTCTGATTGTTTTGCTCCTAAAAATGCTTTCTGTTTTTGTAGAAACTTTTTTTGGGAGTAGAAACATAAACCCCTTGATTCAAGCATACAGATCAGGGGCATTTATGCCCCAAATATTTATGCTGCTACCCAGTTTTGTTATATTTCTTTTTGTGGAGCTTGTACCARTTGAACTCTGAGTTCTAAGTTCGAACACAGTGCTGCAAACTGTTATTTTACTGAAGACTTCTCTTGTTTTTCTTCCTCTCTGCTTTCTTTGCACTTGAAAGAAAAGTGCTRTTGTTGAAATGCAGGGAGTTCGAATTCACTCTTGTCAGGACCGTGCTGCTCAGTTTAACCAGACTGTAATTAATTTCTTTGTTTATAAAGTGTTAGATTATGTTTCATTACACGTTCACTGTGACGTAACAGTTGTATTTGTCATTAGGTATCTTTTGTTTAAGTGCCTTTTCACTGTTACTCAAAATTTTAAATCAAATCATATTTTTTACTGAAATTTGGTACTTGATTCTTTCTATCTTGTAAAACCTTAATGCTGAAAGAAAAACCTGTAGATATTTCACGGAACGATTTTTATACTTGAAATAAACTTTTGAGGACTATACCTTGTGGGGGTTTTTTTTTGTTCCAGAAGTATAAAGTTGTGTTTATTGCAGTTAAATAGGCATTGAAGATATTCCTGTAGATGAAAAGCAGCTTTAAAATAAGTGACTCAAAAGCAGCTTTACAATAAGTGATGGATCTTCCTTGTTAAAAAGAAGTGGTTGCAAGTTTGTTAATTCTGTCTGGATGCTGAACTTAGTCTGTGGGGAATGTTGCCACTGGAGGTTTTTGTAATAATATTGTCAACTCWGAGCAGGTTTTTCACTTTCTTGGGAGTTTAGTTATCTGTGTTATGTTGCCTGCATTAGGGAAGACTCATTGCAGCCTTRAGTGAACCCAGCACAAAGAAAGTTCCTGTCAGGAATTTAGTCTGGGTTTTGTTCTGCACAGTGATACACAAAGCTTACTTAAATGCTGGAGTAAATTTTTTTCAGTAGGAAATGATTCAGTCCATTGACTTGTGATGTTTATGTTCTAAATATTTTGATAAGTTTTCTCACTGACCTTGTGCATCCATTAAGTGAGAATGCCAGTTTTGAGTCCCAGTGGATACAGCTATGTCTTCTTCCTCTCTTACACCAAGGAGWGAATCTTGGCTCTGTGACAGTGTTTCCAGGGGGACTTATGCCTACACTGATCTGGCATGGCTGGGATTCTTGGGATAGACTGGCCACGTGCCTTCTGCTTGGTTCTTGTGTTGAGTGGTTTTTGTACAGTCAGGAGTCATGAATGAGGTTCCAGATAAAAGTGAAAAAGACAAGAAGATGATCCACAGAACTACAGGAGACTGGTCAGCCAGTCTTTGGGGATCTTATGGAATAATCTTCCTTGAAGCCATGACTACTAGAGTAAGGAAAAAATTTGGAACAATCAGATTAAATAACACCTGCTCAGTCTGATAGTTTTCTGTGATGAGATGAGAGATTCTGTGGACAAGTAGAGTGTACAAAATGTTGCTTACCAAGACGCTTGACAGTTTCTCACAATATTCTTGCAGCCAAATTTGGGATAGCTGGTTTGKATAAGTGACCCATGCTGTAGGTGGAAAATCAGCTGAGCAGCTGGGTTTTGGAGGGATCCCATCTGTGATCAGTGGTGTAAAGTCCAGCTGGCACTTACCACTGCTGCACTCTTCAGCAGTTGATACTGGGCTGTCATTRTTCATCATCTTCATTAATTGTAGAATGAGATGCAATGAAGGTTTGMAGGGATAGATGCAGATCCTCAGGAAACTCAGGAGTAACAATGTGGGAGTTGAGGGAAGGGACACGGTGTTTCCCAAGAACATTTGCTTCTTGCTCTTYCCAACAGGTAAAAGTAGGAATACTCACAGGAGCTGATTCCCAATGGTGTGATGAGGCCATGGCCTGTCCAGCATGTCCTAATCTTTGGTTTCAGGCAGCAATGCCTGTGGAAAAACACTCACATGTGCTCCAGAGCCTGATAGGGACCCCTGCATTCATCATCTAGTGATGGGATAGTCAAGAAGAGTAGGCAGTAGGGTGGAAGGCCAAGGTGTAACAGTGGCCATTTATTTCACATAATTGTCATGGCATGCTGTAAATCACACCTGCTGGTTTGCCATGTGTCCAGTCATGCCCTGATCTGGTCCTTGCAAACCAGGAATAGAACCAGGCACCAAAGGGAAAACAAGCAAACCATTGAGGAAAGCATGCATTGCAAAGTACTGGGCTTGCAAACAAGTTAACACCACAGTGGATATCAACTTTCTTTTCCAGGTTTTCTTATTAATTCTTGTTCCTATTGGTGAGTTAATGAGGCATTAATATGAGTGCTAGAAAGATGTGTGTGCTCTGCTTTCCAATCAAGAGTGATTTTCTTGATGGCAGACAGKTGAGTTGTTACCTAGAAATCAGCCTTTATTCCAGAAACCTGGTCCTTCAAGCTAAATCTTCCTTTAAATCTGGCCTTAGTGGCAACACTTGCTTGCCTTTTTCAGTCCTGGTCTCTCTGCCTTCCTACACCTAAATATTTTGCCCCATCTTTTGTAAACCTTGCCTTCCTCCTTYTTCCCTTCCTGGGGCTTTTTGGTTAATTTGCAAGGTTGCCAGTGCCACCTTTTTTTTTCCAAATATTTTTCTCATCTTCCTGTGCTCTGACTTGTCTTCTGCTACTTGCAGGTCTCCAACCTGGTTTTATCCCAGCAAAGCTCAGTCTTTTCTTGGCTCTTTCTCTGCCAGCACCTCAGTCCCAGTGCTGAGACTTTATGACTTTGAGAAAAAAGAATCCTTCTTGTCACTGAGGCTGTGATGATGAAAATTGCTGTTGAAGTTCAAATGAATGCAGGCCTTGCAGTGTTTAATGTGAAAGGTAAAATTTACCTCAGGATTTTCATTCAAGGAACAGTAGGAAGAGGAAAATGTCTAACTTTGTGGTAAATCAGGGCACAAAGACATTCCCAGACTTTGCCAAAGGTGTCTGTTTTCTGTAATGTTGCTTTSTGTGGCTCCATTCACGCATTTTGCAGCACAGATTAGTTCATATCATTCTTTTTGCTTGTCATGGTGCAGTGATAATTGAGGAGTGTTACTCCTTTGTTCCTGGGGGACTATCCTCTTTCCTGCAATCATCAGTGCTATCAAAAAAGGCATAAGGAGCAGTCTCCTGAAAAACAAAATTACAAAATAAGTCCCTCTGCCATGCAATGATAAAGACTTGTTCAATAGTCTACAAACTGAAATCTAGAAACGATAAGCTGTGCAACAGAATAATCCCACAGTAAATCAACATAGAAATGGTCTTCAGACTAAAATATGGAGATATAGCTGATGAGTAAGAAAAAGCTCTGTATGTTAATGGTTTCAAAGTGTCTTTCCCTTACATCCCATTCAGTGTTTTTTTTTTCAGGAAGAAATTAGCCAAGCACTGTGCTMTCTCTAGGGTCAGAATTAGTTAACAATTCACCCAGAGAATTTGAGGATGAGAAGGGGGTTGTAGAACAGGGTCTGCTTTATCAGTTGCTTACTGCATCCTGGGTAACAAATCCCCCTTTTTAGGACAACAACTGTGCTCTCACCCAGTAACTTTGGATTCCATTGATCAATACCAAGCAAAAATCATGGAATATAACATGGATGGCTGATTTGTTACGAGAAAAAACGGGTCCCTCCTCCCCCCACCTCACCCCTCGTGCTGACCCTCCAATGAGGAGGATTTGGAAACATGTCTGGTTCTTTAATAATTTAATTAACATCGGTTAAAAGAATGGAGACTGTCCCAAATCTGAGGTACTGCAGAGATGAGCTGCAGTGTTGTCAGAAGCAATAGAGGCAACCCAGGCAAAGAGAATTAATTGCAGGATTCACCTTTAAACAGAACCAAAATTAAGTTTTGCATAGAGAAGTGTTTGCTTATGCTCAAAATTAGAACAGTACAAACACAAATCTGAAAGATGTTTAATTCATAATGTTCTCTCAGAAGGGCTTCAAGGAACCAACAAAACAATATGGATTGGRAATAACAGGCTACAAATTAAAGTGATAAGAAAAGAGATGAAGATCCTCTGCCTGTCCATGCAATCTTTCTGCAAATAACAAGAATAAAAAAAGCTTATTTTAGATACCAGTAGGAGATAGATTCTTGCCCACCATGCAAATTAAATGTGCAGAGATACTTAATTAGACCAAAAAAAGTCATAAATATTTGATGGGCACAGACATAGTCTGTAGGTTGGAAGTTTTCGTAATACAAACCAGCAGGACCAGAACATCAGCTGATCAGCTGGTGAAACAGGTATTTTCCTTTACCTGCAGAATCCCAACTGGATCTGGCAGTTTTTACAGGAAAAAAAAAATCTGTAAAACTGTCCATGATGTAAGAGATTAATGTTCCTTGCTGTATGCAGGAGAAAAGACAAATGGACAGCTCATGGCAACAGTAAGAATCCCTGTGTCAGTAAAACAGCAAAGATTATATCTTTCCAAGTATGAACAAGTACCAACAAAGAAAGAAAACTATGAAAGCCAAAGTCATGCAGGTAGGAAAAAAAAAAAAAGGCAGTTTTTTCTGTTCATTCTCACAACTGGCTTTCTGAGGCATATTGGCAAAGGGAACATTGATCTTATCCACATGGAATAATTAGTTCASTGGGAGTTATCTTCAAGATGTGTCAGGGTTGTCATAGGCTTGTAATTTGTCAGGCTCCWTATCAAGTGTCCTTTAACATAACATGGGTTCCACGGGCTCATTTTCAGCTGCTTGCTGTTATTTGAAACTGCCCTGTGCAGTTCCAGTCTCCAGTGTATTCACATCACAGCAATTTTGCCAATTTTGGAACCTCTCTGATAAATTGCTGAGGCTCGTAAATTGGCCACTGTCCATTCAGACAGCTGCTGGAAGGAAAATATCTGCAAGGAGCAGTGTCAGGACTGTGAGGAGTACCCACAGGGAAAAGCCTGGGGACCATCTGCTCCACAGAACGGACACTGTGGATATGTGCACAAATGTCATGTGTAAACATCACACCTTGCTGTGGTCACACTGGCTTGGCAGACAGAGACAGAGCAGATACAATCATCTCCAGCACTGCCTGTTTCACCTGTGGGCACCTCCAGCAACTAAAATTTAAATGGGCAGCCACAACAAGAAAAGCTTTCTGCAGGGAAATCTGATGCTGCTTCTCTGAACCTCTTCTGATATACAAGTACATCCAAAGCAAATCTCTTCCCTTAAAGCAGCTACAGACAAGACTTAAATATGAGTCCCTAAACCTAAAATTTTAAAATATTGTTATGATAAAAAGATACTTTTTATAGAAAGAGTATGGAAAAGAGTTGAAATAAAGGAGAAAATTGACATGCCTAATATTTGGAGGTGACTATTCGATAAATAAGGTAAGTTCTAAGAGTTTAATGGCTCTGTAAACKTCACTGATTTTGTGGGCTTGTTTTCATTTGTTGCTGAAATGATAAGTTTCCATACACAGTGTAAAGGAAGGCTCCAGGGATTAGAAAGTGCTGTAAGATGAGAAGCCCCATTGCTGCCTGGTGGGGAGGCACTCTGCTGGGTTAGTGCAGAGGGCTTTCAGCTTTTCTATACTCCTGGGAGGTTTGTGCAAGGGAGATAAGAAACTGCAGAGTTGTTCCACGGTGTTTTGACTAAAACCTCCCTTATTCYGTTGGTCTGTGTGCTGGGAACGGGAGATAAATGTTTAAATGCCTAATCAGTGAGGAATGGACATGGATATTGTAGCTGCAAGTGCTGTTTCCTATATGGAACTAGTCAGATTTTGGGATTCCAGGAGAATCCCTGTTGTCTTTCTGTAGCCCTGTGTCATTTGGAACTCTTGGTTGTGGCACATGGTCACAGTTAATCCTGATTTGGGTGCAATTTGTAGAAAGCACGAAGTGAATTCAAACTGCACCCTTTTACTTTTTGAGCTTCTCTTTTGAAAGACCAGTAATGAGAATTCTGTTCTGAAACAGCTGATCTCATGTCCTGAATTCTGTTATTCCAGTTGCCCTTCAAAAAGGGACGGATTTCTGTTCAAAGTTGATGACAGGGTGGATTACTGATATCTCCAAGGGAGTGTCTGCCTGCTAGCAAGGTCTAACACAGACTGAATTTCCAGCACTTTTTGGTAGCTCCTAAATGTTTGTCCTTTTAGTGTAATTTCTTTCTTCATTTGCTTATCGTGATTGAAATCGATCTAAATTCTTGAAAATTAATTGATGAAGAAACCAGTTTTCTCTAGAGGTTTCTGYACTCCCAGCTTTTATTTAGGAGTCAGCCATGGATGTGGCAATGGATTTGTTTCYCAGATAGATCAATACTGTGGAAGATACTACTTTTCTTTTTCCCCCCAGAGGCTCACTAAAATTATTATTAAACTGGAAATTTTCATTAAAAATAACTTCTGCATTCATCCAAGAGATTTTTGACAGAGCAAAGAAAAGGGACCATTGAGCTGAGATGGGCCACTGACAAAATGGCCCRAGCAGCACAAACMAAWTTAACATTTCTTCTGATAGGACAGAGACTGGCCAGATCACAAACTTACTGTAACTGCAAAGCARTAAGAGAATTGCTGACCTGGAAATMATGTATTTGGCCAATTGCTGRTTTCACATCTGGTAGACCATGGGGYTGATGCTGCAAAATCGCAGTGCTTGAGCCAGATGCTGAGTGAGGGAGAAGTGCTCAGCTGTCTGTGGGTGAGCCTGGGGAGCTGAGTCCTCAGGAAGGCAGTGGTGGGATGTGGACAGAGTGATGGGCTGCCTCTGGGGCACACTCAGAGCTCAGAGCCAGGAGGAAGGAGCAGTGTGGCTCCACAAATGAGGAAGTGCAGAAGGTCACAGGTCACAGCAGCTGAGAGGATGAAAGGGAAAATCAAACACTGAGGGGYAGGCTTAACAAAACAGGATCAGCATTGAAAATCCTGCTGTCTGGGAATCCACAGCTGCAAAGRCAAACATCTCCAGGCCACCTTGACACGAGATGGGACACGCTGCATGAACATGGACCCAACAGCTGCATCTTGCACACCCTCTTGCACTGGGAGAACTCAGGATTTTGGGGGTGTTTGTCATGCTGATAACTCCACTTTGYTAATATTTATCATGCCTGCTCGCTGCCAAGTTTATCATTCTGTACTTGTTACGTTYAGGCAAACATAGCTGGCATTATTGTGTTTTCCTTATGTTTGCAGTGAATTTATCTGGCCATTTCTCAGAGTAGGAGACTGCACTTTGTGGGGCTGGAGCCTGGAGAGGCAGAGGCACAGTGTAGATAGAGACACCCAGAGTGTTCAGCCTGCAGAGCTGTCTTTGAAGCCTGCAGGGGTTTCAGAGTTCACCTCCATCTCTCGTAATAAATATCTAGGGGAATTTATTCTGTCCTGCACACACAAGAAACTTATTTCTACCTTAATTCAAGGAAAAGGTACAGTTTCCTAAAAAAGGGAAATACATTCTGCAGTCACTGGCCAGCAGTGGGGAGCCAGCCTGCYTGGGAATTACAATAGCCCGAAGAAAAAGGGATTGTTGCACAAAAGGTTTAAAATTAAGAGAAGGAAATTATTGTAAAAAGGGGATTCAGAAAGGAGCAGTCCGGGAGGACTGGGTGAGAAAAGGCAGAAACTGCTCAAGGCGAGAAGAGGTGGTGTTTAAGCTGCAGTTATGATCAGTGAAATTGCACTAATTGTGAAATTGAGCTTTGGCTATCACCACCGAATCCACTAGGTGACAGTGTGGGGACTGCGTTCAGCGCGACAGCAACATCTGCCTGATCTTCGCGGTCCTGCTGCCATGGTCCTGCTGCTCTGTGCCACAAACCCAAAATYTGCAGTGTGCTCCTGTTGCCTTGAAAGGCCAGTTTGTAATAATGACACAGACACGGTTAAAGGGATAAAAAGGGTTTTACCTCGGTATTTGGGATCCCAGGTGCACAACTTGATGGCAGAATGCACCCCCGTGTACAGCACGGGTACAAGTTTTAGAGGTTTCAGGAATTAGCATATCTATCTAGGATTCCCCAATAAGAAACTTCACAAATGCAGTAATGTCCCCCTATTCTAATGAATCCACCCCTGGATGAGGACAGAGCTCAGTTTACACAAGATGTTCTGGACAGAAGGCTTCACCCAAGGCTGGAGCCTCAGATTTAAGACAGCGCAGGGCACACTGACCCATTCCTCAGGATGTTTGGTCTCTGCCCAGCAGAACTCCCAAACTGAGCTGGAATATCAAGCTTCAGGAATTACAAACATGTGGGCTAAGGGATACAGGCGGATGCATAGAGGGTACAGAAAGCGTAAAAAGGAAAAGCAAAAATCATCAGGCATCACTCCTGCTCTTCCCGGGGGCTTCCCCTGTGCCAGGGGAGGGAAGGTTGTCCGGGTCGTACAGCAAGAGGCTGACACTGGCATCAAAAAACTGATCGTCATTTCTCTGGTACTGGTTGTTTTTTCCCAAAGCCAGGAAGTCTGGGGACTTGGATTTGGGCAGTGATCATGGAAAGTGAGCTGAGGGATGGAGGGACACCTGCCATCCTTCTGCTGTGCCTTGCAGCCGGGCATGGAGGGGACAAAGGACAGCCAGTTGTGACAGGACAAGGGGTAATGGTTTTAAACCAGAAGAAGGTGGATTCAGACTGGATACAAGGCTAGGTAAGGGTGGTGGGACAGTTGCACGAGTTGCCCAAAGAGGTRGTGAATGCCCCAACTTTGGAAATGTTAAAGGTCAGGCTGGACGGGGCTCTGGGTCACCTGCCCTTGGTGTGGTGGCCTTACTGGGGCAGCAGAGCTGTGGGGGACACACACTGCTCAGAGGGCACTGAGCCATCATCCCATTGCTGGCAGTTCAGCCCTTCCCTTCTGCTCTGTCCCTCCCCTATTAAAAAAGTTGTCTCAGTCTGAAATATTCATCTGTTGTGCTGTTGGTAAGCGCAGCTTGCCATGCACTGGAATCCCAAAGCTCCCTGAATTTTGTCTGAGCCTCATGCAGATGCTTTGAAATTGGCACTTGGCAGCTGTCCTGGTGATTTTATAACACCCAGGGTTTTAGGATTTTTAATGCATGTGCTGCATAAACTTGCCCTTACATGGGATAACGTGAAATTCCACAAGTGAGAACAGATGGATTTGTTTTGCTCTGCTTTTTCTTTCCATCTAGGGGAAGATTTGTCTGTCTCATTTTCCTTACTGCCCTTTCTGTAGCTAGAAAGAGGAAAAGAAACGCCATGAGTGATCTCACTTAATAACAACCATGAGTGATCTCACTTAATAACAACCAGTCTTTCATGCCTTTGTATCAGGCAGCTCTGTGGAAAAGGATTTAAAAATCAGCACGTCTGTGAATCTTCCTTTTCTTCTAAATTAACCATATACTGCAATTTCATAAACAATTAYTTCAGTCTCTTTACTTCTCAAACACAGTATTATTTATCATTAAAGGCTGCTTTGAACATAAAACTATTAGGATGCCCCTTATTAGAGTGGCTAACTGCAGCTCCCTTTCTAATGAATTTTTTGCTTTATGACTTGCTGGCTGAGTTTGGGCTCTTGCTTTAAATCACACAATTGATTCAGTGTTCAAAGTCAGTTTATCAGACCGTATCTTCGTGAAATTGCCTGCCAGCAGAGCAGCCGAGGCAAGGAAAAATTAGGATGGCAAACAAAGTAACCTTGTTTTTATAAATTGTCAAACGCTTGGGCTTTGCTTCTGCAACGCTTAAACTCAGACGGGCGGGGAGCTTCTGACGCCAGCCCAGCAAAGCCAAAAACAATCCTGTGGCGTGGCACTGCTTCCTTCTGGAAGGGGCCATGGGCAGCTTGGGACTGTGGCAGCTTCTCTGACGGCTTTGTCACATGGCTGGCTCCCTCTTCCTCATTTTMCAGTGAGATGTTTGCAAATGCCCGGGCTGGAAATTTGGTTTTTTGTTTTTTTTTTTTCAGTGGAGGTGTTAGGCCCTAGGAAAGCCATTGCTGGTGCTGTGGACAATGCTTGTGAGCCTCCTTGCCTGTCACATAAAACTGTGCAGCAGTAAAAGATGCTTTACAAGATGCTGAAGTGATGATGAAAGACATGCTTGGAGAGGATAAGGTGATGATGGATGCTGCAGGAARAACATTTGTCTTCTCTCAGCTACCCTGCTGAGGCAGAAATGAGGGAGATGTTTAAAACTGTGCTGGRCACAGAGCTGGGGGTGGTTGGTACATGGGAGATSTGAAMTCACAGAMTCAYGGAATCATTTAGGTTGGAAAAAACCTTTAGGATG
Organism: Malurus melanocephalus; assembly: GCF_030028575.1. Lineage (NCBI taxonomy): Eukaryota > Metazoa > Chordata > Aves > Passeriformes > Maluridae > Malurus > Malurus melanocephalus. The sequence continues at coordinate 4,352,192 of NW_026623254.1, forward strand.
GTGGACTCCAGCCATTAACCCAGCACAAAACATCCCCAGGTGTCACATCAACACATCTTTAAAATCCCTCCAGGGATGGTGACCTGCCCGTGGTGTCCTTGGGCAGCCTCTGCCCAGTGCCAGGATAAAAGCTCACCTGCCCCGGGGTCAGATCATCATCTCATCACCTTGATAATMAAATTTATCTGCTTTTAGTTCTCCATGCATCACTCACAGTAGCTCAGGTGGACCAAGGCTCAGTTTTGTGTGCACCTCAGTGGTTCGTAGGCAGGAACAGGATTTGATCTTCTAACAAAAGAAAATGCCATGGTGTAAAATCTCTTGGTGCTTATGGATTAAGAATTACCGTGGTAAGTCCTTCCTGAATGTGCAAATGCTTAATTTGGSTACTTGGACCAGAAAAGCCTTGCACCATGATGCAGTATAAACTTACAAATACTTGACTGCACAATGCTGCCAAAGGAATTTGTAATTTGCCAGCAGAACAAAGAGTTAAATAAGTACCCAGACAAATCCTGATTTTTAAAGAAATACCTCATTTTGCATCTTCTTCTCAGAGGAAATTAGTCATATTAAATATACATCAGATCTGTGTACAATTTTGGGTTACTTTTTCTTGTGTGTTTTTTGTTTGTTTGTTTAGGTAGTTTTTTTGTTTAGGTTTTTTGGTGGTTTTCTTTTTTGTTTGTTTGTTTGTTTGGGGTCTTTTTTAGAAGTATGTTAAGGTTTGATTGGTAAAACAGTGTGCTTTGGCCCCTTGATGCTGAAAAAACCCTTGTATTGCTATTTATGAAAATGAGTTCATTTGTAAGCCACAATAGAGAGAATAATGACACAAAGAGGGTAAGAAAAGCAATATTATCAGACAGAGGAGGAGTTCCATAAAAATGCTTTAATGAAGAGGAGACCAATGGCTAGCAAGGATCTCAGGAAAAGTATTTTACTCATCAGTAAAGGCTCCAAGACAAATATGCAGCTGGAAATAGGAAATATTGTCAACCCTCAGCTGAACTCACATGGTATTCAAGACTGTTAAGAGGTGATTTCTAGAGCTTGGTGAAAAGCTATCAAGACAACTTGATAATGCAGTATTAATTTTGAACTAAATTAAAATGCAAATATGAAGTATTTTCCCTTCGAGATTTTGTTCTGGAAGTGCTAAAAAATTGCATCAAAATAAAGCAGCTTGACATTGAGCAAGTGAAACACATTTTGTTCTAACTTCTTGTGAAACTACAGTAACACAGACCAAATTTTGGGTTTAAATAAGGTAGGCAGCCCCACTTAAGTCAATTGGTTGTGGCTGATTACAGAACTTGGTTTTATAACCAAGGAACATTGCTGCACTGTATAATAAGCACATGAATAACTCCACAGGACCAAGCTATATTATCTGAAAAATAGCTCTTGATTTAAAAAATACTTTAGAGTGGTTTGTCACATGCAGCTTTTCCTGCGTTGTGCATTGCATCTTGGATGTTGCTTTTGAATAATCTGATTAATAATTTTATTCTTTCTATAAAGCAGAATTTTCTGGTCAGACACATTTTCCATAATGCTATGGAAGTCCCGTGGCTCCCACAATGAACAATTTATGTTTTTTAAAATAAAGAATGCACTGAATTACGTCAGGAAAACCAAGACATTCAGAAAGAATGGAGATTGACACTCTAATTTGTATCATACCAGCACTGCCACCAGCAGCTGCAGTTTATTGTAGAAATCCTAAAGAATGAAACATTTTGGGTAACTTGGAAGAGTCTTGGGCTTCTCTTCAACTTAAGTATATTCTGCACTGAGTTCAATGAAGATAATATTTCAATTATTCTAATTGTATTCAGAAAGTTTTCTCAGTGGAAAATTTTGATTCTGCAGAAGTTGTTTTTATATCAGGAGAGGAGCCAACTGTTTAATGCCAAAAAAGACTTTTAATCAACTGTTCAGCACAGGGTCCATATGGCAGAAAATAAGACCTGTAGTCTTTGATCTTATTTGGGTTTCATCAGAAAGAAGGAAACACATGATCAAGACTACTCTGAACTGTAATTAAACACTGTCCTCCTGGTGACCCAGTTACCAAAAGCTACTTCCTCATGTGAGCTGGAAAAATCGAAGTAAGGTTAGTATGACAAAGTGRTGCATCTGGGTTTGGAAACTGGCTGCTCTAATGGACCAAAGAAAAGGTCAAAATACATTAATTGCCACTTTGATGGTGCTTGATGGAAATTGCATACCTGCAAAAGCAGAGAGTCGGAATGAATCACTTTCCACTGGAACATTTTTGGATCTTTGGGTGTTGCTTTCATGTTTTCTGCAGAGCAAATAAACAAAGATCTAGTTAAGAAATCGGAATGACTTTGTCTCCTGGCTGAGGAGCTTTGTAAGAAGCCTTGCATTACCTGGCAAGGTGTGGACATGCTCAAGGAAAGCCATCTGGTAGCAGAAAAAACAAGGGATTTTTAAAAAGGGTTTCTGGAGAGAGCAGGAAGCTCCAGGTCTGGCCTGGAATGGGTGGGACAAAGCCAAAGCTGCCTGGCTGGAAATTGAGGACTGGAGGGGTGAAATGTTGAAAAATACTGAGAGAAGGTCTGGCTGTTAGCAAGCCTTGGCTTTATACAATTTCCTGGTCAGTTTTTAGAGTAAAGCTTGTGTTTAGATACTCCTCTGAAGGTTCTGGGAGGAATTTGCTCTATCACAACCCCCTTGAACGAGAAAACCAGAGCTGGGGCAGCCTTTGGGCCATGCAGAAGCTTCAGGCAAGATATGGATGAGCCAGGATTTGCTTTCTAGGTCAGGTAAATGAAATACATGGAATTGATGGCTACAGAGAATTTATTTGGCTTGGAGCTGAGAGCCCTGGGTATGAAGGGCACAGCACTCATGAACATTGAGCCCTATTTGCACAAGGAAAATGGAAATTTGGGCTCAGCACTGTTGTTTCTGCACGTGAAGCTTATCCAGGGCTTTACCAACTGGATTAAAGTTCATTCATTCTGGTAAAAAAAAAATAGTGGGAGTAGATGATAAATGGAGGTAGAGACAGGAGATGGCAAAGAACTATTAAATTCTGCAAATCATTATATGGCTGCCTGTTCTGGATTTAAATGTGTTAATATAAATTAATTATGAACTTGCAATCAAAGGGAAAAGTGGAGTATTTATGGAAGGGGTACAAAGTACATAATCTAAAAATAAAGTAGTTTGGGCTGAATAAGAGGAAAAATGGGGCCAAAAAACTTCCAGTCATCTATCTCCAGCTTCCATGTGTTGATGGTAATTTGTCTGAGTTTGTTCTCCAGTGCTGCAGAATATTATGAGATCAAAAAGGCTGACCCATATGGAAATTTCTGCTGAAAAATAAAAGCTATTCCTGCTGCTTTCCTGACATGAGTGAGGCCTGATAACAATGCAAGTCGCAGGAGTATAGAGAAATGCAGCTGAAAAATATTATTTTAGGAGAAGTTCTTAATTTTCCAATGTGCCTTTAGAATACACCTGCACCCTTCTGTCTGGGCACAGACACCAGGGATGCCGGTCTTTGGGGGCAAGAAAACCCCATGAAGAAAAGCAAATGGGATTTATTAGGATTCTCTTAAAAAAATGTATAAATGACCCACCTTCCCCCAAAGAAAAAGAGCTGAAATATTTCAGTTGAAATATGCTGAAAGAAAACCAAATTAAATATCTACCCCTCTAGCTACGACTCCGAAAGAATTTGAAGATATACAGACTTTAAATGGAAGCAAATCCATTCATATCTAGGCCAATTACCTCAGCATTGCATTGTTTCAAAACACTGCTTAGATCTTCATACATGGGAAGGTGATTTAAGTTTCAGAAGTATGTGTGGTAATAAAAATTACAAATAATCACCACCTTTAAAGAACAACCTTCTGAAGCTGCAAGACTCAGTGGGGATATAAAGAATCTCTAGTGTGTACCTGAACAATCTGCAATAATTTTTAGGTTGAAATAATTAATATAGTTGTCCTGTGAATTGAGATGAACTTGTTACCTTTCCTAGGCATGTATAATTTGAAGTATCTTTTCTCAAAATCTGTTATAGAGGCACTGAGGTATAACCAGTGGCTCTGTAGCCAGTAAAACCAGATTATTACTTCAGCTGAAGAAACAAATTTGTCATCTAGTAACACTAATTTCTTACAGTCCTTTTCTGTCAAGATGGTTCTAATAATTATAGTTCCTTATCAAAATGGAAATCAGGTCTCTTGTTGATCAAATTCCTAATATATCTTTGGCACTGGCTGGGATGTGAGCTGGAAGGTAAATTAAATGCTGATGCTTGAGGCAATACTTTGATTTAAGTCTGTCTTGAATTCCTTGGCATCACCATAAGAAACAATGTGAAAAAAATGACTGGTTGTATATGGGTGCTCCATTCTTTATTCTTCGTATTATTTGTGTGCATTTCCTCAGTTTATATGATTTGACTACTAAATTCAGTCAGCTTTTGGGCAAAAAAAAAAAAAAAAGTTCTTGTTTTTTCTCCTACCCCTGATTCAGGAGAAAACCTGAAATATGAACAGATATGAAAATGTAGTGCTTTCTTTGCATGCTTGATGTTCTTATGGAAACATTCAATAGCAATTCCTCTGATATGATTCCTCATTTCCGACTGTATAGCGGCTGTAAATATTAATTCTGGTGAAAGGGAAGACAAACAGCTCTACTACACACATATACCCCATCTGATGTGTTCTTTCTACTATAGCCAGTTGTAATAAATACAAAGCAATAAAACCAATCTTAGGTTCATATTTTTTTCCAAGATTCTTTTCCAATTTCCAGTAATTTTTAGGTTACAGACTTTCTCATCTAGACATTGTATCTACATCATGTTGTCTGTCCTTGACAGACCTTTCCTCTAGGAACCCTTCTAGTAACTTTTGGCATTAATTTATACTTTGGGCATCCAAACAAATGGAGATGTTATAAAACAGCAGGATGTTATGTCCTGCAATGCAATTAGGTGCTACATGTGCAAGTGCTTTTTTTTTTTTTTCATTTGTTTCATTTGTTTGACCTGCTGCTTGATGATTCCATTTAGTGCCCCGTGGCTCCAGGCTCACATAAAACAATGACTAACCATTCCCTCGCTACCTGCTCCACGTCATTTCTGTTTTTCTACACCTCTGTTGTGTCCTCAGTTAATCTCTGTTTTCAAAGTGACCAAACCAAGCCTTTCCACTTTATTCTACAGCACAGATTGTTTCCTCTTTCTGACCACACTGACTCTCACAACCTGTACCCTTTCCAGCTGTAAAATCTCATTTTTGCAGTGGCCAGAGCCTCTCAGAAGACTGGGTACCCCACAGCCTTATGGAGTATCAAAAGACAGTTTATTTTCCCTTCCTGGTGTTTTTGCTGATCAGGAGGGTAGAAATCTTCATCTTCCAAAGCTGTGCCTGTGGTGACGTGGGAGAATGCCTGTGACAAAAGCTGACGTGAGAGCTCCTCGCTGTTTGGAGCGAGAATTGAGGTCACTTTGCCGTGAGCTCTGCTCCGCATTCATCAGCGCTGCTTTTCCTGCTGCTTTGTTAGCTGGGCAGTGCTGGCAGATCTTTCTCTAACTCCTGCCTACCCAGTTAAATCCTGTCTCTGAAGCACCAGCCCTTCTGGATAAAAAAGCCCAACCCCAAAAGTGCTATTTGCCCCATCTCTTTGAAGGTTTTTTTCTTTTTTTTCCCCTCCCTTTCTGTTTGCTTTCCGTTGTTCAGCAGCCTGGAGTGAAAGAAACAAAAATAAACACAAGAATTCTTTTTTTTTGCCTCAGCTTACTTTGGCTTCCAAATTTTCAGGCCAACCCACTTCCTTCAGTTAAAAACTGAAGGCAGAGACTAAGGTGGGTTCCCTGATGGTGGAATCTCTGTGAGTAAAATTTTCAAGACCAAGCTAGAAAGGCAGGAATGGCAGAACAACTGCTGGGAGGGAGAGATCTATCTGAGAACTCCTCTGATGCTGCAGCTAAAAAAGCCTGAGACATGGGGTCGATTTGTTCACAATGAGGCCTTGCAGGCTGTGGCACATTTCATCATACAGAGTGAGAAATAATTGGTCTCTTTGGTATATAGCTCTTTTATATGTGTTTTTAAGGATGGAGATATATCACATGCATATTTTATCAGTGATCTGTCAGTACAGAGCAGCCGAACCCAGCAGCAATGACGGTGTTATTTAGATGAGAGCTTATATATAGAAATGCTGTGAATTTTCACTTTATTAATGGCTTTGCAGGACTTCTTGTCTTCTATGCAGTATAAATGTAAAATTAAATCACGTAAAGAAGTGTAGCTTTTGTTGTACAGCTTAATAGTATTGGTGGTAGGAAAAACCTGAGGAAAGCAGAGAATTTAAAGGGGAACAGAGAAAGGACAAAAAGAAGAGGAATATACAGAAGAGAGGGTTACATGGCGTTAGAGAGGAATTTAAGGAAAACAAAGCTGCTCAAAGACCAAAAATGAAGATTTTTTTAATCTCCCAGGGAACCAATTGAAGCTTCTTGGGAACTACTGACATACAAACTTGTGAGAAAATAGAGAGCAGAAACGTAAAGCATCCATACCTATGGCAAATAATTCTTGCAGTAGGGTTTTTTAGTAGAACAGATCCCTGCTGTTCAGAAATGTCTGCAAGTGATGCAGTGATCACAGAAACCCACCCTGGCCATCTGAGAGGCCAAACACCCCGGGCACTGCACAGCTCTGCTATCCCTGCATGCCAGCATGGAGCTGGGCGAGGGGTGAAGGTGATGAGATGTGGAGCAGGCAAAGGGGATCTTTCACACGTGTTGGCAGATCTGCAACCTTCAGTGTGAAGAATTGCTTAGAGACATTGTCATTTATTTCAGTTTTCATTTCTAATTCAAGGAATAAACACCATTAATTCAGAGCCACTCACTGAAAGTGATGTGGAGAAAATGAAACAGAAGAGCGCAGAGACCTTTACCTTGAGACGCTTTTTTATGATTCCCACTGCTGGTCGGTACCTCATGCTCCAAAGGGTGAGGTGTTTATTCCTGTAGAGGTTTACTGCAGTCAGAGGAACGCTTTAGCCATGCTCAGAGTGACCCAGAATTGGGACAGCCTGTCCCTTTGGGTGTGAGGGTGTCTGGGGACCTGTGCCTCGGGCACTGCCTGATCCTGATCCCAGCATCCCTGTGCTCCCCAGGCCAGCCTGGTGCACTGAATGGGGTCAGGGAATTAATGCACCAGGAATTCTGGTCGTCTCCAACACATTTTGCTTTTCTGTTTAAGCAGACCACCGGTCAGAAGGCAAATCAGGAGTCTCAGAGCAGCTAATGCAACCTCTACCTACATTTATTGCATCCAATCATTACAACCACAGCTTATTAATAGCAATAATTTAAAAGAAACTTTGCTTGATAGTGAGGTTTCTTTTCCCCTTAGGCTGCCAACAGCTTTCCCATATTTAATCTCATTTTTCAACGTTATTTCATCTATCAGGCTATCTATAATAAGTCTTTTACTTCATTTTTTAGTGCTTAGTCACCCAAGTAGGTTTTCTCCTGGTATTTTTGTTCAAGCTCTTCTATCAAGACAGTAGAATCTGGAGCACACACAGACCCAGATGGAGGAGAGAGCTGCACAAGCGGCTGGCTTGTCATCTCAAGCAGCTCCTGTCCTGATATCCATTTCCCATGGAATGGGAATGGGAATGGGAATGCTGTTGGCCTTGTTTTCTGAAGGGACAGGAAGGGAGGTCCCGTTTTGCTCTCCAGTCATATCCCCAGACATTAGTGACAAGGATCAGATAGCAGATTGCCATCTCTGAGGACAAATCCCTGCCACCCTTGGTCCTGTCTCTGATCTGACAATTCTCAGCCAGTCACTGAAGTCTCACCCATTTCCCGTGCACATTCTGATTTTCCTTTTGTTTTATTGTCATATTGACAAAGACACCCTTCTATTCCTTTTTCTCTTTCCCTGCCCCTATTTTTCTAGTTCCCACCTCTCACAGGTGGAAGGGAATCACCAGTGTGCTGCTGCCAAGATCAAACTACTCATTCCTCAGGCAAGGGACGGGCTGCACAGGGCAAAATTGCATATCCAGGGCTCCCACATGAGAATTAACTGGATCTGCACCATGCACAGTGAGTTGGCACAGTCAGCCCTGGAGAAACGTGAAATTGCTCTGCCTGCTCTCTGTGTGGGGCAATGGGAGCACCTCAGTGCCAATATGGGATGGTTCCACCTGGAGCAATCTGTTTCCATGAGATGCTGGATGTTTTCAGAGCAATGCCTCCCCTCTAATCTCTATTACTCCCTGGTGCTCAGGGACTTCTGGCTGCATGTTGATGTTGGCCACCAGCAAATCTCTCTCTGATTCCATCTTTCCAGCAGTTTTAGCCTTTCCCAGCCACTGTTGTGCACTGGCTTGTTGATCCATGTCCCATTCCCAGGCTCAACTCACTGTATTTGTCTCATCCTATCAACCACAGCCCACAATGCGCAGTAACTCAGCCCCTGATCAAGGCAAAGTCATGATTCTCCTGTAATATCAATATTTATAAACAAGTCTATAAATAAATGCGTGCCTGTGGCTGTTTAACTCTTTTTTTTTTTTTTTTTTTTTTTTTACTTAACACCAAATCCCAACTGCTTTTTGTAAAAGACAACGAAAGAAATTCTGCTTGCCTTTTTTTAGGATGAATTTGAAATGTGTGTGTGTGCATGTCTGCTCCAGCTTTCCATGGATTGGTGTCAAAGGATGCCAGCTAAGGGCCATAGAAGTAATTCAAGAGACTCGACTACCCTGACCATTCCTGTGTTCAAAACAATTCCCTCATCCTGCTAATTTGCTTTCAAAACAGGTTTCTGCTCTGACAAATCCCTTGCAGAGAGAATCTGTGACAAGTTTGCAAATCAACCTTCCCCTCTGCGTCTATAAGTAAATCGTCAAATCCCTTACAATGTAGCAGCTGCCATTTTCTCACAATATTAAGGAGAGGGAATGCTCTTAAAAGAAAAGCAAGGAGGAGAGGAGGGTTAGTATTTGGTTTTCTCCTTTTAGCTGGGCACTTGTACTGTCTTCTCCACGCTGGTGAGTCTTTTTATGGAAGGTGTTTTCTATTTCTCCAGTTGTCTGTCAATGGCAGCTCTGAGAGATCTGCAGCTGTCAGTCAGGGAGAAGCAGGAAGGCTGTCAGGTGCCCACATTTATTTTTCCATGGCTGTACTGAATGCTCCAGACTGCCCTCTTCATTACAGGGAAGTTGAGGTCCCTGTGTTTGCAGACTTTGCTCCATTCACACCCCGTAGATTAATGTGACGGTGGCAGCTGCCTGAGTTTCCAGACAGCCTGAAAAGCAGAAAGATTCATGAACTTATTAATTTTAAAAGGAATAATAAATGGCAGTCGGCAGGCATCAGTGTTATGTAATATCAAGATCTATGAGCCCTGCTCCTCACAGCGAGAAGGAGCGGTGATCAGAGATGTTCTGTAGGACTGTGCAACCTGGTCCCACAGATATTCTATGAGATTCCTGTGCACTTTCCTTGCTGGAGTTTTCCCCAGCTCTTCTCACTCGTGTGCTCAATGTGGGACATCAAGGAGCAGCTGCTTTGCATGTTGTTCTACATAACTGAGTCGCTCCAACTTTTCACAGGATTATTTTGGGACTTAGCAAGAGCTGAGCAGAAGGACCGCTCCCTTTTTGTGATGCCCCCTTCGACAAGCAGAGCCATTCCCTTTTCCATCTTCTCCCATGCAACCCACACTCACATTTGCCTCTCAGCCTGTTTCTGAAGCTTTTCAACACAGAGCATCTCCAGGAGCTCAGAAGGGGACCAGTAGCAGATGGGTTCCTTGTATCAAAGGAATCACCATCTGTTACTGCTCAATTTCGTGCACTGCTGGCAGGAATTTGACTGTTTCTCCCAATCTCCCCTGATCCTCTGCTGCCCAGTTGGGCAAACAAAGGTAGGGAAATGGGAGCATCCCTCTGGCCTTTTGCCCTGGCTGTGCCAGGAACTGCTGTGAGCTGGGGAATTCAGCACCCAAAGGTGGCTGTATCCCCACTTCATACACTCCCCATGCCAAGCTCCATCTGCTGTGCTTCAGAAACTCCCAATCATTTGAGAAGGAACAAAAAAATCCCGGCAAGACAACCTCACACAAACTCCCAATTAGCTTTATCCCCCTCCCAAATGGTAGAACATATCAGGAAAGACTCTGGCACTGAAGGACTGTTTCTCTTTATTCTTACCTTGTATTACTGTTTTACAGCTGGATACATTCAGATAGCTCTTGATAAAACACGACACCTTTCTATTTATCCTCATTGATGAGACTCTTTTGAAAGAAAAATATTTCACCCAAAAAGTCTTCCATGTTGTCTTCCAGGAGTTGCCCTCTAGGAATTCACGTTCTGGGGTTTATAAGGTCAGGGTTGGATACTGCTCCATGCTTATCATGTTTTTCCAATTTGTAGATTCAGTTAAAGTCCATCTCTCCTGCACCTCAAAAGTTCATTCAATAATTTGTTGGTTTGTTTTGGAGTTTTTTTGTTTGTTTGTGGTGTTTTTTTTTGTTTATTTGTTTGTTTTTAGTTTTTTAAGAATAAAGCTCTTGATTGTAAGGAAACCTGGAACAAGATACCAGCCAGTCTTGCTCTGGCTCAGAAAGCACAAGGCAAATGAAAATACCCCAAAATATTGCAGCAAAATAAACTACAAAGAAAATACCCTTGGGAAGTTTTATTTTTGAAAAGGGTTAGATTTCATGATACAGAATTCACATTTAATAATTTTATGCAGCGCTTGTTTCAGCTATTCCAGTCCTTGTCTGTAGGTTGAATAATATGATTATTATTAAAAAAACACTTATAGCATAAATGCAATAATTGAAAAAAGTTCTAGAGAGGATTTTTAAGGAGTTAACTTTGCAATACCTTGCTTTGTGATAGAACAATAATTTCATCTGAAATGTACCAAAAGTGAGTGGGAAAAGTCCCACTAAAGTCAGTCTCCAGTTCAAGATCTAAATCTCCTGACTGGGCTTTGACTCCTCTCTTAGCTGAGGAAATAATTGTAGCTTTGATCCTGATGCCTTCTTTGTAATCCATTGTTATGGTGTTTTGAAAACACCCCACCCATTCCACATTGTGTATTTTGATAAAAACCTAACAAAACCCAAGTTTATACGATAGTGTCATAAACCTGGCACCTTTCCCAAATGCCACATCACTTAACAAAAATGCAATGTGTTTTCTTTTTGTTGTGTGTTCTGAATTCACTGTAATGTGTATTTAGAAGCTGAGTGCTGAAATAGTAGCTTAGAGCTCTTGAAAAAAATCACTAAATGGGATGCTTTTTTTAGTATGTGAATCAAATTTTCCTCACATTATCAACACAGCATTACAATTAGATTCTACATAAAAATTTCAGTTTCTCTCTCAGTGATTGCTGTCTGTAAATGTTTTTAGTCATTGATGCACGATAAGGAATGCAAGGCAAATGCTAACTTTAGCAGAAATAAATGCTTTTTGAAGCTGTATTTAATAGGTGCACTACGGATYCTAGGCTTTCAATTTCAAGGCAAGRCACATTGTTATATAGAAATTCATTCTTCTCTCACTCTAATCACTGTCAAAATGGGATCACAACTTGCAGTCTGGTTCTTATTTCATAGTCAGATCACATTACAAATGTGGGATCTACCTATTATTCTGGTTTTGCAAGCTGCTTTTGCCCATGCTGTGGTGGTAGGAGGAGGCACAGGAGCTCTGAGCAGCTCTGCACATCCACTCACTCCAAAGATGTTGGCGGTGACTTGACATAATAAAAGGAAGAAGGAGACTGGAGGAATAATGTATAACCTCATTTCACTTCCCAGAAACACACTGAAGATGACTGAGAAATTGATTTGTGAGAGTCTGGAAAAAAACACAACAAACCAGAGGGTTCAGAAAGTGCCAGGGTAGAGCTGCCAAGAAAAGAGGGCATCATCCTGTCCCTTTTGGCATTTAGGACAGAGCTGGCTGGGGGTTTAAGCAGCAGGGGGAGGTTTGGGGCACCACAGCTGGAGCAAAAATCGTCTGCTCTGTGGAGGGGCCGGGTGTTCCACAGGTCATACCCACCTCAGGAGGGTCACTGCTGACAGCTTGGCCACAGTGTGACAGCTTTGCTGGGGGCTGGGGAGCAGGGGGGCAGTTTGGCAGCACTCAGGGCTCAGTCTGGG
>NW_026623255.1:0-40864 GCF_030028575.1 Malurus melanocephalus
GTATTTTTTGAGCTTCTATTACAAGAGGCATAAAACATACACAACATGATATGCCTTTATCCTGTATTAATTGCTCCTCTCCTCTTCTTCAGATCTTCCAAGAAATAAAGGGCTTCTCCCAGACAACCCACTGCTTTATGCTATGCCTTTGATAATTTTTGTTTTTCACTTACTCTTTCAGATGTTAGGACTGGAACAACATACCAAAAAAAAGGACTATTTCTAATATTGCTTTAGTCTCTGCTAAGTCCATCAAGTAGATGCTCTAGTTAAGAATTTGTGTGCTTTGAATAAAGCTAGCACTGCTTTTGTTAGTATTCAAAATTTTGAATTGCTTACCTGCAGCATCACATCACTGCTCAGAGAACAAGATATAATTCACCATAAAACAGAATTAATTTTTTTTAATAAAAGAACCAAGTAAGGCTTTTATATGTCCAACATGTATCTAAAACCCATAAGACAAAAAGAAGAATACACATTCTCAACACACCTACCCAGAATTACCACAAAAATTGAGACACTGACAGGATGTGCTGTGGGTTGCAGGATTAGTTAAAAAAAAATAAATAAAATCAACAAATGTGTTAAATTATCTGGCTTTCCCATACTACATTTTAAATTTCTCCAATAAATTAGACATTTTCAGTAGTTGTCTGGAAAAAAGTTACAACACATACCTCAGTTTAACCCATGGAAAAAAAATGCATCCTTTCACCTTTTTTTGAGTTTGTAGAATTTCTGCAGAACTTCTGCAGTTATGTTGCAAGAAGTACACTTTGGTTTCATCCTGAAATAAAGGTCTTTATCATGATGGACAGGAACTTTATACGCCCTAATATTTTTAAGATGCTTAAAACAACAACAGCAGAAAAAGATTCAGCAAACAGGCTACACTCTATATGTTTAATTACACAAACTCCAGTCACCTAAATTAGTAGTGCAGAAGTTTACCACTAGATTGAAGCTGAAGATAAATCTATGAATACATGCACATATGCTTTAATATGGTCATGCTAAAGATCTATTCAGACACCTCTTTAAAACTTCTTATATGGGGGGGTAATCATCATATCAATCACACATATCAAGGAATTGCAACATCAAGTAAAGTGAAAATTTTGTTATTCTTGAAAGCACTTCTAACAGTATTGAACAAGATGGAAAACCTTTACATTTTGAACATTAATGATCACTGTTCTAAAAGCAAGACGAATTATATGATGTGTTTTCTTGGTGGAAGCTTTAACAGACCTTTACAATGGCCCCCATAACATGTGGCAAATATTATGTGAAGGACTGATGCAAGTAATAATGCCAAAATTATCTACTATCTTAGCCAAGACTGTAGTCAAATTAAAGCCACAACTAGAATTATAAACACATCTGGAATAAGGTTAAAATTTTATGTAGTAGAGCTTATTACAGTTATGTCTAGACAATAACATTGAACCATTTTTGATCATGAATGGTTAAGGACTATTCTCCTAATCATTCATGGACAACAACTCATGTCTTCTTTGATGCCTTTCATTGAACAGAGCACACTCATGGAAGCAACTGCAGTTCTATCCTAACTTTGTACACAACTAACAATAGTTAAGCGTTATTATAAACCTACAGAGAAATATGGCAACTATTTCAGTTAATTCTCCCTTACATTGTTGAGGGCAATTACTTGCTCATCTTTTAAAAGATTAAAGAACCATTTAAAATATCACCCTTTCCCATATTATTTAAACTGGCAGAGAATACTTCCTCACAATCTTTTAGAAAAAGCTTCACTTAACAGCAACAAAAGTACTTCGAACCACGTAAAACATTTGAAAGTTAAAGTCCTACCATGTGTTCTACTTATCTGAAAAAGGTAAGTCTAGTTAGAAAGCATCCCTTAACAAACTGATTAAAAATTTAGTGGGCTGAGCATATTGTGACACTTCAGAATACAAGACATTGCTTCAGTTTCTGTAACTGTAAATGATGCATCATGGTGTCCACATTGACTTTGCATTCGAAGTATTTTCTGATGTTCAGGCAGATATTTATACACACGGATGAGATCTCCCCACCACCAAATCTTTTCTTCTCTAGGCTGAACAGTCCAAGCTCCCATGGCCTTTTCTCTCCTCTCACCTTAGATTCACTAGTTCCTCAATCACCTCAGTGGCCCTTTATCGCACTCTCATCCCACAGCTCCGTGTCTCTCTTCAATTGAAAAGTCCAAAACTGGACTCCAGACATGGTCTCAGCAGTGTCCAATAGACAGGAAGGATCATTTCCCAAGCTGCTGGTAAGTCTAATCCTACAGCAGCCCAGGATACAATTTAGTTCTCCTTGTCATAGGTCCCACTGCTAAGGCCCTGTTATACCTTCTGGGTCATTTTTAACAAAAGTATGTATTGTCAGAAGTTCCAACTCCATGCAAAAAGTTGCAGAAGTACCACTCAAAATGCCTAGCAAGCATGGCTGAACCATATTCTGACTGTTACCTGGTCTTTCAAATGACCTATCAAATTTTCTTGTGTATCCTCTGAACAACTGAATTTGCATTATTGAATGTCAGGTGACTTGGACAGATCTTAGTAGAAGAAGCAAGTCAACATTTGAGACACAGGGAGCAGACAGCAATCCAAATAATTGGCAACCGTAATACAGCCAGAAATAGCAGAGACCAAATACAACAGCTTCAAGAGGCAGTTTTGTTGAGCCCTGGGAAGACAAACACACCTACAATGAAGATACAGCCTTCAAGTATTACATTTCCTTCACAGGAAAGAATTTGCATTTGTAACTGGTAAAATATCATGAAATCTGAAGAGTCAGGGACAACAAATCAATAGTGCTTTTCACAGCTGCAGTGTTTATGTGCATATGCAGGCCTACACCTCATTTAACAATTAAGCAATTGGGTACTGACTACCTATGAAGCAAACAACTTTAGAAATTGATTTATATCCACAAAAGCAAACACTACATTGCTTGCTTAAGAGCAGTGAAGAATACAATACTTCATAAACTACTTTCAAGCTACTTCAAACCATTAAATCCAGTAATTCTCTGTAATTTCCTATAGTCATGATTAACTGGAAGGAACTCCCACAATCAAGGGCAGCAAAATTTCAAAAATTTGTTTGCTAATTCATATTGTATTTCTACAGTACGGTGTCATATCCGCCTTCCTCATAGGTTTGTTCCATTTACATTTACCCATAGAGAATTTGTTTCCAGTCTTCTGGAAAGTGCAAATACAAGTCTTGGCACTTTCCAAAAAACAGAATACTTTCTAATCCTCAACTTTGTGCAGAAGTTAACCTGCTTTATTCGCCTATTTTATTTTAAAATAAGTAAAGGTAGCATACTGATATTGATAAGTCAAAACAGGTACTGGCTGTAGCTTTCACCTATGCAGAGTTTTGTATCAGCATTGTAGGCTAGGCTTAGTTCTAGTTTAATTCCTAAGCAACAGGAATTGTTTCTGCAGCACAGCCACAGAAATACCCCTTGAGGATGACATTTTTAATTTCACTGAAGAAAATATTCCATATCAGCTTTTTCCCTTTTTCTGAGCACAAAGCAGTTCACCAACTACTTTTTTTTTTTAAATTTTGCTATTACATCAGAGTACAAAAGCCAATCAACTGATGAATACAGTTGCACATTGTAAGCTTCAGGTAGGCAAAGTCCCTTTTGCCACAAAATAAAAACCTGACCACATTACAAAGTATGTGGTGAAAGTGGCAAATCAGTTTGTGTTGACTAAAGCAAGCGAAATGGAAAAGTAAAATGATCAGTAAAATGATCAGAGGAGAGAGGCAGCTGTATGCTGAAGAGCAATGCATTTAAATTACACGATCAATGAGTAACTATACACAGACCCAGCTCAACTGAATTACTGCTTCATTAATTGTGTTCATCACAGCTTCTCAATGTCCTTAAGAATAAAGATTCAAGATTTCCCTTGAGGTAAAAAGCGCCATTTAAAAAAAAAACAAACTGCATACATACACTAACTTTCCTAATAAATTTACAATGATATATAAATCTACCACCTTATGATATACAATGGGTATATATCTATACAATGATATATAAGGGTACCACCTTAATGAAACAGTTTAGGGAAGTAAGAGCCACAAGAATTCAAACCTCATGGCTTAATTTCAAACTTGGAGCATGAACACTTACCCAAACTTATTTACACCCAATTCCATTATCATAAGACAATTGAAAGAAGACAACAAATGTAGAGTTTTATAAAAAAAAATCAACTAGTTTAAAAAGTAACTACCAAATTGCAGTTGAGCATCAAAGAGGCAAGATTAAGGTATTTTCAAATTGGGAATAGACTTTTTTCCCCACAAAAAGTGTTCAAAAATTATTTCATTGTAACTAAGATGTACTCTGACTTAAAAAAAAAAATCCATAGAACTGTTTATACAAAGTTAATTTATTAACTAGTAGGATTCTACTGGTTTTTCATATACTTAAGATTCTTCTGAGAGTTACAAGTGTCTTAAGTATTGCAAGAAAAAAAGGATTTTAAAAAAAACTCTACTGATTCTTTCCTCAATAAGCAGAATCCAGTATATCTCGAAATTATTTCACACCAGATGGAATATAACCCAGAACCTCAACAAACTATTTTGTATACAAGAAAAACTACTTCATTCACTGCATACAAGCTACATCTACATTCAACTCAGAAGAGTTACTGTAGCTCCAACTGACAGGCCTGAACCAGATTAAAACCATCCTGCTTGGTCACAGCTCAACCACAGCAGAGAATCAACCCAAATCAAGGTGTTACAGCTCCATCTCCACTGCATCTCCTTCCCTGAGCACTGTGTAACTTTCACATAGCTTTGAAACAGAGAGATTGACAGTTTTACAGACTATTTGGGCATATTTATGGAAACTTTACTCACATTTTGACAGCAAAGATCATTTATAATCTCAGAATTTTTCTTTGAAACTCCCATCCTGTACCAAGATTCTAAAAGGCAAGGCTGATCTTGCATCTCGGTTCCTTAAGTCTCTTAAGAGAGCTGCATGGGCATTCCTTAATACAAATATGCTAAAAAAGTCATCTGTAACAGCACTGGTTTGAGCCAGCTCATTTCACTGTGCACTGAGATGCATAAGAAAAACTTACGCAATTATGGAACCTCAACTGTGGCCACAACGACCTTCAACTCAAGGTGACAACTAGTCAAATTGCTATTACTTTCAGCACAGAACAAAACAACCCAGTTCAGAAAACAAGTGTTTAAGGATCATGTTGCCCCCATGCAATACTTGACAGAAGGGTTTCTTTTACTTTTTCCCCAATCATGAGGCATTAGGAAAAATATTTACCTAACAAAGCTTTTAAACTTTCACATTCGTATAGTTTTCATTTGGAAGTAATTTAAAAATAGTTGAAGTGTGCTACGGTTTCTTTAGTACTGAACCATTAGTTATTAGAACAAATCACAGTCCATTTGTTTCTCTTCACAGAAATTCAGCTGAGCCCAGCTCTGCTACACAAATCGCCATTTCACATGATTTTACTATTCACTCAAACTTCTTCCTTGTAAAAGGAAGTTTTTAAGAAACAAATAGTCTATTTTCAGCAGGTGCTTTAAGAAAAGATAATTTTTAATAAATATGAAAAAAAAAAGGCATTGTACACAGATCTGTTCAATAGCATTCTACACTTCTCAACAAAATGCTGAAACTTGCTGTGTTGTGTTGCCCTCTTCAGGTCAGCAGCACGTAACATTTTCCAGTTCTTCTGCTTGCTGAGTTACTGCGTTGCAATTTCTTTCATACCATTTTTCAGACCTGAGGTTTCAAGTAGCAGCTAAGTTCACCTGCATTCCACCACTGCTTGAAGCATTTTTGGTTTAATATCCTATAAATATAAACTTGACTTTTGCCCTTTATGTCTCCCTAACCTCAATATTAATCTTGTGGATTATCAAAATATCGGACAGCATTTGAAAAGATGACTAAAAACTGACTTCAGCACTGATAAGCAAGTCTCATGACAAGAGGCTTAAAGAGCTCAATTGATTCAGCTTACCAAAGAAAGCTCCTGAAATCAATCCATAAGTGAACTTGGGAGGTCAGGAAGTCAGATGACTTTAAAGTGGCAAAACAGAACCCAGAAACTGTCAAGTCAGACAAGTTCAGACTTGAAATGCAATGGAGACTTTTCAATAATAATAACAAAAAAAAAAAATTAATTACCTACTAGCATCAAAGGGTAAATATAATTATTGCTTGAAAACTTTACAGGGAGACCCAGTATCTTTCCAAACAATCTGTTTTGATCATTTTTTTAATAGTTGTCATAACATGGGACAAATTATGCTGCTGATTTGCATACTTGTAATGGGTTTTGCAATTGATTATCAGAACTCTGCCAATTAATTTGGAAATATGAATACAACAGTCTTCAACTGCCTGGAAATGACCATGCTTGAGCTTCTGATTCATTTATTGAGACGGATATTAATAATGTCTTAAAATATTTCATTTCCCACTCCCATGTTGCTACTTTCAGAGGACAGGTCATGGCAAACATTTATGTCTACTCAGACATCTCAATACTGCAGCTTTGACATAAAAAGCAAAGTGCTGATGTACTATTAAGTATGGACAATTTCACTCAATTTACTAAGGAAGATAAATATCCGAAAAATTTGTGATTGTACAACTTAATCACAACATCTTAAGGCACTTATGATCAGAAAACCTATTCAAAGTTAAGACCTATTATGTAATTAAGTAATAAAATTAATAAACTAATCAAAAAAATAGAAGCAAAGGAAATGCTCATTCCAGCACCATAGTACTTCCCAGTACTAAAAAAAGGAACAAGCAAACGATCCCAGATCATCCCTTTTTGGCCTGGCAAACATACAACAACCAGCCTGCCTCAAGAAATTCTGACTCTAGAAAAACTCAGGAGAACTTGTCATGAAATTTTCATTATTTTTCTTTCCCATACTTTTGTAATTTTTATGTCAAGAATGAAATACAATATACAGCTTTAAATTCTATATACTCAGAGAGCAGACTCCTGGGAAAAGTAGGATGATGTGGGTGACATGGGAAGAGAGCAAAATCCCAAAATTGCAGGATGAGTGAAAACTAAGTRCACAACAACTGAGACYCRGAGTGCTCCCACAGCAGGCAGCAGCTCATCACAGCAGTCTCTTCAGCATGTAGAGACTGCTCTCCTGACTAATATGCCCTGTCACAGTGCCTGGAGCCAAAGACTGATGAAAACTTCCTGCCATCTATCAGCCTGTGTGTTCAATTAGACTGTGAAACATCAGCTGGTGTTATAAACACAGGGGGAAATTCCAAAAGCCAAACTAGCTCTAGTACTAGACATGAAAAGCAACACTTGAATTCAGAATATACTCAAAACATTACTATTATTTTCTCTCTTATCTTTAAAGAACAAGTGCAAAAAGTACTCTATTCTACAGTACTATCAGATAAAATGGCAAAAAAAAGGTTTTGTGTACCTGTCTGTTGACGACAAAGCAGCTTACACCTCTTAAGTGATGAAGTGGGGAACTTCTTTTTTGACACATCAAAGTAAAAGTATTAGAAAAAAAATAATCACTATTTTTAAACCATTTCTGGTAGAACAGTTTCCACCCATATCAAAGGTTTATCTGGTTCATGTTCCGTATGACATGGCTAACAGAATACAACAGCTGGCAATAAAATCTCCCAGATACCTTAGCTAACTTTTAAAATTGCAAACAAGTTGATCTTTAGTGATTCTCAACCTTTTTTTGCATCATCTACTGTAAACACCAGGATTTTGGTCCAATCTTRGCTGCTATACTTAAAGGAAGAGGTGCTGGACAAGAGTTTTTAAAATTACCTGTGGTTAGTTTAGTTCTGACTTACCCAAGTACGACGTTCATATTTTTGCCATCTTTCTCCCACACACTCCATCAGATTTGGTCACCACAGGAGGTATGATTCATATGACTCTTTAGAAATGCATTTTAATAGATAAACTTTACAACCGAAAGAGTTTTTGAGTTTTAAAAATAATGAATTCTTCAGTGAAAAAAAAAAGTATCAGATCACTTTACTGAATGCATTTTTTCTGCAGCAATTTTGCTAACTCACATTTAATTGCTGCTAAAACCAGTTTTTCTTACTTGATATCATAATCTAGTACATTTCTTTGAAGGAGAACAAATTCATCCTCCTCGTACCAGTCAAAAGAAAATGCAGACAGTTCCTTTCACAGAATTTCCTTCTAATAATTTGGGGTAATAGAAGTTATAGAAATACAAAGGAGAAACTCTCCCCATTGAAGGTGTTCTTCATTTCCTGCCTTGTCATTTCCTACCATCCACCTGTGTATCCCTAAGGATCTACAAGAACACTGTGTGAAGACACACAGGGAATAAATATCCACTGCAACACAAACTCGGGTTAAATCAGGTGTTTACACAGGGATATACAAGCAACCAGTTAGAATGCCAAGCTGACTTTTGCCAGCATTAATGGAAATTAAATGTATTTGAAGTGGGAGTTAAATACATCTGAAGAACAATTAATAATCAGTTATTTTTGCATATGCACATTTGTCACTAACTGCTGCAAAATTATGTTAAAACTACAGGAATCAACTCCTTGTTTGGAATTAAATTACAATCACACCCTTCTTAAGGCTTTCTGAAAATTCCTTTGAATACACAGAGCAGTAATCAGCACACACTTTGACAAACCAAACAAAAAAGCTAAAGACACCTGCATCCACTTTTTTTAAAACACTGGAAATATTTAGAAATGCTAAGAGCAGTATTACTGAAAAAATACACACCAACCTTCTCAAAGGCTGTCTCAGCATAATCTTTATTTGTATTTGGTCTTAAATTCTCAGTTAGGTATTTTGGGTTTAAACTACAGCAAGTAAGGGCTTCCAATTGAAGAGACAATGGGAATCAAGACAAGTACTACTGGCTAAAGTGATAGATTTTACTGATTTATTCATTTAGTTTTAAAAAGCTTTGCTAGCTTGAAATCATGTAGTATCATAGAAGTCTTCCCTGACACCTTAAAGATCTGCAACCTATTCAGAAAACCTTCTTTTTTTTTGCAAACCCATTTACGTGATTTCTATGAAGACTTTTAAAAAACCCCACACCTATCAGAGAACAAGCAAACAACTTAGTCACCAACCAAACAAAATGCTGTGTGTACTGCTTTTCCTGATACACACTTTTTGATTCTTATACAAACCTTGCCATCTGCTATGATCTCTGACAATAACTGACTTCCGTTCTCAATCTAGGGTTTCATTATGACAGTAAATGTCTTACATCTTACATTAAAACCTACTCCAGTCCCACTGAAAGACTGCATAGGTTTCTATGTCATTATAACCTGTTACAAAGTAGCATCAGCATATTCATAACTATGAATAAAGGACTTTCTTTTCATAGCTATAGGTGCAAAACTTAAATATAAATAGATCAAAACATTCCAACAGTGCACAACTGTTTAATTTACAGAGAGGTTACACAAGTTTGTAGCTTGTATAAGCTTTTTAACCATATAACGTTCCAAACTTCATTGTGACCTTAATGCTATAAAAGCTAGGGAGATGTCAAAAGTTGTAAGTATATTCCAAGGAATATATCTCAAAAAAAGTTGAGAAAAATAAAGTGGTGGTGCATTAAAACAGAAAAAAACATTCAAAGCTAGTTTTGGATTGTGAAGTATCCAATTAGAAGACAAAGGTAAGAACCAGATGCAAGACCTATGCCATTACTTCCACCTTAAAATGCCAACAACAAAGAAGACTATACAGTGGTTGAAGAAAAACTGTTGCTCCTAAAATACTTGACTTAGACCTTTCATAGGTCATTTTGATCTAAGCCCTCCTCATATTTAATAGTTATTTTAAATAACAGAATTAGGTTGTTGTATTATTTAAAAAAAAAAAAAAACAAACAGACAAACATCATGTACACGAACCTTAGCATGTTCTCAAGTATTACACACTTATAATACAATGAATGTTAATCACCTATTAGAATATATATAGTCTATTTTGTTTGCTAATCCTACAACTCAAGGGTCCAGCAAAGATGGGCATGCAAAGTTTTACCATATTGCTAGAAAAGAAAACATATAATTCTGAAAACAGATTAAAATATATGACACCTCAGTGGAAGAGTTTGGTAAAAGTGGCTTTATTTTATTGTCTCCTACCTGATAAATTCTAAATGGGATGTATCGAAATCCATTATCTTCTGGAGGATACTCCATGAGTTTTCGATTTATTGCCCAAAACTGCTCAAATTTATCTGTGAAGGTAAAATTAGACTTTGTCAACATCAAGAACAAATATTTTTTCAGCCTAAATGAGACACAACTGGAACAACATGCAAACTTATCTTAAGGAAGTTTAACATGTACAAATTATTTTTCCCACATTTCTCTTCCCTATTTAGCCTGAAGCCAAAAGTAGGCCATCTACATTCTCCTATGAAAACAGTGATGTGGTGATTTATTGGACTGAAAGAGAAAGCAACTTTAACTCGTATCTTATCTCCCACTGTTAAGGAAATATTGGGCTATAAATTATGGATTTCATTACCTCAGCTAACAGTGCCAGTTTCCCCACTCCCTGCTCCTACTGGTCTATACTGTCTCACAGTCTGCTAAAAACATCGAATTGTTCTTAACTATAGAAGAACAATGGGTGTAAAGTATAGAGAAACTAAAGCAGGAGAAATACTTTTTGAGTGGTTTATATTTGGATACGTAGATCTTAAAATAATCTGCAACAATGCATGATATAGCCAGAAAATTTACTACCAGATTCACAACAACCTGAAAATAAAAGTTTATGCTTGAAACACATTTGTTATTATCCAAGCAACTAGGGTTAGCAAAACAGTCTGCACATAATTTCATGCTGTTCAGACATTACAAGAACTGAACAGTTTATTACATTTAAAATGTTTTAAGGACAGCATAAGTCCAAGAGTAATAAAGACCTTTATACATGCAAATCAATCATTCAAATGAAGGAAATAACTAATATCAGAAGTGACAGAAAGGAATATGAAAAGCTAAGATGAATAAAGCTGCTAYTAGCCTTACTGGAGAAGGCAGTTTTAGAAGGGGAAGAGCAAGGGATCCATTTCCTTATAGACCTCAACTCTCCAAGACACCAAATGTGGATGTTTCCATAGAAGGAATACAGTGCAAAATTGTCCCTCCTTGGCACAATGTTTAGTCAAGTCTCAAGAAGCTGGGCTCTTATAAAATACATCCATTACAGAATTCAGTCCCACTAAAGCAAGGTAAAATTCAGAAATGTATTCACAGGACAAAGGTTCTTCCTGCTTCCAAAAGTAGGATATAAACATATAAAGCAATTGCAGAAAATGAGTTTCAGATTTGCTTCACTCCAGCATACAGCACAGATAGATGCATGTCAGTGCACTAAAAAGCACAGTTCAGTATATACACGTTTTATAAGACATTGCTTTTCCTGACTGAATGCAACACAAAGCGGGAATTTCCAAGAAACTGTGAACAAACTCCTGCCAGGTATGCTGTAGGAGCATTTCCTGATACTCACCTCAGAAAGTACTTCCACACCCTTGTTTCCTGATTAGTAGCAAGTGCCTCTTGACAGGCACTTACCTGAGCTATACTCAGCACCAGCAGGCAGGCACCTGCCCTGGATGAGGAGCTGCCAGGATGCAGGGTGTTACCCCATAGCAGGGTATGGTCACTCCCTGCTAGGCTGGGAGTGACAATGACAGCCCTGGAGCACACTGTAATCACGCAATCCCACATTTGAGAACCCCAGTCTACAGAGTCAAAGGTTTAGTCTTAAAATGTGCAACACTAAGGATGACTGCCTCCTCCTCAGGAACTCTTACAGTGAGAAGGTGAAGATTTCGTTTGCTTCCTTTATCCTTGRAGGTAGCACTGAGAATGGCTTGCAGCTTTCACCACAGATAGGTGAACAGGCATCCTACAGTAGGGACTGGTAGATTTATACCTCAATTACCACTTCAAACTCACTTAAGAAAACTGTCATGGTAACACACAAAAAAAACAACTGAGACCTACTCAAGCGAGTGAGTTTCATCACACTTAAATAAGGAATCTCCATATGTGGAGATATCCCATTGAACAGAAATAAACATTATTTACTAGTTTAATGCTCATATTATAGTAATTAGGCAAGCTGGGTGAACGGTTTACTGTCCTCAAAATTCACCAGAAATGAACAACACATCTTATGGATGAGAAGAAAAAGAAATTATGAACAAATAACAGACTTACATTAGAAGATTAAGTATATTGACCCTTGTGGCATATATGGCAAACAAGGGAGGCTCTGAATGACAAAAATAAAGTTAAACAGTGGTAATGTGCAGTTAAGTCACTTTTGTTCTTCATTCCTGCTTCCTCACTTCCAGAAAACATGCCGTAAACCAGGTAATCTTATTCAAGGCAGGCAATCACAAAATTTGTATCTCTCAGATTATTCTCTGAACACTTAAGACAATCTATTGTTCAAAGTTCTAATAGTTTCTGTAGTTTCCAAATATAACAGTGCTAAATCTGCAACAGTTGAGTTCTGTCAATCCACCTGATAGCCCAGGAATTTTAGCTAGACATAATGGAGTCACATATCTTAAGACAGATCTCCACTGTGCATACAACACTATCTGAACACTCTAATCAAATTCCTCCTCACAACCTTATTTTGCTGTCCTTCAAACATCTTTCCAGGGATACAGTATTTTTACTGCAGGAAACAGAGTTGCATGTTAGAAAACTAAGATTTTTAAAGGAAGTGGCAGAAAAAAAGCTATCCACACTGACATATATGCCCTGGCAAGAGCTTTTATTAGCAGAGCATTGGCTCAGTGCTAGAGTCCCAAAGCTCCAAAAGTACAAAATACAAAAGTAACTGCTTTTCACAGAATCCTTTAGACTCAAAACTTAAAATACACAAAACCTGTACTGGGACAAATATTCCCCCAATCTCCTTAAAAACCCAAGTCAAAGGATTCATCCTTCTCCCATTTTAACATATCAATACTCCATATTTTTGCAAAGTCTTAAAGACGTTATTAGTGCTACAATGAGTTATAAGAACTAATTAGTTTATTGGCTAGACAGGACAAAGACAGAAGGTGCTGGCCAGAAACGTACTAATCAAAACAAAACTGAGTTTTCATCAAGCCAGTAAACAAGGAAGAGTTCTCTGCCTCTACCTACCAGCAAAAGCACTTTACACACTTGTCTCCCGCCCTTGTGAAAAGCTTATGTAGTCTGCACGATATCTAAACTACTGTAACAGTCAAATCTGACTACTTTTGTTTTTCTCAGTCCATCTGTTTTTAAGAAAGTGCTTGCTCAAAGTGTTAGAGTTTCTGTATTAGCAAAAAGCAGTACTTGCAAAAGGCAGATGTCCATATCTGAATAACAATTTAAAGTAATGACAGTAAGATTTGAASAGAAGTGAGAATAGTGACAGTGTAAAAGTTTCATGTGACTCCACTAATCATATTTCTTGAACAAGAGATAATGACTGCTATATAACTTAGCCTAAAATAAAATATAAAAACTTTTCTCTCTGTATTTTATGTCCAAGATCAGAAAGTTAATAACCAAATAATTGAGGAAACATATAGCCAAGTCACTTATATTTATAAATAYTAATTTCTTAGAAATACAACCACTGAATATCCAAATCCCAGTCAGACATTAGCCTTTAGCACTACAGAGATGCACAGAATCTAAGAAGAACTTTGAAAATAATCTATTTATATATTTAGAAAAAGTACTAGTTCACAAAACTACAATGACGTAACATCACCCATGACAATAATCTCAGTACAGAAATTCATAAAGCAACTAAGTAAACCTCAAACATAAATTTAYGAAACCAGCATGCCATATTATGCATGTAGGGTTCTAAAACCTATCAGTGAAATTATTCCTTTGAATGTTGCCTTTGAAGTGCCCATTAAAACAGTTGAAAAAATTACTGTTACAGGGAAACACTTTGAGAATTGTCACTTCCTCCATTAAACCAGATAGGAGATCTTTTTGCAGTCATTGAAATKAATCCAAATTTATGCCTTGTTATGTTAAAAAGCTCTTGGTAATCCCATCATACTTTATTGCTAACAGCCAATAACTGCTGAACTCTTACTATTGAGCAGCGTTACCTAAGAATTAGTCCAGGCTGAGGGCTGAAAGGCTGGGTCTCCTTCRCCCCTGGGTCTCAGCCTGAAATGTTCTTCAGGCAACTGTAAAAATTAATTTCATTCACACTAGCATCTTAAAGTCATTTTCTGAAAATCAAGTGCTAACCTGCCTCAAAAAACTTGAAATTCCACATGGATCTTTATATTAGACGCGACTCTTTCACCYACATGAGGGAGGCTACAACAGGATGGATCACAGAGGCCAAAAGGCACTGCTCGAGTGCTCACCATCAACACAGGCATTTCACTACAGCATAGCTTTAGATCTGTGTACATAATCAGTCTGGGTAATTATCACAGAATGGAAAAACACATCTATAAATATCTTGTCATAAAAAAACCTGGTAAGATCATATAGACAGTTAAAATGGATTTCCCACATACAGTACAGTAAGTAAAAAAAACTAAAAAAACCCACCCTAATCTTTATCAATAAAAATACCTTAATACTAAGAAATAAACTTGTTTCTACATTTGATAGTGACGCAACTGCTATCAAATCGTAAAAATAGAAAGAATTATTACAAAACTGAGGGAAAGACTGTTGTTGAAATTCAGAAAGGAAATACTAATTCATGGCTCTTGTATTTCAGTATCTCTTTAGAAAGTCAAAGAAGCAAACAAACCAGTATAGCCCTCGGGTTAGCACATATGCACAATTTTTTCTGGACTACTGATGGTTTCTTCCAAAAAACATGTAGTGATATAAATCAAAAAGGAAGCTTGGAATTAAAGTGTATCTCTAGCACTATGCAAGCAACACCAATTTGCAGTTTGCATAAAACTACATCCAATACTTAAGTTTAAAAAACACAAAACTTGTCCATTCTCAGTGGTTCATCGGTGCCTACCAACCATATGAACCACAGAAGTACTTGGGCAGAACAACAAACAGCACCAAGGGACCAAAGACACTCCAGCTGAGGTACAAGAATCACAGAAAAATGTCAGTTTGGAAGTGTCTTTGGAAGACGATGCTTGTGTGGTATTAAACAAGCATGAAGGAGATTTTGTTGATGAAATAAATATTTTGAACACTTTAAAATCAATTTCTGTGCTATTCAGAAACATTATTTGCAGCTGATTACTATAATTTCTCAACTATTTAAAGACCTATTTCTGAATTACTTAGTTCACCTAAATTTACCATTCATATTCCTGTTTTATAAAAACACTGATAATTGTAACTATCAAGGACTTCAGGAAGACTGATTTGACTCTCACTGACTACAACAGTTAGTGACAGCCTTTTTGAGAACACATCTTGAAGTACTGGTATGGCATCATTAAGATATTTATTTTTCTTTTCTATTTCACACGTTGTCAYAGTTAAAATATTCCTGCTATGAAACACCTAGGTTACTGAGGCATTTTGAAAGATCATGGTATATAACACAAATCCACCACTGAAGAGGGAACACAAGTTTACTAAACCTATCAGACTATCTTCATATATGAGTAACTCTCAGATATAGAGAGTCAGGACCTCAATATAGCAGTAGCTACCAAAATGTGTGAAAATACTCTATGTGTCACAGATAGCAAAGTAACAACATTCAACATAAGAGGACATATTGAAAACTGTACAAAAAAGCAGCACGTCATTCTTCAGATTATCTATGAGATTAAAAAGGCCTTTTCCCCCTGTTTTCTGATAGTAGACACAAGGGAACCATACCTTACCAACATTCTTTTCACTTACTAAACGTACTCACAAACCAGAAGTTTCAATTTAAATACACTGTTTCCTTAACATCACCTCCCTTCATTTCTAGGTCACCAGTTTACCTGGAAAAGGTTTAGGAAAGAAAGTCATCAAGATGGGCTATTTCCTTTGTTTTATTAAAATATCAAAAAGCATATATGGACAAATTTTAAGTTTTCTCTACAGYTGAAAAGCAGGTCTCAGGAAGTATTGTCTCTTAAGCTAAAAAAGAAAGCTCTAATGACAAACAAGTAAAATCTATTTTTGAAACACATAACCCACAGGTTGTGTAAGAATCAAGGAGCAGGGCTTGTTACAGACTTTCGTGAGTATGTGAAAGGGAAAAGGACTCCTGATGATTTTACTCATCCTCCATCTCTCTGCTCTATATCTAGATAGCCTTGGTATTTTGATTTCTTCATCTCCAATTATGCTCTCCATATATACATGAAAACAGAGCAGCRTAACAGCATGTAACTTTCTAACCCACTTCACTTTCCCTGTACAATGCTTTTTCTAAAATACAGCTTTTCTTAAAAGTTAATGAACCTTTATATTAATGCATATTAATAAATTCAGGAGTTTACTAGCAGAAAGTAACTTAGAMGCATTTTAAACTGCAAAACAAAAAACCCTCAGTAACTAAAGAAAGTTAATTTTAAAGATGAAGTCAATTTTTTAGAAATAGTTTACTCTGAATTTTGGTTAGACCTTATACATCTTTCAGGAAATGACTTATTTTGAGAGCAAGGGGAGGAAGAAAAGCAGAAGGCTGCAAAAACGGACCTTAAAGTTTTGCTCCTTCAGAGTGTAATGATTTTCACTAGGCACATAGACATCTAACACAAGATGGTGCAAACACTAGAAACATTACCTTTGTACCTATCTCTAGGCAACTTCCTCTCATGGCAGAGACTTCAGTAAGATTGTGAATGCTGTTTTACCTTTTGCTTTCCTTCCTTCTCTGCCTCCTTACAGTTCATGTCCTCYTTCGAGACCCACTGGTTCTCACTGGCCTCAGATAGAGCAGAGAAGAGAAAGCCAACAGAAATGCAGGCTGCCATCAATTCCCCATCTTTGTGCTGCATGGAAGGGCAGCTATTCAAGCAGACAGATACCATGCCAGCACAGAAGTAACAAAGCCAAAAGCAGTTTCAGAGGGATGGCAGTTTGGGCTCACAACACTGAACCCATACGAGTGGAGCATTGGCTTAGGCATTTGTGCAGAAAGGGCGACAAGCCTGTAAACACTGCAGAACTAACAGTGAGGTCTAGGTTATAATCCATTACCAGAAAAACCACCACAACTCATCAAACCCCAAACAAAATCCACTGCCATGGAAGAAAAAACAAAGCAAAAAATCCCCAGGAAGGCCTATTCTGATGCAGCTGATTCATTCTGAAGGTCCAGCATGCCTGAAGCCAGACCCTGCTCAACACCAAAGCAGCACTGGGCTGACTTTGTGCAGGGATATGTGAATCTGTCCACATTGCATTCCCTCAGTTACACAGTATCAGCAACACTGATATTTGGTGTATGCCATGCTAGCTTAACTCCAGAATAAGCAGGTACTGATGCTAATTACAAGGCAACTTGATGTAATTTAAGAAATTTTTAGCTACCAGCCCAGGAAGGCAGATTGGGTTTTTTAAATCTCTTTTAACCAACACACTCATTTTCAAAACTCAAAAGAATTATTTAATCATTCTTCACAGTTAACCAAACCTCCACAGTTGGAACACGGAAAGAACTCCCCATTTTGGAAGCCATATAGGGAAAAAGTAAACAAGATAGCTTTATGATTTAAAAACGAATGGCTTTTTCATTCATTTTCCTGATAAACTCCCGAAGTTTTCTAACCATACAGTGCTTTAATTAAATTTCAAATGATGAGTTGACATCAGAGATTTGTTCAGCTATTAAAGCATGCTCATGAGGTAAAGAACAACACTGCTTCCACCAGTTCTCCATGAAGAGAAGAAACACACCTATCAAACCTCAGTAGGTCAAGCATACAGAGCACAGCTATGCCTTACACAGATCAGAAAAAGATGCTGATATTGTAAGACACTTCCTTTTTTGCAGTTCAAGCATTTCTAAACAGAAATGTGATAACTAAGAAACACAACTTCTGAATCTCAAAAACTCAAGAATAGTTAAGATAAAATTTAGAACTAAATGGAAGATAATACAGGCCTCATTCTGTCAGTAAGGCAAGAAGGACATCACATGCATTAAAAGAGAAAATAYAGTATATTCTGAATGCTTGCAGGATTCTTCTCCTCTAATAAGAACAATTCAATATGGCCACTTAAGTTTTGGTAAGCCCTAAAGCATGAATGAGCATTACATTCTTTTTCCATAATATTTTCAGCAAAATAATGACTTCATTATATTTTATAATATATAAAAGTAGCTCTAAAATGGTTACGGGTTTTTACTGTTTCTTTCTCCTACTCATGTATCAGAAATACCAAGTCTASTCTTCACTGGTTATAAAGGATGCCTGTGAAAATTTCAGGGTACAGTTGCTTCTGTTAGTCCACAACTGATAAAAAGCAGATGTGCTGAATCTAAATCCCCTCATTTATCAGAGCCATTATAYACTGAAGTTATAGATATTAATTCTTTGAACCATGCAAAAAATACAGCTCTCCYCCTAGAAACAGTTGGGATTTTATTCCTTTGATCCTGAATCATCAGYAGGCCCATAGAGTCTTACAGTTTCAAAGCTGAAAGCCTTTATTTTTCCACACAAAAGGGAAGAAGAAAAAAACCCATCCACTTGAAAATCCTCTTCATCCATTTTAAAAATGGCCATAACTCTATTAAAGCAAAAACAGTAGTAACATTTTCCATGAATTCTGACCAAAGAATTTTAATAATTCTTACAAAGGAACAAAGGTCAGTATAGTTGCATAGTCTGCTTTTACCACTTCCCTACCACAGACAGACATCCATGACGCTGGTCAAAAATGTACCTGCCCCAAAGAAGGGCTCTAGCTAAGACATATCTGGTTCATGAATCAAAAATTGTCTATGAAGAGTCAAAAAAAAAAAAAAACAACAAAAAACCACAGCACAAAATAGAAGAATATGTTTCTTTCCTGATTTGGTATCAGATTAACATAAAACCAGAAATGGTGGGAGGAGGGATGCAAAGGCTGATATGAATAACCACCAGCTGTTACCAACACAAGATTTTCCCACAAATTCACTATTACAGCTCTTCTCTTAAAAGCCATCTACAGGCAACTGACAATTACCTGTTCAAGTATCTACTTCTCAACAGAAACATTACTTGATAGTTACACKTCTCCAAACAAACAAAACTAGATGAGTTTTTAAAAAAAATGTAAATTCAGTACATGTCCTCTAAGTAATGCTATCACTCGTTAAACAAATAACATTTCCTATAACTAAGAACTGAAGAAAATTGCTTGAAGTTTCAAGAAAAAACAGTCTGCAGATGTATCTTTCCTGACAAAGCAGTTATCACAAATGCTACTTTCTTTTCTTTTTTGTGGTCATTCATTCTGTTTCACAAAGTGGTTYAAAATTATTACATCTCAAACGAAAGCCTATAAAAACATATTGAAAGATACAACATGCTTAAAAAGAGTTTTCTTGGTTTCACAAGCTTTTCTTGTTTCTCTTCTATGAAGAGCTGAGAAATTAAAATTAGCATTTGAAAGTATTCAAAARATTGCTTAAACTTCTCATTCAGGTGTCAGATTCACAGGTGCAATTTCTCATCAAGTASAGTGAAACCTTGAAATCAAC
Source organism: Malurus melanocephalus (assembly GCF_030028575.1). Taxonomy (NCBI): domain Eukaryota; kingdom Metazoa; phylum Chordata; class Aves; order Passeriformes; family Maluridae; genus Malurus; species Malurus melanocephalus. The sequence goes on from NW_026623255.1 coordinate 19,766, forward strand.
TTTGCAAGGCAACCTCTGCTCTTAACTTTATAGAGCAAAACAGAAAAGTTCTGCTTTCCCTATAACTGAAAGGTATTTTTAGACAAATAATCTACTAAAAGATAAAGCCTAAGATGAGCACAAGTAAAAGTATGCTGTTTATCTACCTTAAATATTGAGAGTATCAAGATTCTATAACTTCTGGTTAAAAGAMCTTTAACTTGCACTGTTTCACCATTTAGTCAACTCTAATGTCATTATTATACTCATATTGTAACTCTGTACTCACAGTGTAACTCATGTTAGAGGTATTTTAGTATTAATTTTAAAAAACATTAATAAAAAGAGCACAAAAAGTGYGATGCTGGGAACACCTGAGTACAGGGATGAAGTGACAGAATTTCTTTTTGCAATAAAGATATCAGTTTTTGAAATAGAAAACAAAATTATGCTGGCACAACTTTTTGCTTCTTGAACTAAACTGCTTGCAAGACAAATACTATTACAGCAAAACACCTTTTTTTCCACAGAATTATTAAAATTTCTTAACTTGACTTGTAATGATAGAAGCTTTAGGGAAATGTCACTTTTTAACTGATGTTGGCTTTCACTAGACCAGAACTCTTATTTACTGTTTATTCACAAAATTGAACATAGTCAGTTTGTTATATCAGACTATTATCTGTGCAATATAGAATCTCTTAAGAAATACTTGGAATCAAACCAGATAAAGCAGAATTTCTTATTTGATAAATTTTGCAGGTGTGTATAGCCTTCCTCAAGATATCACCCCTCAAATGGCAAATTAAGATAATCCCTCAGTTTCAAACTCTACTCCAATTAAAKAAAAAATAGAAATCAGAGTTTCTAATAAGCACTCATCTTCAAAATTAACCCAGGAGTACCTTCAATATGAAAGGCAGTGCCACAAAAACAAGGGGAAAAAAAGTCATGCACTCACTAAATACACATATTAAACCAAAACTAACTTGGAACTTTCTTGTCTAAACCAAAAGCATGGTTCAAGTCTTCTTGCATTAAAAAGTTCTTCGACATCATTTAATTTTTCTAATATGAGAAGATCTTAATTCAAAGTGTTCAGTATTTTGTATCTCGACATAAACATCTTCGTATTTACAGTAAAATACTTTCACAAAATAAATCTACTAGTGTTTGTATAAATGACAGGTACAGGAGATGAGAAAAATGCAACAGAAGTGCTACAATCACCCATTCCAGAGAGCAATTTCTGAAATACTTACAAAAACTTTTTGACTTCCARGACTCTAGGAACTATGATACAGAAGACACTACAAACAAAAGATTTATTTTACACTGCAATATAGATTCAGGCCACCTCCACAAACTAAGAACACTAATTTTAAGGTCCTGTTCTAAATTGTTTTGCTGACTTTTTCAAGTCAATATTTATGCAGAAGTCTTTGTGAAAGCCATAACGGAGTAAAAAAAAAAAGGCAGATTGAAAATTAATTTTTTTTAATCTACTGGGGAACTTTTTTGGAAGTTTACCTGTATTGTTTCCAGTGACAACCTATAAGCATTAGCTAGAGGAGACATCTCTTTTTTTTTCTTATGATCTAAGATAGCTAATACTGAACACTTACACCACAGGTGTCTCCCAAACAAGGACCATCATTTGCACAAAGGTACACTAGACAATATTTATCTATTTTGATTTGTTGCTAGTTCCAGTTTGTTAAAATAGAGTCACGACCCAATCTTATTTCTTGAATAACTCAAGGCACAAATTATCACAAAAATTAAGACTTACATTAAATAAAAACAAAAAAAACACTAAAACCATCAATGCTTTCCAAGACAAGTAGACAAAAATTCTGCAGAACAATGACATTTTATATCCCATACAACAAATAAAATGTAAAGAAATTATTTACTAGCTTGCTTGACCTGAATATAATTAATAATTGATGTGTTGTATTTACCATTCTGTAACCCCATCCACAGTTGCTTATGATCCTTTTTTTGCATCTCATTGATGACTTGACTTTTGTGCTTTAAAGCATCTGCTTCTTTTATACAAGCCATAAAATGAGCTTCAATCACATCCTTAGAATGGCAGTGCAAAAGATCCTTTTCTGGAAAATTCTACAAAGAGAAACAATAGATCAAGAAAATAAATCACACACCTCAGATGATGAAGAATAAATGATAATTTTAAACAGGCATATATTTATGCGAAAGAAGAACACTGGAATCTTACTTATGGAAAAACTTAACAGCCATTCTCACTCTGGTGATAAGAAACAGTTGGCAGTGAAAATGTTTCAGGAAAGATAAACGCTCAATAATTGTCTGTAAAACCTGAATTTTAACATGTTTTCAAGCAGATAGTAATTTCTCAGACAATAAACAGAAGAAMATGATGAAAAGTAAGTGACAAATACCTAATTTATACTGGCTCTCTATGCTATTTTATCAACCATTTATATGTAGTTCCTTGAAAACCAAGCAGAATTCCCCACGTAGAAGAAGTAAAGCATATCTGCCACTTACAAACTTTTTTCTTAGAGATACTGGAAACCTTGTCAGCTCCAGCTTCACCTAATCCATGTGACTAYTGCTAGCCTGTGTGACTTGATTTTATGCCTCCTTCATGTGTTTTCAGCACAAAGCATTTGGCATGGCTRCACAACTACCATTCCTCAGGTAACTCTTATCTCTTTGGTAAATGACAACTACCTCCCTTAATCAATTTACTACGGATTTATAGTTGTAAAAAATTTCCTTGGAAATTAACTGATCARAAGTCCAGCATTGTAGAGGTTGTGGTTTTTCTTCCTCTAATTTTTCTTTCATCAACACTTACTATCACTTGCCATTTTTTAATAACAGAAGCATTCACTACCACAAATCCATTGGCTTTAGTTTTCAGAAGTTTTAAAATCCAGCCTTTTTTATTCCCTCCTTTTTCATCTTATTTTCACAGTTGCTTATGACCATGCTGAATGGAGCCAAAGCAGAGTGGCAGCATCATCAGCATTCCCCTTCCTAACAAGGCCTTGCCACATTTTTATACTTTAATTCTCATGCTATTCCAGAAGAGGCCCTATCCTCTTAWCCCACTGCAAATTGGCACTTTAAAAAGCTTTTTTTAGAGACTGGCAAAACCATTTTGGAAACACAACTACATATAATGGGATGTTTTTCACAGGCTTTTACAACATAGTTAACATGTCAAAGTAGGAGCAGTCTAACTCTGAAAAAAACCTTATCTTCACTCCCCAACATAAATCCAGGAAAACTAGTGAAGACTGCTTCAAAATATAGAAACAAAAAATATCAAAAAGGGAGCTGGGGATTGCCTTACCTGAAGGAAATTCAGAAGACAAGAGGGATAATTCCCTCCTCCTTAGGTTATTGAGAAGAGTTGTAAATTAAATAATGGAATTTCATATAGTGATTCCTCCTTATAACAGAGAGAATCCAAATTTTGGAAACTGTGGATCAAAAGGATGACTATTTTCCAAAAACAGGGGCATAAAGAAAAGATTGCTAATATATTTTCCTCTAAAGTTTACATGGTTTGGTGCTGAACTTGCAAAGGGAACGCTGTTGTTAGGACTAGTGTATGTTAAACTGACTGTTTAGAAATCTAGGAACATAGGTAAATCCAGTTTCTCATATGAGAACAGTCAAGTATAAATAGTTTAAAGAAGACAGAACAATAAGGAAAGTTCTTCTGGGGCAGACCTTGCTCCCATTCTACCCTACAAAGCTGAGTGTCTCTGCATAATTGGGCCCAAGATTACTAGGAAAACATTACTGGGATTGTTATTTGCCAACAGACATCTGCATAGGCCTGTAAAATACTTTCAGAAGTTCAATTTACTTGCTCAAATAAAAATGTAAAGTCTCATAACTAATCCAGAAGAAACAAATAGATAGAAATAGCATACTTAAAAGRTCAAAAAAGTTCTTTACATGCAAGAATTCAAAGTGAGACACTGGCATCCCTCAAAACAAYGGAAAAAACAGTGGTATGTACCTACTGCCAAGTAATATAACAACCTAGAAATTGACTTTCATAGTTAAAAACTGATGTTTTAGCTAAGTTTATGAATACAGCAATTTTGTCCCAACAGCTGTTTTGCTGCACATGTGTCTAAATAATAAGCTGCAGGGTCTTGTTTTGGACATTCTTCTCTTTGTACAGGTAGGCATCCTTCTGCTGACTTTCTTCCAATAAATTTCAAATTGCAGGGAATGTCACTGCCTGGGGATGAGTTTCAGAACTCACACACAGTGTAGTCTACAGAACAGCAAGGAGCTATTCACAACTGGTCAAAGCTAGTTAAAACAGTGTAAAGAATCTAGACACAGTAGTAGAACTAGGTGGGGCATGATTAATTTTTCCAGCTTCTAAGGAGTAACACTGTGCAAGACTGGAAAACACTCTTTTCTTTAGTAGAAAAGCACTGACACATTTCTCTGAAGTACTGTGAGTAGAAGTTGAAAAACCTAAACATGAAAGTGACAACTTAGAAAAAAAAACACTGCACATCTACAAGAAGCACATGAAACAGTTTCACCTGTGTGAGAATGCCAACAGAAAATATGGCATCCTCGCTAATTTATCAATCAGGGCACAAAACAGTAAATTTTAGACTTAGATATAGATCATGTGTATTCGCATTTGTATTTTTTTATAATTTTTTTAGTAAAAAAATATATATTTTTTAAAAAAATTCTTCTTTCACTGAAGAAATTGTGATCAATCATAAATAACTTCACTGAGTTCCCTGAAGAAAGTGACAATAATAAGCAAACTGTAGCCACCCTGTAGAGGGATCTCAGTCAGGKGAATCTCTGTTAGACAGGTTTTTATGGGAACAAGGGCATGAATTGCTGTCACTGAGCAACCCAGACCACAAGATAGAGCAGGATGAGATAGAAGAGGATGGGAAAGAGGAGGACGTGACTACAGCGGTGTAACATGTACCGATTGACCATGAAGAAGAAACATTGTAAGAAGCAAGAACAAGGAGCAATTGAGGAACAACAGGACGATTGAAGAAAGTGCAAAATGCTGAGAACGTTGATTTAAAACTGCAAGGCATACAAAAACACGCTTTTGCAAATATACCAATCATATGCTGAAATGTAATAGATTGTTAAATTAACCAATGAATAATTACTAATCATATAGAAAGGCATTACTAATCATATAGAGAGGCTGGCTTATGAAAACAGATAAAAAGGAGCTTGTATCAGAAATAAACGGATCATGCTCATCATATTGGTGTCTGTGTGACCTGTGGCCCCGTCGCCCAGAACCACCCCTGGCTATACAACTAGGAGATCTTCAAAAAGTTTTAACAGATGCCACAAGCAGCCTTAATTCAAGTACTCTTGTTGGTGGTTTCTTACTCCCTCCATGTCCTGTATCTTTGAAAGAGATATTACTAAGGGTTGACTCCAATTTTCNATGTGTATTCACATTTGTATTTTTTTATATTTTTTTTAGTAAAAAAAATATATTTAAAAAAAAATTCTTCTTTCACTGAAGAAACTGTGATCAATCATAAATAACTTCACTGAGTTCCCTGAAGAAAGTGACAATCATAAGCAAACTGTAGCCACCCCTGGCCATACAACTAGGAGATCTTCAAAAAGTTTTAACAGATGCCACAARCAGCCTTAATTCAAGTACTCTTGTTGGTGGTTTCTTACTCCCTCCATGTCCTGTATCTTTGAAAGAGATATTACTAAGGGTTGACTCCAATTTTCTTAGAAAGCTCAAGGAGTTCTGTTTTTTATTTTCACATACCAGTAGACCCTTGCAGCAAGAACTGGTCACAAAGAAGTAGGTATTGTCTGTACAGACAGGAGTGTTAAATGACCTCTAGCATAAAACTGTACCAAAAACATCACAGGCAATTTCAACAATCTGGTTTCATAACTCCATTCCACCCATATTTATCTCTCAGTTCTAGCTCACAAAACATCTGTTTATCCTGTGACAGTCTACTTGCATTACACTACATTTACAGAAAACAGGGCATAAAAACCTACAAAGAATGTATCCAGTGGCAGGGGGTACMTCTATGTAGTTGTGTTTAGTTACCACCGGTGGCCTTTTCTCTAAATAGATTAATTTAAAAACAACCCCAACATGTATACTTCTGGCTTCCACAATATCTCCTAGCAGTTCTACAATTTATCCATATGCTACATGGAAAACTACTTGCTTTTCACTCCACCTGACCCAATTTTCACCTAAAAACCCACAAATACAATGACTGCCAAGTAAGGACAAATGGTGTCACTCCTCTTGTACGTCATGTCATGGGTGGAGAGGCAAGCACCAGCAGATAATGGCTTCAGCCTTTCTCCTAGCACACACAATTTCTTCTCCTCCAATAGTGCTACCATTTCCAGAGCAGTTCATTACTTCTTATCTACTTTCAAAATCTGGAAAGGTGGTCACCACACTGAGAACATGAACAATGTTAAGCAGGCTGTAGAGTAACGGATAGAATTTCTCTCCTTCCCATAAAGCCACACCTAAGTAACAAAAGCAACTTCTATGGTGACTGCTCATCACTCTCAGATCCCAGTATGCTGTTCAACCTCATCCATCTACAACTATTTAATGCCACTGTTTTTCAACTTTACAAGATACAATTAATGTTACTTTATTGTATACTGCTGAACAGAAATAAACTTTTTCCATATTTTTAACTTCAAACAAAGAAACTTGATGGGGTAGTTTGGCTTTTAAAAAGAAGTTGAAAAACACTCTTTACAGATGTCTGGGATATCTGTTGTTGTCTGCATTCACTGGTAGAAGAAAGGAGACAGCCACGACAACAAAAGTTAAACACCATAAAATCTAACACTGTTTAATTAAGCCRAATAAAAATTATGGCTCTTTGAAGAAAAACTACACAGAAGTGAAAAGAATAATCTAGTCAGAAATCCCACACCTAAACTATTCAGCTGTAAGAAACTGTAACACATGAAAACCTCTTCAATATTTTGACATACTTTGATATCTTTCAGTTGTGTTTTGACTTCAAGGATTCAGAGGGGTTTTCTTTAAATAAACTTTCAGATTACATCAAAATARGAAGAGATATTATGCAGGTGCTAACTCCATGGTATTATATTACTAAAATACATCAACTTTTAAAATAATATTACCTTAGCAGTTAATTATTTCTGAGCTTTAATGTAAACCTTTGAGAAAAGTTTAAAGTACCTGATCTTTTGGCAAGCAGCAACACATGGACAATAAAATCAAATTTATGTTCCGTGTGAAATTAAAAAGCACTGTGGTGCTGCAACTTAATTCTCAAGATGCCTCTACTCTGTGATGGCAACATTTACACCTTGCCACTGTTAATATTGCAGAGCTCTCAGAACGTAACAATTACACCATGATTTATGAAACTAGACGCCCTACATTTTCTTTAGAACAGTCTGGAACTTTCCTCATCCCAAGTCTGACATTTATCAAACAAGTACAGCAATTACAATGGTTTCAAAAACATCTCCAACTTCAGATCCATTCAGTCAGTCACTTTAAAAGATTCAACATACAGAAATACGTAAGAATGTATACTTCCAAAAGCATCAGACTACCCTTAGAAAAACCTTTTCTAAAACATCTTCAAGGGAAGAATTGTTTCAAAGAAAAGATTGAACATGTGTGCTTCCCAATATGCTTTTCATCTCACCCAAATTTCTCACACACTAAAGTCAAGCCTATTAACATAGTGTTGTCCTTCAGATCAATGTTCCTATTGCGTTGTTTCTATTTCAGTGGAGAAATTGACATTTCAAAGTTGAATATCATGATTTGTAGTTGTGCGTTTGACTTCAAAACATACCTGGAATTATTGCCTCAATGCATTTCAGGGCATGCAAGAATCCTGCACCAAAGCTAACCCTGCATAAGCTCCCTTCTGAGCAAAGATCAGTAGTGCTATTAAGTCATACCTAATGGTTTTACAATGYATAATCAAAATAATGTCTCTCCTGTGACTAAGCTGTCACAAGACCTAACTCATTTAACTCAGTTGTCTAAAAGGGACCAACGTTAAGTACAACATTCCCTGACTTCAAGGATTTCTACAGCATCTCATGTCCATGCTCATGTATCCCTRAAAGGATGAGCACTTCTCAATCTCCCCAGTCTTCAGACAACTCAARTCAATTGAATTAAAAACATTATAGAAAATTCTCTTATATTGTAAATCTCACAACTTATCTTGAAAAACCACTTTGGATTTTGAGATTATAATAGAATAATTTTCTAAGGAAAGTCCAGTAAAAGCACACTGAATCTCATGGAAAATAGCTGCATATTTACAGAAACCTTTATATGCTTCCTGAACAATGGATATTGTCCCTTTCAAATAATGCAATTCACTTGTTTTATAAAATAGTTATGAAGCCTTTTCCTAGCTTCCAAATGTCATGCAATCTTCATGCTCACTTGTTCTTAAAAAAGTGTTGATATCACTTTTACCTTGAAATGCACTGTGATGCTCCAAGGAAGGGCTGTATTTGATGCATGGAGATCAAAGAGTAAACCAATTGGGTAATGCCTAAAAAKGCAAAGACATTAATTTAATATAGAAGCTGCACATTTAATTCTACATATCACAGTTAGCATACCTGCATTTACACACACATAAAATAGTTGTTTGATTCCTTAGAATTAATTCTGATAAACAATTAGAATTCCTTATTGCTTACTTAGAAAAGTTAYACAGGCCAATTTAAATGACTGACAGGCAGAATCAAGTCTGGAATTTACATGTYCAATATCTAAACCAATGGTCTCCAGGCTGTGCCTGCAAAACACTGCTACTTTTGCAATAGCCTTAAGTGGCCTAGCTGTTTYGTGGAACCTTCCAAAACATATTTTTAGTTAAGAAGCACAGACCAGGAATAGCTGGGTCTGACAGAAAATGCTTCCAGATGCTTCAGTCTCCTGCATTTATACCACACCGACCCTTRACACCCTCTCATACATCCCTGATATTATCTATGTAAACAATAAGTAGAAAAGTGAAAGAACTACATATTTGTAAAAGAGCTTAAAGAGGATAGATCAAGATTAACCCTGTATCTTTACTATCAAATTTAAAAGGATGAAAGGGAAAGAAAAAGTTAATTGCAGTTTCCTATTTCAATCGTATTCCAGATTAAAGGAGTTACACAAAAAAGCTTGCTTCTGCCAAATATTCACTTCTGTCTCATAGCTTTTCTCTCCCTTAAATTCATTAGAATACACAGCCCCTTGCAGTATATGGAATATCACACACACAAAACCTCTGCAGGCATTGTAAAAAAAAGCTTCCTTTAGTTTTCTCACATTGTTCTCACATGCAGACATTGGCAAGATTTTTAATATTCTTTTTTAACATTCATCATACCCAGAACCATTCTCTTATCTTTCAAAAATCATAACCCAAAGAGCCTCACCGACTTTTCATCCTACAAACAGATAAAAACACACTGAACTGTAAACTCAGTAGTTTCACTGAATCAAACAGGACTGATTACAGGTCACAGAGCCAAGCACGCACATAAGTTTTTAAAGTCCCAAGAGCACTAACCAAGAGCGCTGCTTTAACAGCACCTGCRCCAAGCCATTTTCCACATCAGTGAAACTCTCACACAACAGTGCTTTAGCACCCTCTACGGGTGAGCCATCCCAAAGCTAAGACAAATTCACAACAGCAAAATGAAGATCAGAAAACTATTACTATAATTCCTGAGCATATCTGAGAATAAGGAGAATGCATATCCAGATTTATCCTGATTCACTGCTAATGCTCAAGTTTTTATCACGTGATTTTTTACTACTAACTGCTCATCATGTCCTAAACATTTAGCAGGCACTCAGCAAGAGTCCTGTGAAGGAGTAATTTTCCAGGTGACTTCAGTAACAAAAATCAGATTTAGTAATTAATGAACATAAGCTTTCAACATAAACAATGAYTTGCAGTTCCTTTCAATTTCTACAATGAAATAGATTACTTAAAAAAAAAAAATTAAAAAAACAACCAAAAAAACCACCAAAAACACACAAAAGCTCCTGAATCAGGTCTTGGCCTACCTCTATATCTTCTACCCAGTTTAGGTTACAAAATGAAGTTCATGCAATACAGATTTCTTCTGTAAAGTCCCTATCCTTTGCAGAGTTGATAGATGCTGGATCAAATGGTAATTTGAYTTTTTGTCTTCCATTAATTTGTGAATGGGAAGGGGCAAACATCCATCCAGCTGGTACTAAAGAGACACCTACAGTTACCAGGGCTAGAACACAACCCATACAAAAGGGACAATAACAACACTGAAGGCTATGTGCAAGTGCTCAGACAGGATGAAAACAAGCTACAGGGTGTCATGCCCTAGCATCTGCTGAAAAAAACACTCCAGCACAGAGCGGCATCACTCAGGCAGGGCTCCTGAGAAAGCTTGAGACCTTGAGAGCTGCAGCCTGACAGGAGAGCCTGGGACCTCTCCTGAGCGTTAGGATAAGCAGAGGAAACATCCTTGCCTAGAGGAGGYGTACATTAGTGAGGAGCTATGTCACCAAATTAAGGAGCTGCAGGTCAGGGGGCTACACAGGATCAGGGAAGATAAAAAGATTGATGGCATCTTCACCAAGACCTCACAGAGATGAGAACCTGGAGAGAGAGTCAGCAGTCATTGGAGTGGTCAGTGGGGACTCACAGGATGGGGAAGAYCAGAGTTGTGTGAACTCTGGTATTATGGAATACACCAGAGTGGACAGCTGCAGATTGAGTTTTGGGTGACATTGCAGACCTTTTGTATAACAAAGGGCACAGGACTTTTGGCCCAGCCAGGTAACTGGATAGTCACAGACAGAGCAGGAGCCACTGACCCAGCAGAAAACCCCCAGCCTATCACATGCATAGACTGTGAGGGTACATAATAGYCCCCAGTTTCCTTTGTTCAGAGTCGTTCCTCAGAGCCGTCCAGCTCAAATTGTTACTYTGTTGTTGCACCATGACTAAGGTCTTTTACGGATCCAGATGTCTGAGGCTCTGCTATGGAAAATCAAAGGTCAGGTTGGTAAGGTAACCTTGGCTGTGTGGGCGTGGGGTGTGTAGAGTCAAACAAGGCACTCATCAACTCCCTGGGGCTGCCTGATGCAAAGGGGCCTCAGTCCCAGCTGAGGTGGTCTGAGTGTGTGACTGCCAAAGCAGCTCCTGGATGGTCAGACAGAAAAGTTTCCTTACCCTCTGGCCAAGAGAGGGCAGGCTCCTTCTCCACCCACTGGCAGTGCCTCAATGGCAGACAAGAGGCTGGAAATTCTGAGGAAGCATTGGAGCTGTCTGAACAGCACACCCACAAGAAGAAGCACCCATAGCACAAGGAGATTCTATCCTACACGGGAGAGAGCCCCATCCACCAACTTCACTTGTTAACCTGCACAGGTTTGCTGCTTGTTAAAAAACTGCAAACTGGCAAGGCTTGTCCTCTGCTTGTATTAGGCCTAGCTGTTTATCCACATAGGCACAAATTTTAAGTGCTGCAAGGGAACCCTGAGTGTATCAAAAGGGACCATACAAACTCTAGGGGCAAGGAGGCATCTCCACACTTTTGCCATTAAAGGAGACTGGTTCAGAGAGGTGTCTGCAGGTCGAGCTGGTTACGCAGCTGATGCAACAASCACTTGGTTTTTACAGACACGGGACACTGTTGGGGATAATGGACTGCTAGGGAGAGATGGAATCCACAAAAGTCATACAAAAGTATCTTTGCCTTCAGGTTGCCCAGCCTTATGAGAGCTTTAGATTAAAAACAACAGGACTGTGAATAACAACCCACAGATAAATAGAAATTAATGGGCATAGGTGAAAGGTGACAGCTACAAGGGAAATGTCAAAGTGATAAAAGAAGGTAAAAGAGAGCCCAGCAGAAATATCTACATAAGCGCTCAGCTTGACAACCAAGCAGGAAAAAATAGAGTACCACATTACCGTGACATTGTATCTCATAGACCTTACTGTGAGAGTGTTGGGCTACCTGAGGCACAGTGAGACAGCTTGCACAACTGGAATACTGCTGTGGAAGGACAGATTTAAGCGGCWTAGTAAAGACAGGTAGGGCAGACGAGGGCAGAGGGTTGTCTTCCACGTGAGGGAGCAGCTTAGATGCATGAAACTTAATGGGACATACAACAGGTTTGTTGAGTTYTTGTGGTTCAGGAACAGAGGAGAGACTAGTAAGGGCAGCAGATCATGCAATCCCGGTGAGAAAATAGATAAATACTTCTCTAGACAACTCAGTCAGTGTCTATATCACAGACCCTGGTTCCTGTTAATCTCTGACATCTGCTGGAAAAGCAACACAGTRAGACATAAGCAGTCAAGATTGCTTGATACAGACACTGGATGAAGAAGAGATAATCTGTTACTTATTAAGACAAAAGAGTTCTGGATATAATAATCAGTGGCGGCTTTGGCTGTAGTGACATGACATGGCAGAGTTAAAAATCCTGGAGAAAGGACAGTAAGCAGAATACAGACTTTTGACTTGATTTTTTTGTTTCCTCCTGGTGCCCCTGCATAATTCAGGCTCAGCCACATCAGATGCATCATTGGACAGCACTTTCAGTCCTTCACCTGCAGCCAGAGCACCAAACCTATGCTGTACTTACAGAAATGCAGGTGTAGAAGGAACATTCCTTTTGCTACAAGAAATCATAAATTTCTAGCTCTTCCAAATCTTAGGAGACTGTTTTCTAATCACAGTCTTCACCTACATCTCTTTAAGTGTGATTGTAGGTTTAGGCTTCTATAGCTGCAGGATGGTCTGAGATTTGATCCATTTCCTTCTTAATTCTCTAATGCTGCACAGTCTTCCTGAAAACCCTTCCTGAACCCTTCCCTTCCTAACCTCTTCCTGAAACCCCTTACCTTGGTGACTCAGACCTTCCCCCAGCACACACCTCCTGCAGGCAAAGACCAASCACCTCAGTGAGAGAAAGAACACAAGCCCCTTTAACTCCAGATCTGGAGAGCTTCCTCCTCCTTCAAGAACGTGGCTCACGCTGCCTGAGTGTGAAGTTGAAACTATGTTTCAGACTGCCTTCAAAAACTCACTGGAAAGTGGAAGATGAACTGATAGAGACTTCATCCCAAGTATGTATAGACTGCACAGGCTGTAAGCAATATGATCTCACAGGGCAAAGTAAATAATTAGAATGAGCAACATTATTAACAAGTTCTATTTGTCTCTGAATGCAGAAGTCATAGCTAAAAAAAATTAAACATTAATGCTCACTATTCTTTCTCTACAAACTACTARCTCAATCTAATTCTCAATTCAGGTGTTTGGGTCTTCCCCAGATGAAGCTTTGGCTCTCTACGGGATTATCATTCTCCTAAAACAATGGTTTACAAACAGCATTTTCCTTACAAAAGCAATTCCACCAAAATCAGTGGAGCTATTCCTGACTCAATATGCTCAGCTTTTCTGAAAGATCAGAACTTTAATTAGCAGATCATCATTACACTATTTACTTCCATTTATCTGTTTAATTAATTTAGAAAGTCTTCACTTAATTTTAGAATTACAATTTATATTTTTACTGTATACCTATATTCTACAACTATATATTTTTTTATTATAGTTTCAATATCATGGTATTTGAAAACTTACGGAAAATCTCTTTTTGGCTGAAGTACAAAGCCTCTCTTTCTTATTACAACTTCAGAAAAAATTTGGTTTCCTACCAATATTTACCTGGGATTATGAACACACTGGGATAAATGTGGTATCTTGCTGTTTATTCAGAAAACATTCATGACTCAAGGTCACTGTGGCACGTAAGAAACCATTCCTTGTTAAACTCCACATAATTTAAATAGATGCCTAAAGCTACTGTTGCCAGTCAGTTATAAAAGAAAATTTTAAAAGCTAGTTTTTATGAATTTCTATTTACATATTTTCAAGGTTTACACTAAGTTGGTGTAAAAGAAACAGACTAGAAGAGATCTTCTGTGTCACCAAGTCTACACGGACTCCATGATGTGCTGCTTACAAATCACAAGACAATCCAGGTTCAGCAAGATTAAAAAAAAATCACTGGTAGTTTTCTTTCCTATTATGATACAGGAAATAAAAAGAGATAAAAATCTCTTCATCATTCAAAATACTAAATGCCTTCCGGAGAGCTTATGCTATCTATAGAGAGCTAGCAAACACTGAAGCTCTCAAGAGTATTTGCTTTAAACTCTTTAACTGCAGAAGAAGCAAAACCTGACGAACAGTATTTATGAAAATTAATTAAATGAAACAATGTCAGTCCAAGTCCCTAACCTCTCACCAAAAAAACAACCCAACAACTAAAAAAAACCACCAAGACCAAACAAAACAAAGACCGTTCCAATACACTATAGAACAGAATAAAACCAGAATCAACAGCAATTAGTTCAGTAAAGTTGAACTAATTGAATTCAACAAAAGCTTGCAGATCAATATTAGATTGTTTTACAATGCAAGCACATGTCACACCAGTAAAAAGTGAAGGTACTCATATTTTATTACCTTCAAGCATATAAGCACTCACACTCCAGAAATATTACTTCCTATCTATGTTATCGGACATCTTTTAGGAAGATGGAATATGTAAAAGAAAGATTTATTTGGCAATTCTACTGCAAGCAATGGTAAAGCTAAARCCACAGGCATTCTGAATCATGGAAACAATTAGAACAAAATAGTAAGCACAGCACAACACCTCTGTCTTACACATATAGTAAAAATTTAATCACAATAATTAAAATATATGTTCAACATTAAACCTTCTTTTGTTTTTCCCAAAAGACATGCTTTTCTTACCCTCCTTCTCTTTCCCCATCTTTGAAATCCAAGGGAGTGATTATTTTRGGAAAACTACTGACACCGTGCTGAACCTGGGAACTCTCTACATGATACACTTCATAAAGTACAAAGTTAAACAACTTACCATTTCAGTGGTGTACCTTCATATTCAAACCATATTTCACTAACTTCCTCTTGCCTCATTACTTTCTGAAAATGTTTCTTCACTTTGTCTGTTACCAGTGTCAAGTAGCTTATCCTTGGCAAAAGCAACTGAAAAAAATATAGAAGCTTTAATCACAAATAAAATACGCTAAACTAGCAAAAATCTGTAACAAGTATGCATTTTCATAAACGAAATTCAGTTAGCATTCTCTTTTTCCTGTCTATAATGTAAGAKGTCTTTTAGACAGTTTATTAACTAATAGCTAAAGAAAGGCTACAAAATTATGWACTCAAAAGATGCAGGAATATCCAATACATTAACACAAAAAAATGTAAACTTGACTCTTTCAATAGGGTGGGAGAGAGAACAGTGGACCTCAATTTCTGCTTTTCTGTATTTAAATAATGAATTATTAAACCTTTTTCACATGAACATGTAAGAAGAGATTCTAAGTTCTTATTGAAAAGAATRAGCAAACATGCACCAGCTATTATTTGAAAATGGAAATTCCTGCACAAGGGAAAAAAAGAAAACTAGATGCTTAAGGGTTTGGTTTCTAAGTGTTTTGTACTTCCGATAGCTGACAATTTCCATTTTCTTTGCACTGGGTTTGCCAATTTAACCTATTAGTGAAGACTACTGTTCTTCCACTATTTAACCTTCACCCAGCAACTAAAATCAGAAAGAAAACTGTCAGTGTTTTATTAGTGAAAAAAGACACCATCTCACAGCTTTGTCATATACTATCTTTTTTTCTCAAGCTTACACTACCCAGATCACAACACTGCGCTATTTTTATTTGCAATGTTGTTTTTTTAAAATCTCATGCCTAGTGGGAGTGGTTCAGCACTCTGTATCAATCAGTGCATTGACTGATGACTGTGTGGCACATTTACTTAARATAAATCAATCCATAAGCATTAACAAACAATGCTTTTCAGTGTCTCAATGAGAAAAGATTAACCTCCATGTAAAATATCAATTCACTTTGGAGCCAACATTTTAAATTAATAGTATTCATCCTGTAAAGTTCTGCTTCATAATTATTAATAAAATAGACAGGCCTAAGGTATACACAGATTGCATTTTGCACATTTAGAAAAACATTTATTTCCCAGTGTTCCTCCTAACCAGTATTGTTTCTTAAACTATTTTCTTTATAGCATATGAATAATGTCAGGCCCTAAGTGAATGTCTAAAATACAGACATCCCCAAATCATGTAAGGATATATTTTGCCTGAGAGAAAACTTGATCTCTGCTGCAACATTCTTCTAGAATTTCTCCAATAATTAGACCACACTTTGATATGTAAATCAGATAATATTTTGGCCATGATACTACAATTTGTAAATACCCAATTCATAAAGGAGTATGRAGAACACATCAAGTTCTTACAAAAACAGATTCATCTTTCTGATAATGCTGCATCAAGTTACATCTGTGGCACAGCTAAATTTTACAATTATATAAAACTACATAAAACCAAGTCTCACCACTATCACAGTCATCCTGTCAGTTAACGCTCCATCTTTCATGCACCATATGGTTTTATTTTTCCACATGCGGCTTTTATTGCCATCATCACATTGTTTCTACCTTGTTTCATAGGAGCAATGTAATCAAAACAGCCTCAATTTTTAAAAGGCAAACAAACTCAAATTCAATAACGTTATGTACACACTGAAGTGAGAATTGTTTGGTACTTTAATAACTTGAACAACAGCATTAATTTTATCCTTTACTTATCTAATGCCACATATTTTCACTGATGATTCTTGAGACAATGCAGTCCAGGCTACACCAATCAAACCTATATATTTTTGGTAATAATTTCAGGTTATTTCTGTGCAATATTTACAGTTAAATTAGTGCTGGTATAGTGTGATGAGACTTACTAGGACTGTTACAAAAGCCAATTTTCAGTCTGTTGCATGTAGCACAGCCATGCTGGAATTGATAAATATATCAAACCATTATTTATTGCAACAGTGTTTGACACTTTTAGCCCTTTAAACTGCRTAACTTCCTCTGTAAAATATTTTACTTCAGTTTGTATTGTGAAAGAACCCAGTTTCTACTTCAACACAATTGAAGATCACAGACAATAACCAAATGGTATTTAACTGAATTTAACAGAATGTGGCCAGCACTCCCAAAAAACTGCAAAACTGTACAAAACCTGACAGTTAATCAGGTTAACAAGGATTACCTATTTTTCAGAGATGCTRAGCATTTGCAGAACCTACTAAACTCTTTGTTTGGTCCCCCCACTTGTTTTACCTTGCTATAGTTTTCCCCTTCCATGGAAGAAATGAAAGGATCAAATTCTACCACTTTTCCAGCTTTAACTATCTTAGGAGATTTACCAGTATACTAAATCTGTTAAGTGAGACCTTTAAAAGCAGTTTAAAGACATTTTCACTTTGTCACCCCTTTTAATATCGCTTCCCCACCCACTGAAAGACAACAAATAAGATCATGAGTTCTCTTCATCAAAGAAATCTCCAGATACGTCACCAAGCAGAGTAAGTCCTCACAGCCATCCCTAAACGCCATCCCTAAAATGACACAAACCACAACATCTTCTTTTTGTATACTGTGTATTGCTACAGTATTTAATCACAATAACAAGGAATGTTTTCTTATTAACCAGAAGGGTAAATGAAATACAAAGAACTCCTAATGCCTAAGTAAATGCTTGCAATATAGCTTTGTGTAAAAAGAGTACCTCTCCAGATATCTCCACAGGTTTTTATTATATGTCTCTGCTCCACAGAGCATATAATATTTTTACATGCAAAACTAAAATTTTTACACACAAACCCAGAAAAATTACAGATTTAACAAGAACTGGATTGGTCTGACCACGAAGCGTGGAGGAAGATGAAACAAAGCATCCTAACGTGGAATGGCTTCACAGTGCTCACTCTTACAGACATCTTAACAAAGTAACACTTTTGACAGCAAGCAAACTGAAGAGTAGTCCCTTGGGCAGAGCTTCATTCTAAGACTATCTTGCTGTCATTTTGTCCTTTATATACCTGACAAGTCTCAGCCAATGCATCTCTTCTTCCTGTATACTTCTTTCTTTCCTTTCTAACTGTTACTTGCACCAAGAGCAAACAGCATACAATTTTAAAATAAAACGTATTACATTTTTAGGATGAGGAAAAATCAGCAACAAAAGCAGTTTCAACCTAACTGTTCCTAAATACACTGCCACTAAAAACATGAGCACTGTGTGAAACACTCCAAAGAAAACTGATTAATCCATTTCTAACGTAACTGCAGTAACTACCTGACTTGACAAAGGTAAGACACAGGACAGAGTGTTACCGGAGCTGCCCAGTCTTTATGTCACCACTCTTTCCCAAAGATAGACAAGTAATTTTAAATTGCTTGTCCTACCCCCAGCAGTGCCATAAGGTGATACACACATGCAGCACACCTGTGCTGCACTAACCCAACTGACAGAAAGGGCTCTCCTGTAACACCACTCACAACAAACGAAAATCCACCCCACTGACTCTGGGTTGTTTGTCTAACCCTCCAAGTCTGTGCCATCCTTCATAAAGCAAGTTCCTCAGAGCAGAATTCTTTATCCTCTTTCAACTTAATGATGCCAGTGTTTCTTTCCCATGCAGCCTTTCCATTTATGAAAGGCAGCCASGAATACAAAGGTTATATCTATGCTAACACATAAGAGGAGACAAAGTGCTGATGTCAAGGGCTGGAAATATTGAGTGCCTTTCGACCTCACCCAGAATTTTAGGGGGTTTGATGTTCTTTTACTTTGATTTAGCTCAAATTTGCTCCCATACACTGAATGTCCATTAGCAGCTGAAGCCCATCTGCTGCTTCAGCTTCACATGAAAATGATTCGGCTGTGGGCAATCAGACTGCTCAGTGGTGCTAACCTGGGCACAGGAAGTGGAAAGGATGAAGATTTACTTCAAATGCACTCCAGATCTGAACAAAAACATCAAAGCAGATACATTCTGAAACTATGAGAACTATACTATGATTTAAAATCCTGACTGCTACTCTGCCTTTTACTGTTATAAATCCTTGGTYCTTTCAAAGATGCAAAACTCTACTGTTAGCTCCAACATGAACCGAAAAATGAAGAACCTAAAATTCTAGAACCATCATCTGTGAGTAACCAGATTTTGCAGAAAGAATCACACATTGAGAATTCTTGTGCACACTTTACAYGGAGTAAATAAAAGAAATCCTACGAGCTTAAAACTATCTCAACTTAGAAAGCTGGCCACATCATGAAGATAACGTGGTTGCATGGTTTCCACGCCAATATTGAACAGATCAAGGCTGCATGCCTCTAAACTTAAACTCATCCTTTTTAAGTGGCCCTTACACAAAGTATGCAAACCTATTTTAACTCATACATGTAAATTAAAGTCTGAGACTTGTAGGTAGCTTAGATGTATTTGGCAACAGGTCAACAAATAAGAAGTGCTTATCTTTTACCAGTGATGAAACTAAAATATACAAAGATGAGCACTATTACTGCTCAAAAAGCACTAATGGTTTATTAGGTTTCAAAACAACATATGCAAATCAGAATCTGATGACACAAAAATGCTATTGAACACAGAAAAAAAAATTCTATTCAGTCTGGAATGGGATAAGACTTAAGAATTTCAGAATCCCATAAAAACTAGAAGTTCAAGATTTCCCTCCCATAAACTGGCTAGATTTCAAAATTGAATTTCACTGAATCAGCTAACATTCTTTCTCAATTAAATGCCTATTAAGTGCTGAAAAAAATGAAAACTGATGAGAACACTATAAATAAACACATCATTATAGAAGGCACTTCCATGTTACAACTCAAATACATCCATCATCCTTTTTTTTATCATCAGCTAGCAACCCTGTTCAGGCAGTGCTCTGTTTAGCCATTATAGTTGCTTTTCTTACTTCTAAGCTGGAGTTCTCATGGCTGCTGTAATGTAAAGAAAAGAAAATGAGCAGAAGTCATCCATGGAGCCAGTGATACACAGGTGACCAACCTTAAGTTTAAGATTTTGTACATCTCTGACTAAATTATTTCTAGTATCTATTTCTTCTATATATTAACACAAGTTTTCTCCCTTCGACTGYTCATTATCCAAGAACATACAAACTCACATACAGCCTTCCCCTTTATCTAGTCACTTGCTGACTTTCTCATAATTTTTTCAAAGATCTTAATTATCTGTGAAAAGTTTGTCTCACTAGTGAAACAAGCCTTAAGTTTTCAACCTGATGTGAAGAAAGATGAAATCACACAGCACRGTTATATGTTTACTTTCAGAAGTTACCAGGAATGAGAAAAAGAAAAGTTGGGTTTTTTTTTTTCACAACATGCTGTAGTACACGTGATGAGAATGAAGAAAACAAACATAAAGACGGCTTTGAACTATTTGTAACTACCTTTGTCATACTCACATAGTAAGGTTCAGCTTCCCTTTCTGTTATCTCATCCTGATACAGAGTGAAACAGGTCGGTATTCGTCCAAACCATACATCTCGAAGTACATCTTTGTCATCTGTCATTCTTCCAATGGACAGTGAAGCACATGTAGACAAGTTTTGTTCTTCAGCTAAAACTGTAACCCATTCCCCCCCAACCCCCCCAAAAAAAACAGGTCAGCATGATTGCAAAATAAAAAACATCTTGTTAAAGGTYCTCCCATAACTACCTTCCTGCAGGCTGACCAACGCTGTCACTGGGGCATTAAACGCATGAGTTGGTACTAAGAACGGGATGAATTAAGTTACTAACTACAAATACATGGCGGATAAGGAGCGAAATGTAAATSAGCATTTCCTCAGGCTGCATCACGCCCCAGCCGCAGAGCCAAAAGGTCCTTTCCCGTTACCGCCCCGCAGTCACCCGGCAGCTCTTCCCGCACCCCCGAGGCCCCGGTGCCGGGGCAGAGCCGGGGGGAAACACCGAAACGAGCCGGGCTCTCGCCGGCGGCGGCGGGCACCGGCCCGGGGTGGGTCACCGAGGCCGCAGGACGGGCCCCAGCATCGCCCAGCGCCGCGCTGAGAGCCGGGGGCACCCGGGGCCCGGCCAGGCCCCGCGGG
>NW_026623255.1:41264-62542 GCF_030028575.1 Malurus melanocephalus
CCCGCGCGCCCGCCCCCGCCGGCGCCGGAAGCCGGAAGCGACGGGGCGGGGCCCGGTGGGAAGGGCGGGATCCGGGAGGGGAACGCGCCGCTGGTCCTGGAGTCGGGCCGAGCCGCCCCGGGAGCGCGGGTGGGGCTGCAGAGGAGGCGGAGAATCGCCCGGCTGCACCTGTGCTGGACTAGCTCATGGGCCCGCTCCCGACGCATCGCCGGGGTCGCTCAGCCSATAGGCCGCGCTTTTGAGGGTTTTGAGCGCTTAATCTCTCTATTTTCTCTTAACCGATTGTTCGGTTTCCTACTTTCCCAGGGAAGTGGTCAGTGTACCAAAACCTCACAGAGTTCAAGAAGCGTTTGGACAATACTSTCAAGCATGTGGTGTGGCTTAAGGGGTGTCTGTGCAGGGCTAGGAGTTGGACTCGATGGGTCCCTTCCAACTTAGAATATTCTATGATTTTTTATGTAGTAGGTCTTATCCACCCTAATAGAGCACGTCCAGAGGAGGCCACAAAGGAGGATCTCCCCTACAAAGACTGGCTGAGAAAGTTGGGTCTGTTCAGCCAGAGAAGGGAAGGTTGTGTGGAGATCTCGTGGAAATCTTCCACTGTCTGAAGGCACCTACTGGGAAGCCAGAAAGGCACTCTGCATCAGGAACGGTAGTGACTGGACAAGGAGGAATGGGTACAAACTAAAAKATGGGAAATTTAGATAAGGTATTAGGAAGAAAGTCTTTACTGTGAGGGTAGTGAGGCACTAGAATAGGTTGCCTGGGGGGATTGTGGATGCCCTGCTTGGCACTTTTCAAAGCTGGGTGGGATAAGGCCTTGAACAACCTGGTCCAGTGGGAGGTGTCCTTGCCCACGGCAGGCAGGGCAGATTGGGATTGGATAATACTTAAAGTCCCTTCCAGCCCTTCATATTCTGTAATTCTGTGATTTTATACCACAATCACAGGAGGACGAGGATGAGCTGTTGCCACCAGCGACACTTACATACTAAAGCATCATTCTGGATTGTTTTTTATAACTCAGTAGGTGCGAGTTCACAGTGAATTTCACCTCTGCATTTCAAAGAACATCTCCCACAATTCTTTCTGCAAATCCCCATTTCGATGTCCTACAGCTGTAGGAGTGCAGGGGAGGAGCACTCGTGGCAGGAAACATCAGAACTCCAAGGAAAATATGTATCCTAGTGTGCTACACATTAACAGTTGTCAAAGCTGGGTTGTTACGATGTACAACTGCAGCAAACACCCCAGAGCAGGTGTTTTGGCATGTTTGGAGGAGAGCTGATACGCTGTGGTTTTAGTGGGTGCACACGCTGCACGGTAGTGCCACTTTCTGGCCATGCTGCCTTGTGGCCACCAGATGTCATGCAGTGGCCACGACTGCCGACGGAGTCTTCAGGAATTCGGGAACTGACTGCAGTTATTATGGACTTTTGGTGGGGTTTACCCAAAGACTGGCGTTTAAATAAGTTTGTGTGTTGCTGATCCCAATATGACTTGCAGAATTCTAGTATTTTTTCAGTCATCTGAAGGGCTGGACAAATCTGAAAGGCTCATTTTCGTTTTTTCCAGTTTAAGTAAGATTGTTATCATGACCACTTTTTGGTAAAACATAATATTCCAAACATGAGCCCTAATAAATAAATTATCTCTTTTGTTAGTGCTCTATAAGCAAAAATTTAGGTTGTGGCACTTCTGTGATTTGGCCCATACACAAGGAAACTTTCATTGCCTTCTCTCTGAAGTTTTTTTGTGACACATTGATTAAAAAAGCAAGTAAACTGCTGTAAACCTGGAGTAAACTTAATGTTTGGTATGGTCTGCCCCAAAGCACATGGAAAAAGGCATAGAGCACAAGTGACATTCCAAGAGCTTTATACTCTGAAGGAATTAGTTCCCTTACACTCTTGAATATAGGCAACTACACTCACCTTGTGCATATTGTGCATGATGGTGGAAGGGCAGAAGTTCCTCCAGAAATATTGTCTGTGCACTCACAACAGTTTTAACTAGTGTGGGTGGTGTGGAAATGATTGTGTTGCAGACCTGGAATGGCAGGARACCTGCACAGAACTGACCTGGAATGGCAGGAGACCTGCACAGAACTGACCTGGAATGGCAGRAGACCTGCCAGAGGTATCCAACCTGCAAGTACTGCATGTTACTAAAGGCTTCTGTGTGTTTCTGCAAGGAACTCCCTAAATGCTGTTACAGGTCTGCTGAAACCAGTCTCATGAGGGTGAGTGGCGATGCCAGCACCACTGGAAAACCAAMCAAACAAACAAACAGGAAACAGACAAGCCTGAAGAGAAAAAAATAGCAAGATTTTTACAAAGGCTTTTCCTGGTTACAAGATTTGCAAACTTTCAGGAAGTTTTGCACATATGCACATCACTACAGGAAATCAGGGTGAACARCAGGTTTAGTCTTTGCCCRTTCCTCCTATGAAYTCCTCAGAATTTTCCTATAGGAAARCATGGCTCGTGGCTTTGGTAGGGTTTGACTAATCATTGTAGCTCCATCATTAAAGATARTGCCAGGTCATTTTTTCTCACAGGCAGGCAGGAGTGTGCAAGCACTGCCATTTTCAATAATACTGTTAGGATGTGACCCCTTGTTGATGTTGCCTGTGCTCACCTCCTGAGGTCTTACTTAACCTCCAGTGCTACAGTTCTTGAAGCACGACATTGGCCAACTGGACTGTGCAATCAGCATTCTGTTGATTACTAATGACGGCTATCAAACAGTTTAAACATTTACTTTTGCATTTTTCTCTCATGTATAGGATAAGGAACATAAGCACCTGACTCAAGCATATGGATTCCACTTCACAGGCTGAAACCTGAACTCTATTGAGCACCCAAATCTTTTGATGGATCCAGGTACCAGATGCCAGGTAGAGAATAAAACACAGTTAAATTATAAAGCGAGATAACTTGCTATTTAGATTAACTTCCTATTTAAACATCCTGCTGATGTAGTTACTAGACACAGATACAATAAGATACATTGTCCATGTGAGATTTTAAAGGCAGTAGTTCTATAGGCAGAAGAGGCTCTCCTACTGAGGCAAAGTTGGTTGTAGATAAATGAGATATAATAAATTAAACCTGAATGCCAGCTTCAYGTTATTATGACTACAAATAAAGAATCTTAACAAAACATTAAAAATAATTGCTAGGATATGTCAAAATAGCTACAATAAAAAGGGAATTATCTCTTTGAATACTGTTTTCCACCTTGCTATCTAGTGCTTTAAGTTGCACCCTCACTTGGCACAATGGACTGGTCTAAACTGGAAGGGAAAGAGCTCAACAAACGTATTTCCRATTCCAACAATCTTCAAGAAGTATTCCCTCATTTTAAACGTCATCAGACAACACACAGTGAGTCATTGCCTAATKGCGCCTGAATCAAAACACCTGTTATTGAGTACATATGGAATGTGAAGATGCTTGTAACAAACAAGATTATAATTAAAGATGCATTAATTCTAATAAAAATAAGAGAAATGGAACAGGTGGTTTACATATTTGTGGGCAATTATGTTTTTGTGTAATGGTAGTGCAGATGATGACTTGTAAGCAGAATCAGTGTATAATTTTCATTGGAAGGGRCCTCTGACATCTAGGCCGACAACCCTTCTCAAAGCAGGAGTAACTACAAAATTAGAACATGTTGGTAAAGACAAATCATGCCAGCGTTTGATTGCTGAAAAGTTACTTGAAATAAAATCTGAAATACTATTTCCCTCTGTATTTTGCTAGAACTGGTATAGCTAATATTCATTGCTTTGATCACATGGAATGAATTTAGTGGTGCTTTCACAGAATTGGTATTTTATGTCACCTACAYATACTACAAAGTGAGGATACTTTTTAAGTATATAATGTATACACTTATGTAAGTTATACATACAYRTATGTRTAACARGTAGCCTTGTCGGGTGGACAAAAGAGTCAATTTATTCAGTCCTGGCTCCTCTCTCTGTAAAACCCTGACTGCATTAAATCATTGCAAAACACCCAGATATGTGAAACTTAACCTGTTCCAGTGCTGTTTTATTAGCAACTGATCAGCAATCATTGTTGCTGTTTTCCCTTCACTTCCCTAACAGTTTTCAATAAAAAGCAAAATGCACTTTAATTTTCTAGCTATTGTCTGACTGTATAAACAAAATCAGATTGTAAGAATCATTAATGTACACCTTTKAACRTGCAACACAGAGTAAGAATCAAACRAAACTCATAAAGCTGCTATTTATRTCTAGCTAAATAATTCATTGTTGCCTACTCCCAGTGAAGATTTAATTTGATTAATTACATGAGAAGCTGATTCATTCATCTGAGRACTTCCTGCAATATTACAAAATGGCACTTTATGCTTTCCAGATACAATTTTAATTTATAAGTTTGTGGAAGCAACAAAATCACTCTGATCTGGATGTAATTCTTCCATTCTCTCCTCACCTACTAGTATTTGTCTTCTGTAACAGTGAATACATTTGGAAATATTCTAGACTGGTTTTAAACTCTTTGTTKTCTAAATAATTGATRTGTATTRACAAGGGTCYTAGTTTTCACTCACAGTTGTTAACTCTTTTTTACTTCGGTGAGTTCATGGAATCATARAATGATTTGCATTGGGAAAGGGACCTTGAAGGTCATCTAGTTCCAGCCCCCATTTCCTATTTTAGTTCTAAATTAATATTTTTAAGTCGTATTTCAGATTATCAAAAAAATCTTACATTGCTAAACCAAGTGACTGGATGTTAGGAAATCCTAGTTCTAATCTGCTGCTTTTTATTTACCTTGATCAAAATTTCTTGGTTTTGCTACTTTGCCATAGATTGGTGAAGACATCTTTGTCATAGTGAGGAGGAAGGGAAATACCATTTTTTAAAATTTCACATTATGYACATATGGAGATTTCTTATGAACATAAATCAGATCATAAGCCTTCTTTTTAAATATGTTGACAATGCCAGCAGCCAATTGTTCATTTAGCTAGATTTTTATTTTTACCCCTCCGTATATTAATTAAGTAGTAYTTATTCTGTCAAGTATTCTCACTTATTAAAGTGGAGTATCTGGCATTCAAAAGCTGGTAAGATGATGATTCCCGGGGCTTCTGGTTTTTCTATTGGGAATACTGACAGAAAGGGTAATGGCTTTGTGAGTAGTATCTCAGTCTGGGACAGGTTTGGCTCCATCTATGCTTGATACTTAAATTCAGCCATTTATGACCCAGGATAAGGACTAACTTAGTGCTGAATTACAGTACAGGCAGGAAGTAAAACTAAAGTAGAAGGAAGATAATACTATTATCCTGTGCTGTTTGACTATTGGAACAGGCTTTAGGCTGTTTACTTTTAGGCAAGAAGAGATTTCACCAATAACCTGCCTTGTTAATACCATTGAAATGTCAGCTGCTGAGACATGAGCTGTCCAGCCCTCAGTACAAGAAGACACTAAGCACCCGTGTGTCATTCGGCACTCCCAAACTGAAACCAGAATTAACTGCTGTTTGTTGACAAGTAATCTTTTATACCTTGGTAAGAAGATTCCTAGCTGTACAGCTCTTTATTAAAACCATTTCGGTAAGGGCTTGATTCCTTCTCTGTGTTACACTGCATAATTCTAAGCATCTGAGCTAGATTCATTACAATCGGGTTATTGGCTAAATTATGAAACCTGACTTACTTCAATAAAGTACCAAGTATCATACAGGATCATGGATAAACATTGTGCCAAGTGTGACACAGAGACAGCAGCCCAGATTCCCTGCTCATTCAAATCATCAAGGCTTCAGAAAAGTAATTTTCTATTCTCAGTAAACATATGTGTCTTATTACATCTGATGTAGACCACAGTTTTTTTCTTAGATTTCTGGGAAGAAATAGTACAAATGGAAGAAACATTTATTACAAATAGATTTGTAATAAAACACAGGATTTCTCTATTTTTAGGTTGGTTTTTTTTTGTATGACTGGATGATCTTCAGCAGTTTTACCCAGGGAAAGAATTTTTCTCAGTGATTCCAAATTCACTTTGGTAATTTCGTAGCACTAAAATGTCCATAACTCCAGTTCTGAAGCTCTGATATATTTTTGTTTCTCCACTAATAAAGCGTGTTATGGAGATTTAAATTTACAAAGACTTTTTAGTGAATTTAAAATCAATATTGGATGTGAATTTTTCTGGTTTTCTGTCCCTCTTGATTTTATTTGTATGACATTTGTTTCATGAGTTAGCTGTTAAATCACTGATTTCGCAGAGAAAAAAAGTAAGAATATGATGCATGTAAAATAGGAGAATGGATGTTCGAATTGATGATGAAAAAAAGCAAAAATGCTAAAGTCTATTTTATTCCATAAAAAGTATAATTACCAGTGGCCTCATCAGTGCTGAGGGAGGGGAGGGTTGCTGGAAATCACTTACTTTGATTCTAATGTGCCGCGTGCTTGATTTTCACTGCTTACACAGGAGTTGGCATTTGCCTCTTTTGACCTCCATGATTCTTCCATCCTCTTGTTTGGTGAGATGCCTGTAAATAACAGCTCAGCCCTYCAGCATATCAATCACTGCACCCCACCCAGTTTGTATCACCCAAAAACCCAACAAGTGTGTGTTCTAGCTCGTTGTCCAGGTCAGTGATAAATGTGTTATGTGGCAGTTAGACCTTTGTGATGGGTTGACTGTGGCTGGATGCCAGGTTCCCACCAAAGCCACTCTATCACTCCCCTCCTYGTGTGGACAGGGGAGAGAGAATGCAATGAAAGGCTCATGGGTCAAGGTAAGGACGGGAAGAGATCACTCATTAGTTACCATTAAATTCTCCTATGTGAGTCCCTTCCATGGCTTGCAGTCCTTCAGGAATAGGTTGCTCCAGTATGACTGCTATAGGGTCACAGGTTCTACCAGCAATCCTCCTTCTGTGTGGGCTCCTCCCCACGGGACCACAGGTCCTGTCAGAAACCTGCTACAGTGTGGGCTTACYCCAGGGTCACAGTCTCCTTTGGGAATCCAGCTGCTCTGGCATAGGGTGCTCCACAGGCTGCCACAAGGACATCCGTTCTACTATGGACCTCCATGGGCTCCAGGCAGATGCATCCTGCTTCACCATGTTCCACACCAGGCTCCTGCAGGGCTGCAGGCACCTGCTCTGGCACCTGGAGCACCTCCTCCCCTCCTTCTCCACTGGCCTTGGTGTCTGCAGGGCCACTGCTCTCACATATTCTCACTCATSTCTTCAGCTACAGTTGCACAGGTCTCATTCCCCCTTAAATCTGTTACCCCAGAGGTGTTACTGCCATCACTGATGGACTTGGTCTTGGCCAGTGGTGGGTCCATCTTATAGCCAGCTGATGTTGGCTCTGCAGGACATGRGGGACGTTTACAGAAGCTTCCCATAAAAGAACCCTGTAGCCTGCTCCCATTGCCAAAACCTTGCCATGCAAACCCCATACACATTGAATTATTAACCACTACCCTCTGATCCCAGCAGTCTAGCCAGTTTTCACCACCCTTGCAGTCTACTCATCCAGTCCACATCTCCTCAGTTAAGCTACCAGTACACTACAAAAGACTGTGTTGAAAGTCTTGCTTCAGATAAGTTACATCTGTTACTCTCATTTCATCCACAGCACCAGCCATTTCATCATAGAAGGCAGTCAGGYTGGTCAAGGATGATTTGACTTTGATAAATCTCTGCTGGTTGATTCCAGTCTGTCCTTCATGTGTGTGAAATGTGGAGGACTTGTGCTCTCATTTTCTCAGGAGCTGACTGTGCTGTAGATATTTCTTCTTGATTTTTTTGAATTATTGATGTGATACTTGTCTTTTACCTGCAACTGGGAAGTTCCCCCAGTTGCCACAGCCTTTCAAAGATGACAAAAGAGTAGCTTCACAAACACATCAGCCGTCTCAACTTCTATGGATGCATCTTTTCTGGTCCTATGTCCAGAAATACTTAAATTCTTCCTAACTTCTGTAGGATGGGTAGTGTCTCAGTCCCAACAATTTGCTACTAGGCTCAGAGATCTGACCTTGGCAGTAAAAAACAAGGYAAAGAAGACATCAAGAAGTCCAGTCTTTTCCTGTGTAATTTGTCACTACATGCTTTCCATCTTGCCTGTACTATTTAGCAGTGAGCTTACATTTTTCTTCACCTTTSTTTCAAGTCAGCTTATCTATAGAACCTTTTCTTGTTCTCTATGTTCCTTGATGTTTTTGATCCCAGCTATGTGGCTTTCCTAATTCAACTCTCCCATGCCTGGTTGATGCTATCAAA
This sequence comes from Malurus melanocephalus, assembly GCF_030028575.1. Classification (NCBI taxonomy): domain Eukaryota; kingdom Metazoa; phylum Chordata; class Aves; order Passeriformes; family Maluridae; genus Malurus; species Malurus melanocephalus. The sequence goes on from NW_026623255.1 coordinate 49,560, forward strand.
TTTCCTGGTAGCCTTCTTTCTGTGTCTGAGCTCAGCTAGAACTTCCCTCTTCAGTCAATCTGGCTTCTTGCCTAACTGCCTGTGGATTTACAATGGGCCATTCTAGTGCTTCAAGGAGGTTTGATTTGAAGACCAACTCTTCCAACTCTTTTTTTTTTTTTTCAGGTTTTTTTTTTTTTTTTTTTTCTAGTGCTTCAAGGAGGTTTGATTTGAAGACCAACTCTTCCAACTCTTTTTTTTTTTTTTCAGTTTTTTTTTTTTTTTTTTTTTTTTTTTTTTTTTTTTTTTTTTTTTTTGGCTCCTCAGTGATTCCTGCTGACCTATTCCCACACCAAGCTGAAGTCCACTCCCCTGAAGTTCAGGTCTTTGCTATGTACCTTCTTTGCTTCCCTTAGCATCTTAAATTCAACTTGTTTTCCCACTTCTTTTTAGGTTTTGATCTGCATACTTTGATGAACCTGCTTAGAAACCTTTCTCCAATAGCAAGGCTATTGGGAAAGATGCTGTTGCCTTTCTTAGGCTGGTGCCATGATTTCCCACCAGTCCTGGCTCCCAGAAGATGATTCCATGGACAAAGAAGCCAAAGGTTCTCCCTGTGGCATCAGCTACACTGGCTTTGATCTGTGTAATACATCCTCTCCTATTGAGCCCATGTCCTTAACTGGTAGGGTCGAAGAGGAACACCACCCTGRCCCTCCATCACAGCTCAGGGCACAGCAGTCATCTTTGATCTGTTCAAGTTCTTTTTCGGCAGCAATGCTTGTGTCCAGATGGGTGAGGAGAAGTACATGGTAACAGTGAAAAGGCAGTAATAGATAGCAATAATCCAAAGAYSCTGTTGGTCCTCCTGGGTGTCCCAYACCAGAGCCCAGGACAAGCAATGAACTTTGTGATAGCAGGTCTGACCTGCAGGTGAATGTTCTGACCCCTAGAGAAGGAAGCCTTTTAAATAAGAATAATCTTATTAGAGAAGTTTAAGGAAGTCCATTCCTTGTTTCATCTYATATTGATTATTCTTACTCTTTCTGTTTGTCTTTTGTTTCCTGAACCCATAATAGCATAGTTTCYTTGATAACTTATTGGGAAGGGCATGTTTATAAAGACTTAGCTYAGCTTACTCATTCTCCTTGATCTATTTTTTTGTGGAACAGCTGATYGATAACTCCCTAATTATTGTTTAGTAATGGTAGAAATTCGCTGAGCCACATTCTCATAGTCATTCTCTGTTTTAAATATTACATCCTTATTCCCTGTAATCGCAACTGATTATCCTGGGAAAAGCAAATGCTGATGAACAGCTCTACCACTTCGTGTTACTGCTCCCCGGGACTCACAGTAACTTGTTTGTTTCATTAGGCCATTTCAACACCTCCTCTTTGGATAACTTTTCTTGGGACAGTGCAAGGTTTAGATTCATCTGGAAAGAGGAGAGTGCTGATGGCTGCACAGAAGCAGGTAGTTTTCACAGGATCTGTATTACAGACCCTGTGTAATATACGGGAGGAAGAAGTGACTGGTAAACATAACTATGAACGGACAGTTTCAATTTCCTTGTAATGCTATTGTATTATCTGCAGATACAKAAGAACAGTTATGCTTTTAATTACATCTGGTCAGCTTAATATTTAATTGCAGATTCTTTAGCACCYGACTAGGTTACAGAAGAATGAATAGCTGTTGGATTTGTCACAGGATGCTCATATCCCATAGCAATTTATTCAGTGTGCTTACATTTCATTCTTTAGCACATTGTCTTTAGACTAAATTGCTGAAGATGGACTACCTTTCTTCATGCTTGTCCATTTCCCAGCACATCTGTTAGTCAGTATGAAYAATAATACATAACCTGTAATTATGTATTTAATTTTCAGGGCTACTGATTTAGTAATATACCTAGAATCTCTCTGAAATATTTAATTTCAAATTTCCTGGTAGTTTCTGCCTTCCTTCTTAAAAACTGAAAGAGAAAAATCCTATCCTAACTTAAGCCATGCTGGCTGATAGATCTACATGAGAATATGATGAAAATATAATAGAATGTCATTGCTGATTTAGTCAAACAAATTAAAAGTTATTCTTAAGGGTGACAAATTAATTTCAACCTAGATAATAATCAAAAATTTTGATCAGAGAAGAACACGACCTATAGCWTTGGTTTTGGGCAAGCATTAAAGTATTATGCACACTGACCAGTGCAAAGCTGGAAAGCAGSAGAAACAAAGCCATAAAATAATAGCCTGGAAATATATACATTACAGCCAAGCCACCTGTTTCTACTCAGGAAAACATAAGCACATGCTGATATTAAGCACATCAACCATTTGTCAGTATTATATTCCTAAAGCCTCATTATTATGTTAATTTGTGGTGTATTTCTAATTGAATTGATTTATGGTCTTAGTAGCATACCTTTAATTGGGACTACAGGAGAACAGAGTGCTAGAATTCACATTCTTTTTTTCTTTTAATCAAACRCCAGAGGAGGCTGGAGCCCCTGATGCCCAGGGTAGCATGATGCTGCCAATCAGTGGCATCCTGATCCCATAAGAAGTAGCATATCCCACCTTCCTCCTCCTTTCTCTCCAAGATGGGAAAGAAAAAAAAGAAGCCACAACGTAGAATGTTCTTTCCTCTGAGGAGCATTCAAAGCATTTGTTTCAGACTAGTTATAGAGTCTGTTTTCTAATAGCTATTTTATCTTCCCTTCTYACAGTTTCAAGGAGGAAGGAAACTTCTGGAAAAACCATGGATACCAAATAAATGCCTTATTGAAGCAATGTTGACATAGCACACATACAGTATTTCACAGATGTTAGTGCTCAGCTTGAGCCCAGGCTCAGAACCTTTATATTAACTCTATGCAAACTGGTAAGTCCAAAGACTGAAAGCTTTGRAGAAACTGTAAGTTGAAAAATACACAATGGAAACATTTCTCTTTTATGGGTGGGCGGAAGAACAAAATACTTGGATACTCAGAGCAAAAATGAAGTGAGGTGTAGGTATTGTCTTGACTTTGTACTGACACTGCACTTCAATGRAAGTTAGTTATAATTAAACAAAAACTAACATTGGATTGTCATTAACAGAATGAGAAAAGCACTTGGCAGGTAACACAGAAGGAAACCCCCAGAAAGAAATGTTTTCTGTGAGAATTTTTTTCCTGGCAAACTGATTGGAGAAGGAATGAAAATTACTGCCATGGATGTATTAGCAAGCATAAGAGGGATATTCAACAGAGAACTCCTGAACATTTCATAACTGAAATCTATTTGGCTATCTGCCTGGACTTATGGGCTGAACCTYATTGGCATTGAAACCAAACAGGGCACTCTCACTGTTAGCATCACGATGAAAATACATATCAGTATATTAACTGATAAAGAAGTAGTTCACTCATACATTAAAAAAACCTGCACTGGCTCTGGTTAATGCTATGAAATCTCATGTTAAAGTGAAAGACCACATGCTAAACCTTGGCCTCATTGTAGGACACTTCTAATGKGTGAGCACTGAAGTTATACAACCCCATGGATTATGTACATGACTTTGTTTGCTTCCCTTGAGCTGTAGGATTGTAATGCAAAAGACTCTAAAGGCCCAAAGATAGGTTGTAGGGCTTTTCTTTGAGTAGCTGACAGGAGGTGTTGGGGTAGCAGGGAGCTCTGTGTGACACTTCATCTATGCAAATATATAGGCAATGCAAGGGGTCAGGTAAATTTTTGGCATTCTACAGCAAAAATAAAAATAAGAAACCATGCTAATATTTAATTAATTAATTGAATATGCTAATTTCCCATTGAAAATTCTGCCTGCATCTACCTGCTGTGGAATACTGAGTTTACAGAATAAAAATCTTAGAATATCAATGGCAGAAATCTTAATGAATAACTGGATTATAAAAAAAGCTATCCAGAAAATGAAAGTGAAATCTTGACCCTGATAARTCACATGCATTTTTTACTTACCTGATCAATAACTAGCACTAAGAGATGGGCATTGCATGCTTTCAAGTGMGGTACTAGCTCACAGATGAAGCTAAATTCCAAAGATCCCAAATTGAACCGTGATGGGAACCAGACAACTTAAAAGAAGACCAAAAGCATCCGACACACAAATCTAAATTGCTGCCTGAAGTAATCACACAGTGTGTACAAGAACAAACTCACAGCATGAGGTTATGCAAATTCACCCCCACTCCAGAATGTCCTCAGAGCCTGAGGTGCATCCATCTRCTCGAGCTCCAGTGCCTGTGCGCTCCCCTGTGTGTCCCCCCAGGCAATCCAGCCATGCGGCCACCAGACAGACCAGAGTAAGTCATGGCAACTGGCACGCCAATAATCATTGCCCTTTGAGCCTGAGTGATGTTTTGCCCCACCTACCAGGTACAATAAGGCAATCCCAGATAYGCTTGACTTACAAATTTACTTCTTGGTTGAAGCCTCGCATCACTGTCTCTTGCTTCCAGATTCCTTAATCCTATTCTCATTCAAGCTACTGCCATTTTTCCAAAGTCCTTCCCTGTGACATGAATTGCTTACCTTTAAGGGTTTGCCCTGATATTTGTTTTAAAGGTCTCTTWGCTTCCCTGGCTTTCTACATATTGYTCTAGCTGCAATTCTGGCTGGCATGTTCCTGAACCAATTTACTTCCTATCCTTCGCTTTTCCTGGTTGCAATATTTAGTTGCATTTTCCAAGCTGTCTTGAACCCACAGGGGTGATCACCCACATCTCACCATGTCTACTRGTTTACTGAGGACATTCATTTATGCCCTTTTTTTTTTTTTCAAAGCATGGAGCAGGACTCCTCTTTTTAGGTCTGGCCAGGGAACCTCTAGTGTTTTGTTGAGCCATAAAAAATGCTTTAGTGGTGATATGACTGTGAGATACAATATATCCTTGTAGGTAGGATGTTCCTGAATTAAAGCTACCATTTCCAGCACTGTTTCTACATCACACCTTGAACTCCTGGAAAAAAATTGAAAGCCAGCACGACATTTTGTACGGAGCCTGCTATTACTGCGTTAGTTAAACAGGACCCAAATATGCAACCACAGGGAGTCCCAGCAGAGATTCAGGCCAAGCAATACCTAGTTTTTAGCTCCTTGTCAGACTTAGGCAAGAAGCAGGCACCCAACACTCAATCCTGTGAAGACTGGAGCAGCTCTGAGCATGTGGGGAAGAGAATCCCTAAGTACCTGGGGCACTTTCAAGACAAACAGGGAGGCAACCCTGGAATTTAAGTGCCTGCAGGGTTAGGTGTCAAATGAATGTGGGATTTCAGGACCATAGTTTGGGACTTACGTGTTTTATGTGGGACACAAGGTAGGATTTTGGCGCCTGTGTACCTTATTGTTCTTTTACCACCAACTCCAAAGTACAGGAATCCAAAGCACTCTTCATATATTCTGACAATGAATTAACTGAATCTCAAATGTTTGCATGCATGTACCATTTCTGAAAGAAATTCCACACCACTGTTTTATTGGAAAAGAAGATAAAATATTTGATGACAAAGTTGAWGATAATCCATTCCTATTTTTCCATAATTTGTGTATGGGCTTTAGATTGCAGGTTTGTTTGTTTGTTTCAGAGCTATTGTGCCATACATTGGAAGAGTTTTATATTAGAACAGTGATTTTGAAACAATAAAGAARTAGAATAAATATTTGAATAAATAGTGTTATCTCACCTTCTGTGTTAKTTCATTTCTGTAACAACTTCAAAGACTTCAAGCCTGTATTTATTGGATTATCTTTGTAACTCCAATATTAGCATGTTTCAGGTTTTGGGGTTTGTTGATTTGTTTTTTTTAAAAAGCTCACATACATTTTGCAGTCCAGCTAGATGGATATTGAGTATGGTAAAGACTAATCTAGATACTCAATCATCTTCTTTTTCACCAGGCTGGAATGATACCAAACAGGAGAAGGATAATTTGTTGCATAATACCTTTCTAAGGTATGAAGTACTACAAACTATTGCAAAATTGTGTTGGTTCAGATAAAGCTAGACTGACTTGTTCTGTTGCATGTGCCTGGATTAAACTGACATAAACTGGCTGCTGACATAAACATGACCATCACTTAWAGTTCCCTAAATGACTGGCTAATTCTTATGAATGTCTGTCCTAACTAATGGTCTTAAAAATGTCTTTCCTGAATTAAGAGGTCCAAACCTTCTACATAACACAGGTGTCACTAAAAGTACTGGGCCTCCACAGATCTGTTTGGATCAAACATGTTCTGACACTGTATTTAACAGCCAGATTTTAAATTTACCCAAAGTTTGAAAAACACTAACAACCAAACCCCTTCACTTATTTTTGTGTATCAGGACATTTTAGAATATGTTAGCACTSAAGCACAATTGCCGGATACCTCAAGACTTAGGTGGAGTGTGTATTTCTTACATATGTCTCTCTGGAGAGATGTAACTCCACATTTTCTAGGTACTSTATGGTGCTAACGCTAATCCAGACCCTGCCAAGATAATCTAAGAGGATTTGAAAAAAGGTATGCATTGCACTTCTCCCTTTTCTCTCTTCTGTCACTTAAACCATGTTTTCAGGCTAAACACATCTATTTTTCTTGGTGTGGAATGAAGTACCAGAGGTCTGCTGAACATGCCCTCATCTGCCTTTTCTGCCATGGGCTCAGGGTACCGAATGGGTACAGTGGCAGGGAGAAGATACACCACAGCTGCAGTGACCCAGACTCCTTTCTCACCAGTGCTRCTTAGGTGAAGTGGTTCACCAACACCAATTAATTCATCTTTGGTCTGGCACAACAGAATCCCAATTATAACTGAGACCTAAATGGAAATGCAGCACACAGACTCAGGAATATAGTTATCCGGCTTCTTCAGTGCTGAATGCCAGAAAATGGTTCTGAATGCCAGTTGTGGTTCTCTAGTCAAGGAAATAGAAAGGAATAATTTTAGGCTAAAATAAGAGGGGATATATAGCTATTTGAATCTTTACAGTGTCTACTCAGTGTCCAAAAATTCTATCCAGWTACTGCTTTGTTCCTAGTCATCCATCAAGAATGGCTACCTGCCATCAGGTCTCCTGTCTCTGTCCTCAGAAATACTTCAAATCCAAATGGATAATGTCCTGGATAGCCTGCTCTTGCTGACTCTGCTCGAGTAGAGGGCTGCACTAGACAAACTTCAGAGGTCCCTTCCCACCTCAAGTGTTTTGTGATTCTAAGGTTTTCATGCTTATATAAATTGCTTTATTGAAATGGATTTTTTTTTTCCAAATCCCTTATGTAGCTCCTGAGGGTACAACTCTCTTTCCTTCCAGTTCTGCCCAATTTTGGCATGACACATATTTAATTTGAGGAAAAAAATCACTTCCTTTTTAGTTGTTCTGTTTAGTTAATCACTAGCCAAATAAACTGCAACTCAGAAAAGAACCCAATCTGCCCCCACAACAGGTACATATTGCTTGGAGTAAAACAGTAGCATAGGTAAGACTTAGTTGCTTGGCCAGCTCCTCTGTATTTTGTGTTCCTCTGCCTTACTCACATCCTTGTCCTCCTGCCATAAAAAACAGCACTAATTTATATACATCAATTTACATGGTGTTTGTCAATTATTGGCTGATTATGACCATTGCACAGCTATGAATTTGAAGTTTTTCCAGAATACAGACTTCCAATATTTTTATTATGTCATCTTAGTATTTTTAGCAGGCAATCATATCATCCATGTCCCATCAGTAGCAAGCAAAAATCAGAACCACAAGTATCCTAAAATYTCCTTGCATCAGACAAATGCGTGCTTGTGAGACGCAATTTAGTAGCGATGGAATCCGTCAGCATTCAACAGTATTTCCTAAGAAAAGCTGGACCTCAGGATAATTTAAGAGAAGTTTCCTAAAAGCACCGATGAACACATGGAATCGCAGGTCCTAGTAGGAGCTAGTCACGATAAAACTTGACACGATCCTCCCCACTGCAAGGGTGGCAGCCTGAGCCTTCCCGCGGGAGCTGCTCTGCCTCCCTACGGAGTCCCTTCCTCGTCCTCCTCAGCGGGATAACGAGCCAGCAGGGCGGTCAGAGCCAATTTATTTCCAGGGACAGGGATAAGCAGGTAATTAATTAATGTGGCGGGCACCGGGACAAAAAGCAGCGCTTCAAGGTTTGGGATGTGCTGGCTCCTGAGGACCCCCCTCGGCTGTACAGYTGACTCTCTCTATTCACGTTTGTCACCTTACATTAGGAGGGGCTGGGGGGGCCGCGGGGGGATGCGGAGCCCCCGGCGCGGTGCGGGCGGACGCGCAGCCTTTCCCCGCGCCTTGCACAAGTGTCCGGGGCGCGGGGCAGAAAACAACAAGATAATGGCCCCTAATGCGCACCCTGGCACGGATCACACGTGGGCCGCTCCCTTCCTGTGCGACCGGCGGGGAGCCCGCCTGCCGCGGCGCGGCGCGGCTCTCTCCGCGGGGAGGGACCGACGCGTCCGGCGGTGGGCAGGGAGGGAGGGAGGAATCGCCTTATTAAACGCATACAYCGGGGCGGGCGGCTGCCACCGCCGCCCCGTCCATGCCCGGGGAGAGCCCGAGAGCGCCGCACTCCCCCCACTGCCGCTGCCGCTCCCGCTCCGGCTGCCGGCGGGAGATCCCCGCGGAGCCCGGCATGGCGCGGCGCGGCCGCTTCCAGCGCCTCTTCGGCCGCAGCGAGTCGGAAGACTCGGAGCCCGAGGGGGCGGCCGCCGCCCCCCGCCGCCGCCCCTCCGCCGCCGCCGCGCCCAAGCGGCGCCCCGCGTTCCCCCACTGGCGCCCGAAGAAGAAGGAGCAGCATCCCCGGGCGAGCGGCGGTGCCGCGCCCGCCTGCGCCTCGCCACCCRCCGCGACCCTCGAGTCCCCGGCCCCGCGGTAAGCGCGACACCCGAGCGGGCGGCGGGGGGACCCGGCGGGCCGGGCACGGCTGGAGTCAGGGGTTTTTCTCCCGAGGAGGGAAGCGCGTGTCCCGCAGCCGCCGTCCCGTCCCGCGTTCGCCCCAGCCTGCTGGCGGAGCGGCGCCCCAGCCGTGTTGACAAACAGCAGCGCCCGTGTGAATAAGTAACAGCCCGCAGCAGGGAGAGGCTTCCTGACCCAAACCAGCSTCCTAAGGGCGCCTGGCTTGTGTGAATGGTTTTTACTCTTCTGCAGCAGTGGGCTTGTTCTGTGCTCGCTTTTTCGGGACATAGTAGAGGAGGAGGATGAAAGAGAAGGGCTTGACAGCACTCTGCTACAGTGCTCCCCATTGCTCTTGCTCCCCAGTGTGGTTGCAAGTCTCCCGTGAGTAATGACTGTCTGGTGCATGCTGGCTTTTTGGGGACACAAGCATTCCCCGGGGGCTGTTTRCAGCCTGTGGCCGCAGCATGGGGAACCTCAGTGAGGCTGTGGGGYTGCCGAGCAGTAAAGCCTCTGACGTGAAGGTAATTCGCAGCAGCATATAGTGAATTTCAGGCTCCTTGAGGAATGGGCTTGGTTCAAATCTGAACATCTCGAGCCAGGCAGTGAGAAGATGTCTGTGCCGCCTGCGTTTAAAAAAAAAAAAAAAAAAAAAAAAAAGGCATATGTTATTTGCAGTACTGCATTTTAGTAATTGTTTGCAATGACCTTTTGGAATCTCAGAGAGAAAATTTGTTTGCTTGACTTTCTCCNAAAAAAAAAAAAAAAAAAAAAAAAAAAAAGTTGTAACCTATTGATTTCTCAGGTGTTTGGTTCAAATTGAGAAATCTGTACATTTCAGAAGATGTTCTGTATGAAAATGTTAGTACTTGCCGAAAAACACACATCAGGTAAAAGTTAGAAGTTGGCTAAACTATAGTCTAATGATGTTTGGTATTGAAATGTTTTGCTGAAAACTTTAAACACGAACCTTCAATGCACTGCTGAAGAGCCCTRTGCCTCTTGGTGATCCTCTCATGCATACTGACCGGCAGGTAATGGGTCCTCGGTGTGGTCATCTCTTCCTTGGGCTGAACGTGCTTCCCCAGCCACTCCTCAGGGCAAGATCTGCAGCCCTTCAGCATCTTGAGGCCCTGTGCTCAATCTGTCCTTGTTTAATAACATGTTTTGCATTGAGGGGCGCAAAACTGAACAGAATATCTAGATCTGGGCAAATGAATGGTGGCATAAGAGAAGTGGCATAAGTCTTTAATCTAAATGTGGTTTCCTTTTTCTTCAGATACAAGGATGTTTTTACTGCATAAATTTGTTTTCAAGTTCTGTGTCTAAATTACAAGAGAAGTCTAATAATTGCAAGTCTTCTGAAAGGATAGGGCTGTAACTCCTGTTACAAAATACTGGGGGATTTCGGTTTTGGTCAGGGAACCAATCCTTCTGCTATTGGTAACATGTCGGGTTTGTGATTCAACTCATGGAAATACTCGTGTAGGTCACTGTCTTTAATTGCAGTTGGTCATCTTCAGAGAGCACAAACTTCTCTTGTTTCTGTAGCTTTCTACCACCCTTGTTTAAAAAAATTATATGAACTAAGCTTTTAGTATACCGCCAAAACCACTCATTTTTTTCCGATATGTTGAAGATTATAGTAGCACTACTCAAAAAGCATGGTTTGAAGTATTTTATTGTTTTTATATGACTGATAGGTTGTAATGCTTGGTCTCAAGAATTCTGTATTGGCCAGATAAAGCATCCTGTTAACAAGAATGATTTTGAAGATTTAAGATGCTTAATTAGTGACTGTGGTTTCAGCTATGAAAGAGACATGGTTTGGCACATGGCAAGCATGACAGCTGGCAGTTTGAAGACACCTATTCATTCGATACTCTAGTTTAAAAGTTATCATCAGCTGTTTTGCAGATGTTTTTCAGGTAGCCGATACTTTCCCTTACTGGAATAACAGTATCCAGTATGGCATAAAAATATCTTGGCAAAAAAAAATCTTTCAATAAAAACTAAACACGCAGCCCAACTCCTTTAAACTTGAAGCTAAAAGTGCGCATTCTCCTGCCTCTATGAAAGTTGTGTTGTACTGCCTGCATTCTTGAGTGTCTGGGCTTAAATCAGGGCAGCCAGATAAAATCCTCTGGGTTACCTTTTCTGTCAAAAGCTTGTGCGATCTCTTTCCCTTAGATAATAGCGATAAATTTGAGCCTCTAAACAGAAGAAGGTGCAGTGAATAAAAGGGARAAATAATTATGGTTGTCACCATGTCGTAGATAACTGCATTCATATTATGAAACCAATTTTAACTTGGTCCTTTGGAGGTCGTGTCCTTGCAGAGCTGTCATGGTTTGGACATTGGATGATCTCCACCCAAYGGCAACTTTAAAAATGAAGAGGATGACTTGGGGCTGAACTTTGTAGCAGGAAGTTGACTGCAGGAGGACAAAGAAAACTGTATATCTTTGGGGTGTGTTTGTTTAGCAGTGTTTCTCATGATGTATGCTATGCTGTGAATCTGGAGCTTTTTGTATTTGATGGTCAAGACCAGACAAGTTACTTGGTCCAGTTATGAGTTGGCTACCATATAAATGACAGTAGCTAGATTTTTGCCCCAAATGTGTAATCACCATGAAAAAAGAGGATATTTTTTGCTGGTTATTACTTCCCCAGTTTCAAGAAATGCAGATATTTGCTATGTAACRTGTTAGAAATGCTACCACCAGCAACACTGCTTGTTTTTATTTATTACTTTCCTCTGCCCTGACGAAATAACCTCAGCTCACCTTCATCAACATATTAAATATGTGAAGGCAAAGAAACCTGTGTGATTGTTATTCTACAGTGATTTGACAAGGAAACAATAATTAATAAGGGTTCAGTAATACATAAAAGTAAGGAAAGGGAAACAGCATCAGGCTGCATCCAAGGAAAATTAGACTATGGAATTTTGCCTTATCTTGGGGAGGAACATGCACATCCATAAGATTTGAAGAATGTGAATGTTGGACGTGAAGAAACGTTATGTTTTGAGTGGAGAAAGTGTCAGTGAGACCAAGATCTGATATCTCTTCCCTGTTTCTATGTTCTCTGAGTTACTTTTTTGTGCTGTCTGTTTAAGAGGTGAATGAGGTCTGCTCTGCAGCCCATGTGTAATAACATCACATTTTGGAAAAAGGATAAAGAACAAATGCTTCATCCTGTGAAAAAACGTGTATAACAACACAGACCATTAGTAGATCAATTGATTGACAAGAATAAAAGGTAGAAAACTGTTTACAGTCAGCTGTTTTGTGTAGTAAAATATGAGCCCTCAATTCAATATCCTTTATATCTGTAACTTCACATTTGTGCATTGTCTGGTTGGGAAAAACAAAAAGGAAACATCAACCTGTGTTCTTTTGTAAGACTGAATATGGATTTCTGCAAGTGTTCCCAGTTGCACTTACTTAATGGGAGATGGAAACGAAAAAGGGTGATTTGGTTTGATGTATAATTCTTGGTAATCTGTAATATAAGCATATCATATTAGGAATAAAGATTTAGTATTTTAATTTTTTATAGGGGAAAGAAGGTCTCTTAAGCTATCATGATCAAAGAATTAAGAGCAGAACTTTCTTTTCTAAATTTTTTTTCTGTGCTGTGACCTAATCAGGAAATTGATCCTTGGTAAAAATACATGTCTTTAGAAAGATACTAAGAGGGCTGACATGCTAAACCACTCACTTCCTTTTTTTGCATTCTTAAGTAAAAAAAACCACGCCCTATGCAAATGTAAAACATCTATGCCATGAAAGTAGTAGTCTGTCTTTCCTATATGAGTTTAACCTCAGCTGCTGCTTCTGTGTTGCTGATTTTGTAGATTTGGTGGCTATGTAAACACCAATGTGAGCAACATTCTCTTTCTCATTTTGTTCATTTCAAAATCAAATGGCAKTTAAAAGAATCTGAACCAGTGAGAGTGCTGGTGCCTTCCTAGTCAGCCTGCAAGAGAAGAGTGGCTCCTCCCGACTGCTGTGGTGCACAAAAATTGCTGACTTTTTTAGTTCACGTCTTTCCCCTTAAATTAGAAAAACATATCCT
>NW_026623255.1:62582-117093 GCF_030028575.1 Malurus melanocephalus
AAAAAAAAAAAAAAAAAAAAACAAAAAAAAAGAGTTAATGGATTAATTCCACTCACAGTCAAGGATTTTTCCTTATTTTTTGGGTGTTTCTGTTTTGGTTGGGTGTTTATTTGAAGAGATGGTGCACTTTACAGTGAATCTGACCCATAGTAGTGCTGAGTTCCATTCAGGTGATAAGAGTTCTGTACTGAATAGTCAAATGTCTGTTAAAATAAGGACTGTTGTGAAAAAAATAGGTTCTATCCTACTCAAACCAGGTGCCACTCCTGGTAACTCTGGTTTGAGTGTGTCAGATCCACACTTRGAAATAGTGACAAATAAAAATGGGAAGGTGTTTTGAGAAATTATTATTATAAAACACCACTGTAGAAACCACTCAGGAGGGTGCACAAACAAAAAGTTCTTATTGAATGCAGGTACATACAGTTGGCACTTAGTAATGCATGGAGTGCTAAAAACAATGTTAAACACTGAGTGCATACCAATTCAGTGAATATTGCTTGTCTGAATGAGAAAGCAGCAGTTTTCAATCTCTACTCTTCCTCAACACAGCCATCTCCTGTCTCTTCCTTTTCTACCTGTCTTGGTCCYTGTTCCTACAACTCTATCCCATCTTTCCCTCCTTTTCCATCCTCTCAAGATTTAAATCATGCAGTTTATGCTGCATGCTGTGGTGGGTTCCTGCTTGCATGGAACAAACAGAAGAGTGATACTTTACTGTACCTGTGGTGGTCTCAGAGCATAGGCCGGACAACATTTGTAGATAGAAATCAGCATGTTATTGAAAGGGCTAATATAATTAGTTTCATTTATTTCATATACAGGATGGGATCCTTATCCTCTAATTTCAGATATCTATGTTTGAAATAGCTCTTCACTTTATAATCAAGGAGGGCAAATAGTCATGTCTGGTGTGCAGTGCATCTCACCTCAAGGTGAGTGTCTAAAGCAGGCTAAATGAATTGCATCTTAGAAGTGCAAGTTTTTTCTCATTCACTGTAAAAGCTGCCTGAAGGTGATACCTCCAACATCTAAATTTGGGCATCTGAATTCCATCAATGTYACCCATTATGGGGGAGTCCATAGGCTGATACTTCCATGTAGGAGATGCTCTAGTGTAAAGTCATAAGATTCAAAAACTATGCTCTGGTTTTTCATTTGCAGCTTTAAGGCACCTACTTTGCTCATAAGCAGTCTAGTTTTAGAGATTCCTTTTTGCATAATTTCTATTATTCAGTGTATTCTGTTATTCATTCGATTGTGGTTAAGGCTTTCCATGTTTCTTTAGGGAACTGGGATTGATCCCTACTTCTGCGTTTTCTTGGAAAGACTGGGAAAGTCATGGGAAACAAACCTTTCCCAGATGGCTTGAGAAAGAGAACAGAGGAAGCAGGCGAAAGGGGAGACAATGCTATAGACCTATGGCCTGATTTGCAGAAGTTTAGCCAAAACAGAAGTGCTTAGGAAAGTTCAATTCTGCTTGAAATATAATCTTCTGCTCAGAAAGATGGGGAACTGTTAATACTAGGCAGKCCTTCCTTCAGCAGCTTACATTTTAAAATAGAATAAAAACATGAGGGCCTGTTCTGTCATCAGAGGTTCCTGTGCAAGGGGAATAAAATTCCTTCTTCAGATTTCAAAGCAGACAGAAGTCATCAGTGGTCTGCATGCATGTAATGTATCTGATAGCAGTGTAACTTTGTTTATACGATTCTAATATTCACCACACCAGCAAACTTTCTGCTGTACACCTTATCTTCACACACGTTGTTTGTTCATGCAGCCACATACTGTGAGCTCACACAATCTGTCATCAAATATTTCATCATTCGGTGCTCCCTCAAAACAAGAAGGGAAAGATAGGCAAAGACTGATCAATATAAGAGATTAATGACCTCCTTTAGTGCTCCCTGAAAAAAAAAATAACCCATAGCATTTTATTTAAAGAAAATAAGATGCCATCTTCTGCATTGTTCTGGAACTGTACTTGGAAATTCTGAAATAAAAATTTAAAAAAATATTAGTTGGGTAAAATATTTCTTTTTGGTACCTGAATCCTTTATTAATTTCAAATTCACAGGTCTAAAAACAACCACACTAAAATTTAAAAGTGTCCTGAGCTACTGAAATTTGTAAAACAGACATGTTCAATTAATTGTTCAAATCCTGAGTGTCAGTAGAGCCCGACACCAGAATTACAACTGTTATTTTGTTGTCCCAAAATAGCTTCTTTTACTCTTGTGTGCAAGAGGCCAATCCACACACATAGTCAAGGTATTTGATTTATTTTCAGTTCTGTGCAGAAAGGGGTGCTGGGTGTCAATGCACAAARCCAGCACTACCAAAACTTCTCACTATACATTTTAGCAGACAGAAGCATTAGTTCATTGGCTACAAGTTACATAGTTCTCTTATTAATTAGTCTTCTGTCTCCTATTGGTTAATGATTCTCTTGCTTCTCATGCTAATTGGTCCCATGCTCAGTCTTCCTCTTCTTTTGAGCCAATGAGTTTCTTGGGTTAATGATTCGTGGGTCGGTGGTCGGGATCTCTCCCTATGGAATTACCTTTTACCCAGTCAGAGCGGATTCAGCAGATTGCTGGGTTGAGTTCTGCTTGGGGGTTCTGCCCAATGTCCCTGTGGCCCATAAATTCTGCATTCTTTGTGTCCAYTRTCAGTGGTACATCTTTCTCCTGAGCTTTGTTAACCTTCCTCTAGGTGTGAGATCACTGGAATCTGTCAGGCCCTAAAGCTTAACAAGGCAGTTCTACCAACCARTAATTTGTCTTTCTAACACMTGGATATCMCTTAGAGCTKCTYTCT
Organism: Malurus melanocephalus; assembly: GCF_030028575.1. NCBI lineage: Eukaryota > Metazoa > Chordata > Aves > Passeriformes > Maluridae > Malurus > Malurus melanocephalus. The sequence continues at coordinate 65,406 of NW_026623255.1, forward strand.
GTTTTACTGATTAAATCTCCTTTCTTGTTGATTACTTGAAAGTACAAAAAGATGAAATATTATAAAATCTTCTTTCTTAAGACAGTTTTTACGAGTTTCACATTATCCAACGTTTTGACAAAAGAAAATATAAAAATCTCAGTAAGGATACCTTATTACAGTGCTCCTTGTACAGTYTAGTTATTCCATAAGTACTCTAAGAAATATAGGCAGACAGAGGGCCTCTATGCATCCTTTAGCCAGCTTTTCTGTAGTTGGTCTTCCTTCTTTGTAAGCAGCTTCTTTATTGTCTGCAGAGTATTTTGAACTGTTGCTGGTGCCACAGCTCTGSTGCTGTAGGTCAGGAGCACTGTCCAATGCCATTCAGATCCAGAAGGATCAATGACCAAGTTCACAGACTATAAACAACTGGGCAGAAAACATTTGAGTTGCACAGCCTAGTGTAAACCGAAATTTTCCATTTGTCCCTTCTCTATGGCCAGGAGCAGGTGCTACAACACACTCTGTCAGGGCTCATGGAGAATCACGTAGATGACTTCTAATTAATGCTGAGAGAGCAGGAGACAACCTCTAAAATSAGTGGACTTGTGAAGAGAGGCTGCTTTTTGGGAAGTGAGGAGGTTGTATGGTTTTTCCTGGCAGGAGTCTAGCAGAATTTCTCATGCTGCAACTGCTACCCCTTGCATCTCAGTCCTTCCCTGTGCACCTTCAAGGAGAGATTGCCTCCTGTTAAGCAACAAGCTTCTACTCTTCCAGGTGTTCCTTGTACCTCACACCCCATTATCTAAGAATCTTGATGSCTATTTTCTGTAGTCACATCATTTTGTGTACTTTTCATGTACAGGAGAGACATAGGACCCCACATTGTCCCAAGGGTGTGCTGCTGATAATGTTTGATAGTAGAATAATGTGAAGACTAAGGACTTGCAGAGACTCAGCACTGAGAAGTACAAGGTAATTCCAAGTGTCCTTGTAAACCTTTGGATTTCTGAGGAAGTGCATTGAGTTTCTTATTCTTTGTGTTTCAGAAGATTTTACTGATTTGTTTGATTTGGTTTCCATAATTTTAATTCCTTGAAACCACCAGTGGGGTTTCATGGTGGACATTCTACAACAGCCAAGGGAGTGCTGTGTGATTAGCAGTCCTGATACATTTTCCTACCCTTGGCTGGGAATCCTGTGCCACTTATGAATTATTTAGTGAATAASCAGTAATTCTTGRCAAAATATTTRTTTAGAATTTTGGTGTTCTATAAASACATTTGRCATAAAAWCAAACCATACGATTACTAACAAGGTTCTATAACATTACAGTGCCATCTCTATCTCCAAGGAGAGTGTTTTGATGATTCATCCATGGTTTTACAGATAAAATACAAATAATTCGTTCTCCATGGTATAGGAAGGACACCTGTAGATGCATTTTGGAACTTCCCTGTTGTCCCCTGTTGAAGCAGCTTTGTGACCTCTTTTAGCTATGTGCAAAAGCGGAAGGAGGAGAGGAGAAAATAGGGATGGAAATGATAAGAAATGTACCTTTTGTTCTCTCTAYTGGAAATGAAAAGGTACCTACCTTATGTTCTTTCTCTTTGAAGATTTGTCTTAAAGCTTGGTGAAGAGGAAGAAATTGTTGAGTCTGGAAGGCTGCAATTAGGTCAYCCTGAAGCCTTCTATTTTCCAGGCTTTCTGGGATTCTTCTGATTTGTGGCTGGATTTCYTAATTTACTTGGTGGGAGGTAGCCTTGTCTGTTTTCAGTTTAGGCTGTGAGAAATCTTTTTCTCACACTTTTGTCTGTGCTTTTACTTTACTGAGTAATTTCTCCCAGGCTGTAGTGGCTTGGGTTGTGTGTTTATCAAATGTCTAGAATAATGGAGTCTGAGTTTGACTATGCAAATAGTAAATAACAGCACAAAAGACCAAAAAAAGTTGGCATCTTTCAAAAGCTCTGAATGACTACATATAATTTGCAATTTCAGAGCGGAACTTATCAGGCTTTTTAGTTCTTGTGTAATTTAAAGGGTGTGTATGAGGTGAAGATTTAAAAAAGAGCCTGAGAGGCCTATAAACATTCCATGGGAGAGTATTTTAAAGACAATGTAAGTGACAATCCTGTGGGTAATAAATGTATTCACGTGAAATGGACTCCCTGGTTCCTGAGGAACAGCTCAATGCCCATTCCTGTCACATTTCCTGTCAGAACAGGAGTGTAGCCAGGGCTCTTCTGTGTTTGGGTTGAAACGTGCTGATGTTTTCAGGAAAATGCATGTATTTAAATTTCTAACCAATGTGAGTTATGGGTGTTTCTGTCCTGTCTGTTGGAAGAGTAGAAATCCAAAGGCAGCCAGAGCTGTAGCATTACTCRTGTGAGTCTGTCTCATTGTTAGCACTATCTCTGGACACGCATCTATGGCTTGGAGCAACTGGTAATTGAACTAACCAGTTCTTCARTAAGATCTAGATGATATCTTCCTCTCTTGGGATGAGTAGAAAACTTTACTACATACAGCCTTTGAGTTAAGGTAGAGCTAGTCATTTTAGCACAGGATTTTCAGTGTTCCATATGAGATAAATTTGGGTGTAAGCTGAATTCCATAGGAGAGATATCATGTTTTTTCTACAATTCMCTATAAAAGGACAAAAATGAGTAGAGTTACAACAGTACTGTCTACTGGTTCATTGTAGTTAATAAAACAAATAAAAAAATAAAAATAATATAAAAAGTTCTGAACCCTAAATGCAGCTTTTTCTGTTAAGATACCTAACTTCTGGTCTTGACTTTCAAGAACTATTTGTTAGCACAAATATACTGTGTTTCGATCAAAGGATAGTTTAGAAGAAGTTTTAATTTTTATTGACTTTAGTTCAAATYAAATAGGAGTCTTACCTGAAACAACTTCTATACATATGTCAGTGTCCTAAGAATATCTTGCAAAGAATTAAAAAGATTAGAAAATCAGCTTATCTTTCATAATACAAGGCTTTCTCAGAAGTAAATTTAGTCAGATGATAAAATAGTCTGTCTTGTTATGTGAAAAGTCCCCTTTTTTTCCACTCCAAATACTAASCACAGTGTGGTAGTGAGACTTTAATACAAAAACATGATCAGAAGGTGACCTCAGGTATAAACATTGTGAAACAGTGTAGTAATTCAGTCCTGAGTATTTTTATGAATCCTCTGCATCCTAAATGAACCTGGATTTAATGGGCTTATGTCTTTTTTTCTCCCTATTATGGAGAACACTGCTCAGAAGCAGTGTGTGAGCCTGGCAGGAGCTGCTGGTGCTGGAAGAATGTCCCACTAGCTGCCAAACCAGTGGGGCAGCATTGGAGGCAGTAATAATAGTGCAGGGCTCAGCCRGAGGTATTCGAGGGAGGATTGCATGTTACAGGGGTGCCTGCCTTGGCTGCCGGGGAGGAACTGAGCAGGAAGTGTCCAACTAAAACTTGGCAACTTTAAATTCTCAATTTCTGTGTCTACAGGTCCYCTAGCAAGTTCAAATATTGAGCACAACAGTCTTTTTGATGACGTTGTAGTGTTGGCTGATGTAATCAGATTTTTGTGATGAGTATTTATGTTTTAATATTCTGTCAAGTTTTTTCTTGTACAAAATACAGTTAGGCCATGAGAGATGTTTAATTACTGTTAGCAAGGTATTTGAATCACTTCCCACTGTTGGATGCCTCTTTTCTTTATCTGATTTGTCTTGAAAGATTTATTTGTCAGTTGTTTTCCTGGGAATTATTTTAATTTTTGTGTGTGTGATTTTGCTAAATAAGATCAGGGTGATTCCTTAATGTCACTGCTGTTGAGATAAACTTGCCGTACTCTACAGTTTCGTTTTACTTGGTTTTGTTTGGTTTTAAAAGAAAAAGAAATCTCTGCACACCTGTTTGGACATGTCTAATCTCTTCTGAGTTAGATCTGACTTACTTGACAACCCTTGGCATATTTCCTTGTGTAATTCTTCTAAACAGTGCTTTCCTTCTCCCTGCTGTTTTCTGCAGCAGCGCTTCTCCTGCATTCAGCTTAAAGCAATTCCTTTATACCCTAAAGACTCCACATTTTGATAATTGGCGAAGATTTATCAGAATCCAGAAATTTTCTGCTCCCTTTGTTCTTTATTATGATCTGTGGAGTTGTTTCTCACCCAATAGTGGACTGGGTAGGCTTTTCCAGTTGAAGTTGAACTCTGCAGTCACTATCGTGGGACAGCTGCCAAAATAACGTGCTATTATGTATTCAGTTCTTCCCACAGTGAGATGTATCAATTCTGACCTTGTTTCACATAAAGTAGGCGGTGATAAGAGTTTACCATTAATTTCGTGGTTGAGACTCTGTAACCAAGACAGAAGGCTTTCTCTCTCGTAGTAATACCATTTATTTTGTTACCAAAATGCAATTCCCTCAATTCTTTTTCTGGATATAATATTCCCGGACTATCTACCCTCTGATCTGTTTCTGTCATAATTCTGAAATATGTTTATTTTTTCTTCCAGAGGACTCACTGATACACAGCCCATATTGCAGCATAGGTGTGTAGACTCGATCAGATATAAATTTTAAAAATATAAATTTATTCTATGTATATAAGACATAATAACTGTTCTCATTCTAACAYGTGCATTTTGGTTAACTGACTGAGTTTTCTCTACTAGCAGGATGTCYATTATGTGTGAAGATGATTATAAATAAATTTTGCTGCTGATGACAAATTAAGTGTTTATGTCATCTAATGAAGGAAGCRTGAGCAGCCTGGTGTTGGCAGCACCAAGTGTGGGTGTGATACACGTGCTTCCTTTTTTCTTTACTTTCAAAAGCAATCATGGTGCTTCTCCAAGAGTAGGTTTTGTTACTTGGTGCTTTTTTTATTTTTTTTTTTCTCAGTGTGTGTAATATTCCTTCTAGTTGTTGAGTCAATTTTACTTTTGAAAAGAGTTCTGAACCCTCTTCCAAGTCGCCCCTTGCTCAGTTTGTGGGAAGAACACAAGCAGTCGCCTTTGCCTCCCCAATCACATTAAGAGTGTCAGGGGAAACAGCTGTGAAATAAAGGATATTGAGARTTAAGGCCATGAAAATAAGTATGTTAAACTGGATACTGAAATGTGGATAGATTTACCTGATAGAGCATTTCTTATATCTTTCCTTGGTTGCCCTTGCTTACCTCTCCTTTCCTTATAATTTTAGCCTGTGAACACCAAAACTTAGGAGAGTCTTTTGCGTATGCCATTTTCTGAATTTTAGGGTCAGGTTCTTATGGGAGATGCTAGAAATTGGTAAAAAAAAAAAAATTATTATCTTCTTCTGAGGATGACTCCTCAGAAACTGGGTGTGGCAGAACCTTTTTCTCTGCACATGTATCCTAAATGKTCCATTTTGCTTTGAATCAATGGTCCTCACTCATGTTCATGTATGCACGTGTGTGTGCTTACTGTGCTCAAACAGAAGGACTTTCTGACCCAGCAATATCCACAAGGATCCACAGATTTGCTGCTGCCACTTGTGCTTCCTATGAGGGGAACAAAGGGCCAGACTTCTTCCCATGTTTCAAACACTCCTCAGCCTGAGTGCAAGTTTCTTGTTCTTGCAGAGCTTTTGACTTCWGTTTCCAATACTTTTATTAAACTGGGGTTCATTTGTTTACGTCCTTTGTCACAGAGTTCACAGAGCTGAAGAAGGGCACATGAACAAACAAGGCAGTGATCAGGGGCATCTGGAGGAGTRGTGAGCACCTCCCAAAACCAAATATTTTCCACAGGTGCTCACGAAGCTTTGGATGTTGCTGACCTGCTTCCAGAGTGCCTGGGTGAGGAACAAGTGCTGTGGCACTGCCAGTGCCTTCTGCTTTTCTCCCAGGGTCGAATCATAACCAAGGGACAATAAGGAAACAATTTGGGCACTATCCTCCCTGCGGTACCTTGTTATGTAATCTTTATTACCACTGTGATGCCCGATACCATTGCTGGCCCAAGCAAGGATGCCAGGTTATTTTTGGCAGAGAAGCCAGGGTATGTCAGGATATGGGAGCAGCAGGTAACACTGACTAATGCTCCAGGACTTGAAACGGTGCTGCTGATGCCATCCAGTTCCTGTCATGACCCTGCAGCCTTTGGCACCAAGGTACCTGTGCAGAGGAAGGGTGTTGYCTTCTATATGACTCCTCGCAAATTGCAGGAATTTAGGAGGATGTGATGGGTGTAAATATTCTCAGTCTTTGGCAATATGGTCAGGTCCTGGAAAGAAAAGATGCTTTCTGAGACAGTCTAGGGATGCAAGGCATTTGTGGTGGACAGGGTGGCCCAATTAGAGACTCTTCAGCCCCACATCTACCCAGGAGCGGTCCTCATGGCAAGAAAAGGTTTGGAAGACAGTAATTGAGTTCACAGGTGTTGGAGATCCTSTTTCCAGCTCACCCTTTCAAGATGAAGTGATTGTAGATGAGCACTCTCCAGAAGATTTCAGGGAGTCAAGGTCTAAGACGTGATGGACTGGCAGCATCCCACCACATCAAACAGCCTGCCAGTTGTTGGTAGTCCAGCAGACAGCCTTGGGAACAGGGTCTGTGCCTATGAACAAGTGTCCTCTGGGTGATGGATTTGCTGAACTGACCTYGGCTGCTGGGGAAGTAGCACCTCCAGCACGGTAAGAAACTGTATTTATCTTATTGAAGAGGTCCAGAGGACAGTTTTACAGTTCCACATTCATGAAATACTGCATGTTTTCTGAGGGCATCCAAATTTGATGGTATATTCAGCAAAACACTCCTTGAAGTCTTGCTTTCACTTGCCACTTCTGAGTTAACTGATTATTCCTTTGTTATTATTCCTGTGTGTGCCTGTGCACAACCACAAATAGAGGAATGGAATTTTTGGAATGTGTTACTTTGCTCTCCTGAAGATAAGTACTGCACAGACACCTTCTGCAACCTCTTGCTCTGCACATGTGGTGGACTGGGATCACGTGCTCATGAAGAAGATGAAATTTTGGGTGTGTTTTGTCCTTCATGACACCAATGCAAAGAACATTAAGCCACATATGAAAGCATAGGTGCTGCTATAAAGTGCTCATCAAATACATGTATTTCCATTGGAGTATGCTTACAGCCAGTGCTGGTTTAACTGGTATCTTCTTTTTTTTTCTGTTTGGAGCAGTCACACAGGATTGAATTTAAATGTTTTTGCTTTGGGTAAAAGAAATAGTGCAATATGATGTCATAATAAAGATCTATGTTTGGTTTTGCATGATAACCAAAAAATGGTGTGCATTTCACAAGTAGTCCTCAGAACTTATCTGATCAACTGAGAAAATCTTACKGTGAAGGAATCCTAATCCCAGTCCCATAAGAAGAGTTTTATTTTGTGATGGGTTGACCTTGGCCAGCAATTAAGTACCCACCCACTTTGTTTATTCCTCCCATCAGTGGGAGAATTTGAAGAGCTATAGCAAGAAAAACTTATGGTTTGAGGTAAGGATATCTTAATAAGCAAAGGAGAAGAAAAGAATCCCAAGTGATGCACAGTCACTCACTCRATAATTCCCACCAGCAGAGCAGTGCCCAGTCGGTGTCTGAGCAGTGGTTGCTTTGGAAAGACATTCCCCATCACAAAAACAGAGTTTGTATCACTGAGCATGATGTTACATGCTGTGGAATATCCACCCTTTGATCAGTTTGGGTCAGCCATTCCCTCCCAGTCCTCTTGCTGGGGAGAATGTACCAGAAATTGATAAAACCTTGGTGCTGAACAAGCACCATTCAGCAACAGCTGAAACTTTGATGAGTTTTCTTGTTTTGATCTAAAATACAGCACATTTGAGATGCCATGAAGAAAATTAACTCCATTCCASCCYGACCCAGTGCACACCCTTAGGTGCTTATCCATAGTTAATGATTTGTTCTTCRCTGAAATATTTATTACTTTATGGTCTGAAAAAATGGTGGAAGAACCTTGATAGTTAAACATGTGATGAATTTTTTGCACATACATATTCTGGAAGACTGAAGGAAAAAAAATAGAACTGTGACTTGAAAGATCAGAAAGGTCACTATAAAGTAATCWAGGTTAGCAAAAAAATTAAGATTTTCTTATATAAACCTGATGGACAATATTGTTTTTTAATATGTTTAAAACCCACACAGAATCTTTCATGTAGGAATCACCAAATTAATAAAGGAAATTAAAGGCTGATTTTTTTTTTTTTTTGGAAGTAATTAAAAAAATGATGTTGTATTTTGAAAGCTCTTGAAATTAACTKCCTGGAGTGCACATGAGGTCAGAGCTGCAGCCTAGTTTTAGAAAAGTCCTTGATAATTTTTACAAATTAAAACATTTGTAGTTAGTAWGCTTAGAGCAAGGAAAAAATAAGTCCTAGACATCAGAGCTTAATAAGATTGCCTAGGAAAGACAGGAAAGGCTGTTTTTGCCCAGTATGCTTTATCACATAATTAATGAAAAAATTGCCCCACTTTGTTTATAAAATAAACTAAATAGTTTTTATGATTAATGATTTTAATGATTTTTAATGATTTAATGAAATACAGGTTTGCGCATCAGACATGATTTCAGTCTCTTTAACTTTTATTGTGTAATTTCTCTTTCTTCCTTATAGACTCTGTAGACTTTATTTCTGAATACTTGTTGTTGAACTTACCTGTTTGTATTTCTTAATCCATGTAAGCATGAATTTGGAGCCAAATCCRTGTCCAAGCAAATAGCTGATCATATCTTACCACAATGTGACATTCCCTGTTGTCCTGCATCACCTAGGTGGCAATGAAGTGTTATCACTGATCCATCTGTTACCCTGGAGGTTACTAGAAATGCCACCACGTTTGTGTGACTGTCACTATTGTCCCACGATYTTGATTGGGAAGCCCATGGAGGTGCACACGCTGTGTCAGTCTTGGATGAGTCCCAGGAGCTTGCTCACATCCTCTCTCAGTGGCTTTGATGTTCCAGCTGTTACGGGGTGTTGGTGCCTTCTGTCACAAGCCTTCCCTGGCAGATGCTGGGTCTTGGTGGTGATAAATCTGATGAAGTGGCTGCTRGTCTCACATGGTTGGGAAAATTGCAGATGTTTCAGTGTAACTGTTGCTCTTCCTTCCCCCCTTACTGGACAGACCCTGTTTTTGGGACAGCACTCACCACAGTGAGACTCCAAAGATTCTCAGCATAATTGCAGTGAAAATAATACTAGATTTTGCCCTTTACACCCATTTTTTTCCCAGACTTTTATAAAGTTTACCTGTTGATTACATTGTATTGCTTAGTATTTGAGTCAGTCTTCCCATGGCACCTACATAAAACATATGCRACAGAAAACAGCAAATTGCAAAAGCTGGAATCACTGCAGACAATTTTTTTATGTTTATGCAAATTAATTTTTCCTAAAACTTCTTTCCATTTCCTCTAAGAAGAAGAARTGCATGATTAAAAAAAAGGCTTGAGGAGTCCTTCTGCTTTTAATTGTTGAAGTCCTCACACTCCTTCATCTCTCATACTTTCAGAAGTGTTTTACTTCTTCCACTCTGATTTCCTTATGTCTCATGCTGGAACAGTCTCATTATTTTCATAATGAGTGCTCAATAATCTGTCCCAAAAGTGTTTATTTTGGTTAGTTTTGCACCCTTCCTTTTATGCTGCTCGACTGTCCTTTAATCTAGCCCAAATTACAATTTAATAATGAAGGTGAGGGTTGAGGAGGAGAGACAGTTTYAGTTCAAAAAKATAGCTGTAAWACAAAACCCTTCAGTCTTCTTGCAYCTTCTGGTGTTGTGGTCCACRGTTCRGTCTGCCCAGGYTTTCCAGGGCATTTCTCTGTTTTCTTGTACCTTTTCTCAGAGTGCAGTGCAGAGCTGCTGCCCGTGGCTTACAAAACCAAAGAGGAATTGAGGCTTTTCTTTGGTGAAAACTGTGTACCTTCCTACTAGGAATGGGAAAAGCCTATAAACAGAAAGAGTTTATGAAATGCCTGCCAATGTTTCTGTTGCAGAACTGAGGTTTGAGCCAGCTCTTCGAATATTTGCCTAACAGCTTTAAAAAGGAATGACTAAGGATATAGAATCAAGAAAAAGGTAGCAGAATATAACATATTGGTTTGCCCTTTCTTGTATTCATCCTCTAGAGCGTTTCCTCTCTTCTTCAGCATCGCACCTGCTTTTATTGATTTGTTTTATGCCAATTGATAGAGAGGGGTGTTTGGCTGTACCAGCTATACCTTAGCTGGATATTTTATGTTAGGAGACTGACATTTCATTTTAACTTATTTTGTGACTTCTGAGCAATACTGGGAGGATAAAAATGGATTTGGGGTAATACTTAAATTACACRGACTTATGTGGTAAGAAAATAAACCTTTAATGACATAAGTTGGTTTCACACCCATAATGGGTGAGATGGGTGTGTAAAATGCAGGTTGCTAATTCTAGATTTTTGWGCTGGAATTTGTTAAGCTTGACTCATATTTCTTGCCTCCATTTTCACTAGTCTACTGACATATCCTTAAGGAAGAGGAATRTTGGGGATACTTGTGTAAGTTATTTTGTTCACCTGAACTTATCTCATGGACCACTGCCTGAGAAAGACATAGGGTCTTGCTTCCAGGTACAGCCATTGTTCTGAAGTTCCTAAAAATGCTATTGCATGTGTTAATTAGTGGGACCTCAGTTATTAAAATTATGTTGAACTAGCTCTCATTAGGGAAACCAACTCTTTAGTGTCCTCTTGTTTCTGTACCTCCTTTTTTTCCCAGTTAATTAATGGAGACATTAATAGAAAATGGTGTGTTTCATTTACTTTTTTATGTTAAAGAATTGTAATTAACAGACTCAGAGACCAGGCTACAGTGCTGCCTTCTGATGGAAACAGATCAGCAGAGGTCTTTCAATAAGGCCATTTCTTTATGATGCTTCAGCAAGACCATACCATTTTATTTTTACATCTAATTTACTATTTTATAACATTTAAACCAATTAAATTATCTACCTAAAAATAAATTTCAAATATTTAGGAATATCAGGAGTTAACTCTTCCTGATCCATGACTTCTTGGAGGCTGCTATTATTGCATTTGAAGACAGAAGTTCTGTGTTTTGGTTAATGAATGTCTCTTGACACARAGTTTAGGGTCTGTATCTTTACATGAAGAAACTTTGCAGTCCTAAAGGTCTGCTGCCAGGTTAATTGCATCTTCACTTGAGCATTTACTGCACACAGCAGCCTAGAGGAGGCTTTCAGAGTGCTTGAAGGTTTGCCTTTGGAGGCTGGGCCCAAAGATTTTGAAATTATCCCTTGTTTCACTGTRTATGTAATACAATGAAAACATGATGGCTTGCTTTCTTTTCCCTTGCATAACTGATTCTAGTAAGAGAGTGTTGATTAGCTCAGTTGTTTACTCATGCTCTCTTTTGGTGATTTCTTAGGGTTTTGGAAAGGAATCTGTTGTCCCTTTAGCTGTGGGAATATTTTTAAGAAAGGAGGGGTTTATATTATGCTTTAAAAAACCACTGAGATAAAATACTCTGCTGTCTGAAACCGAGTATAAAAAATGTTTTGCCCCCAGATCCTGAGGCRTTATCTGTGGGAGATTCTGATTTCTTGTCCCTTGTGAATGAGTTGCCCCATCTGGGTCACAAATGACGAGATAAATGCCTTGTTAAACTGGTTCTAGCCCTTAGAGGGTTGAAAGTAGGCAAATGCAGAAATTAAAATAGAAGGTTTTAGCAGGTAACTACAGAGTGGCTGGCAGATGAGTCTGTAGTCAGCTATTGTAAATAGGACATCCTAGATGACTGAAGTCAGCCTTTGAACTGGCTCCGGAACGACTTGCATTTCATGTGTAAAGTCCAAGGCTCATAATACATTTGTGCCACATGATGCTTTAGGATAAAGTTTACTGTGTGAACTATTTTGAAATTAAAATGCGATTGAAATGGTAGTAGAATTATTTTTTGTGATTCGAGATGTTTACTTAATTACTCTTTGTACTCAACTGCCAATTAGACSTCTTGCGTAAGACCCAGAGCCAAACTGAGCTGCTTTACCTGCTGAGACACTGGGATGGTACGAACACCTTTGGCTCTGAAAGAACACCAGAAAACTTTGTATGGGGAGCTTTTTGGGTTTTTGTTTGTTTTYAAATGGTSACGTGAACGTTTCRAGGCTTGAAGCTCCCAGCAGCTTACGCACTGAAAGCCCGTAAAGCGTCAGAATCCCCGAGATGGTGTTCACTGTTCACACACACTCGAACAATGCAGTTTGTCACCGAGTGCCGTACCCAAACAATTCATTTCTTGATGACAAAGAGCTGAAGAATGACATTTGCTGCAGTGAACATTCCTTCCTTTGGCAAACACCATGGAGGCTACTGCTGCTCCGTGCAGACCAGGTCAGGTACACATAAAAATGTGCGATGCTATAGCTGTAGGCTGTTGACAGTGAGTTCACTCTCTTAAGTTTTTATTCTTAAGTCAGCTTCAAACACTACCATGGTAATCTTACAGTTTTATAGATGGCATCTTTAATCAAAGGTAAGGGGAATGACATAAAAATTCACTTGTCACATGGAGAGGGAGCTTCCATTAATTATAGACTTGACCCAAACAGAAGAGTAGGTGTGGCTGAAAGTTAATGCTTATGGTGGACAAATCAAACTTGTTTTCACGCAGAAGTGCATGTGCATTGAGATTATCCACCTCTGCTCTGGCTGTTTGTTAAACATAAGAGACGAGATAAACTTATTTATTTTATAGAGGTGTGGCCACAGATCAGTGCTAGAGATAGAAACAGTTTGTTGCAACCAGCTTCCTCAAAGCTGAGAATTTCTTTTTTTTCTGAGGATTTTTCTTTACATGTATTGGTTCCATTATTGGAACACATTGTTTTTACTCAACACAAAGAGTCTCTGCCTGGTTTGCTATGTTCAGAATTGCTTGGCAGGCTCCAGCTCAGACATTTAATATAATTAGCATGAAGGTGTTTCCTGCTCAGGAGGTATTTAAGCATTCTAGGATGATCAAGCATTGAGGCTGGAAGATGAGCTGTGCAAAACCATTAGTTGAAGGCCTTGTAGATTAGCAATCCAGAAGAGAGCTGTTAATGAACAGAGTAGAAGCAGCATTAAGCAGGTGTACTGAATTGTAACAAAACGCTCACCATTTTAAATAACAAAGCCTTACACAAAATTAACTGGGCTGTCAGTGTTCCAGTTAAAAGAACATTCTCYCTAGCTTGTCTGCACCTCCTTTCCCAGGAGCCTCCCATTTTCATTTCTCATTTCCCYCTCTCTTCTGTTTTTTTACGTCCTTCCTTTTGTCTTCTCTCACTGCCTGCAAGATCACTTTTGGTAGCTGTGGAGAAGAGGAGGACGTGAAACAGGGGAGTGGTAAATGGATTTGACAAGAGGCAAAAATACTGTCAGGAGGCAACTCATTCCCCAAAGGGTGAAGCAAAACAAACTCTGAAAGTGAAGCCCGTGGTCTTCTGGCTCTGTAAAGATGCAGAGATGCAGGTAGGCTGCCTTCAGTGAGCTTGTATCCAGAAGGAATCCTGAATTCTKCTGCTATTACTCGGTAAGCTGGTCCTTCTGAAGAAGCCAATACGACTTCAAAGAAGCACTTCATAGTGTAAATCCATGTTATGATGTCTGTTTGAGCTGGCAGAAAGCCTGACCTCTGTGGAGGTATGTAGAAAACCCATCCACATCCATGTATTTATTTTGATGTGTAACTTTTGTCAATTTAAATAACTGTATTGATGGTTTTAAAGGAATGTGAGAATGAAGAGCTCTSATGATAATCTGTAGGACTATGGAATGTACTGTGAAACGGTATTGCTGTGCTAGAATTTGTGACAAAAATTACTTTCTGTAGTGCATCTGTGACTGCAATTGATAAATGTTTTTKGGTTGCCTTTTGTTATCCTGTTGAAAAGTCTAATACTTTTGAAGACTTCCCTGAACTACTCCTTCTGCTGGACATGTGAATTGAAAAGCCAAATGAAGTATGAGATTAGATTTTTATAAGTTGTATCTAAAAAGGTGTCTGTTTTAAAGCATTTTTTAATTGTTTTCATAAGTGTAACTGTATATACACGTAAAACATGAAAGTTTGCTCTAAGACGTGAGAGTCATGGACCTGGCCCGTTAAACACTCTCATAAATTGTGATTGAGTATGGTCATCTTTTAAGAAATGATGCTTCACTCAGATGCGCCATATTGAAATATGCAGGGAATTTGAATGATGGTAATTCATCTAGGATTTATATTAAAATCCCTGCAGATGCATGTTTTCCGGAAAATGAGAAAATCCGTAGTGATATCTTTCGCAATGAAGTTATAATTACTTGAAGCCTGAAATTATAAAGTTCATTAATGTGTGGAAGAAAAAAAACATCTCATATTACATGAGCCTGACTTACCTAACTCTGTGTTTTCCTACTACTTCTTACCGAATATATAATTTCAATTCATTTTTCCATTCCTGTCATCAAAAAGAAGTTTTCCAATAATTGTGGTAAATTGTTCTTCCTTTCTTCTTAGAGCTCAGCAAAGTTTTAATTGCCAGTTTTCAAAGCTAAATTTACAAAGCTAAGTCTACATTCTTAATTGGTGCCTCTCTAGTGCCACTTTAAAAAAAAAATGTAACTGCTTTTTTCTGCAGGATGTTTGTAACTGTAGGTTACCTAGGTATTTAGATTGTTGATATTCAGAAGTGACATAATAAACTTACATTAATGCAATTGGTAATCACAAATCTCCATTGAATATAAGCCACTGTGTTATTTTCTGAGCAGAAGGTGGCTCAGTGCCTTGCTGCCAGAAATCTGAGTTTCAGCTGGGCTCAGCAYAATTGATGCAAATGTGGAATGGCTGGTACCACACTAGTTGCTTTCTTTGTTCTAGACAGTGGGCTAATTTAGCTCATGAAATCAACTCATTTTAGGCAAGTTCCTTTGCTGAAATTGCAGGGTGTGGTTATGAAGATTTTGATGCATAGATAAATGKATGAGTTTATGCAGCACCAGCCAAACCTCACAAGTCCCGGTTGCRTCTCATTCATTTGGCCCTTTCTTCACTCTCGGCTGTGCTGCCGGGGGCTCAGCTTCACGCTGGGCTCAGGGACCTGCACAGGGTTCTCCTCCCTGGCCCAGGGGGTGCAGGGGAGGGCAGTGGATTGCTGAAGGGCCATGTGAAGGTGACAACCTTCTGGGATCTCACGCTGAACGGGATCTTGCCATAAGCTGTGGTCCCCAGCTGCAGCCTGGCACTGTGGTCACTCATTTCCGTGTGACAAGTGTCCCTGCCACAAGACCTAGCGTTCAGGGGTGTGAAGAGTGCATCCCTCCCTCTCTGCTCCCCATCCTGCACAGGCTTTCCTGCAACTGGACAGTGGAACTTGAGAGGCTTGTTTTGGTGTATKCAAACCTGTTTCTTCCCTTTCTGTGGGCAGAAACCTTTTTTTTTCCCCCAAGAATTAAAGACTTCCCTACTTGTTGCTGGAATTGCACTGTATTTAGAATTGTCCAGATGAATTGGATTTATTCAAAGTGGGACTTTAGTCCAAGGCAGATTACTAGATGCTCACAACAAACTTTAAAGAGTAAAGAGCAGAAACTTTGCTAAGTTTTTTTCAACTGTCACTTTGAACCAAAATGCTAAAACTCACATGAAAGAGCAGGTGGRAAAATTCTGCAAGTGTGAGTCTGTATGTTCAAAAGCATTTTCATGTCCCTGGATTTGTAAACACCCTTCTCTATCTCCCAATGTAGCCACAGAAAATAGGAAAATGATGCAGTTACATGATGTTTCTGTTCCTCAAGTCATGGTGAGTCAATATGAACAAAGGAAGACGAGCATCRTGTGTTTAAAGAAATGAGTGATGCTGGCCTTCTGTCTCCTCAGTCAAACAGCTTCATCTGGTTCTTTGAGCTTCTTACTATATAAAATGAGATACTACCTGTGTTAGGTAACTCAGTGTGATGATTATTGTTTATACAATGCTTCAGAGCTAGGCCAGAGTGTAAATATCAAGATGAGCTTTTCACTCATTGAGATGGTCCAGAGCAGCATAGTTACAATTGACTTCAGGGGGAAAGGATGTTATTAGCTCATTGCCCACCAAAACTGGAATTTAACTTTGCTTGGRCTTGCTGGATGCTGCTGCAATATTAGACATGATTTATGTCTGATTTGTTACTACAAAACAATGAAGTTCATTATATATTTGCTGTGCCACATCTGTCAGAACAATTTCATTTGCTATCAAAAGTTGCCTGTACTTMCACATTTGCCTGTACTTACACTTATTCAAAGAACTGGGTTTCCCCTGACAGATTTCTCTGTAGAGATTATTTTTCCCAAAAGTTAGGAGTTGAAAAATTAGAGCAGAAAATTCCAGGAATATTTTACAAAGGCAATTTTTAGTAAACAACTTCAGCTGTCCCCCAAACAGGGCTGTGTACATGAAGCTGATGTAATGCCAACATTTGCTATGGGAGGAATGGAATGATTATCAAAGGTATAATGGGTTTTTTGGGGCACACCTGGCATCTGTGTAGAGGTGCCACCCAGTGGCTGGATGGCAATAATGAGCTTTCCTGATGAATTAAAAAAAAATAAAATGGCCAAAAAAAAAGAGAAAAATGCCTAAAGGAGTACATCTTACATTAACATTTTACTAAGTTTTGGGATTTTTCTTTAAATTTTTTTGGGATTTTCTTCACAATCAGCACATGGAGTTCRGTTTCACAAAAAGTAGTAACTGACAGAACTTTTTAATGGTCTTCAAMTTGCAGAATAAAATGTGCTTCAGTAATTTGAATAGTCTCCAAGAGATTATATGATAAAATACGTTCCTCTTTTGAAACGAGATTTTAGAAAGTGGATCAGTACATGTTTCAGTTAATCTGGAGCAAACCAAATTGTTGTTTGTTTTTAGATTGTGATTTTTCCTAAGGAAATGAGGGCTAGAAGCACAATTAGAGAGAAGTCATTGCTTGTGGTCGGTGTTAACTGAAATTCATGATGCATCTCCTCATGGTAACATCAATACAGAATGATAATAATCTGGTTTGTAGATATAAAAAGGGAAAAAGTGGAGTTGCTGCRAAGATACTTAAGATGACAGCAAGATACAAAATTAGATCTATTGTAGTTAATTCCATAGTTGACAATATCAGGAGGCAAGAGTGGAATGGTGATGAGCATCTGGCACATCTATACATGCCTGGTATAGATCAACCTCTATGCTACTATTCATGAATATTTTAACTTGCTATATGATGGCAGGGTTTCTGGACAGCTCATCCCATTATTCTCTGAATTTCCAGATTATCTAGGAGATACCCTTATAATTCAACTTTCTTGTGGTATTTCATAATCCATCTTTCTGAAGAGTCTTTATTGGTTTTTTTCCCCCTAATTAACGGAGGTGCTAAGGAAATTAAATGTGATTAATAAGTACAGTAATTTCTATGACAGAGGGGCTTTTTGATTTTGTGAAATGGAAGAGGGTTACTTGGAATAAGAAACCAGGAGCTGCTTGGATTTGCCGTATTAGAGATTTGGCTACCGAGCAGCGCTGGGTGTCTGTGTTAGCACTCAGAAAAACATGTTTTGAAGGCCTAATGACTGTAGTATTTCCAGCTGCACGCTGTTTGAAGTGCAGGAAAGCCAGAAGCTTGGAGCCATTTCATCTCATGAGCGGTTGCTCAGAGCTTCAACAAACTGCCAAATGCAAACAAATGCATTTAATAACCTGAAATTAATATATTGTACTGGGAAGGCGGTTGAAAGAGAAAAACAAATACGTGTAGGAATGGAAGTGGACAACAAGTACGACAAGTTTGTGGTATTCGAGTGGCTCAGAAAAGCTCTGTGCAGWTTTTGTGCGAGCAAATGTATCGTGGAACAAAGCAACGAGCTGCTCTTTGTGGTTTTTCGTGTGAGTGGAGCAGCGAGGTTGCGTCCAGCTCTGGGTACATCTTTGCCAGAGAGGTCTTGTCAGAAAGAAACAGAGAGGAGAACGTGGGAATTCCTTTACAATAGGGAAGATGATGATAAATAATGGTTGAGTGAGAGACTCAGCTGAAGCCTGCAAGGAYTTAAATGGTGTGAATTTGCCAAACAAAGGAAGGAATTATTTAGGCTGAATTAGTGAGGGAGTGGAGTAACTATAACAAAGGGTACTTTTAGGTGAGGTATTAACCCTGTTATTAAGATGTATGACARAACACCTCAGAGAGAGCCAGTAGGAATACTTCTGTGCTGACAAGATGTGACCTAAGGTAGTTTAAACTGACTTTTCTATCTCTAGGATCTAGAACAGTGGAGGCAGAAAGGTAAAACTTGATTCATCCGTGAATCTGAAGCCTGGCCATTAGATGGCAGGGTGCTAGCACTTCTTAGTGCAGTGCTCAAGGAGGAGCTCAGAGCCATTCATCAGYCCCAGGGCCTGGGAGAAGTTTGAAATGCTCAGTTTCCCTATAAAAATGACACACACACACATCTTGTCAGTCCCACAACMGAAGGTCATGTAGTACATGTCCCCCAAGCACACATCCCTTCAAAGACTGTGTCTGCTCAGGATTTTCAGTCCTTGAAACTCTGCGTGAGTAGATGGGTATCACAAGAGGTGCCCCAGTGCAGCAACCACTTTGTGTAAGATCTGAACTTGGCTCTTTTATAAGCAGGGACACAGAAATGGGACTGCTGAGGCAGTGGGAAGAGGTGATATTGATGTGGTAAGTAGCTTGCTGCAGATTGTTCCAGGAGTCCACATACTGGTTTTGTGGAAAAGATGACAGAAAGAATAACAAGCAGTAGCTTTGTATGGAAAGCTTCAGCCCAGAGCAGGCTGTTTGAAATGCTCAAAATATGTTAAGACTGTAATGACAGCAACTCAAATAATGCACAATTAAAAAAAAAACCTTGTTTAAAATAGTCTACACTACTAAAGGATCTGCCCCAAGGAGCGATCCTTATATAAGCATTCACACCTCTTTCGCCTCTGGAGTGAACTGTTTGTTTTTGTGCTGCCTAACACTTGACCTGGGTCCGATGCCCCCATGGCTCTAAGATCATAATTATATTTTTGTGGCTTCAGTTCAAAGTGTCTGAAATAATGTGGAGGCTGCTTTGCTGCCTGCAAGACTGGTGTTTTTACAGCATTATGCTGAAGGTGTGCTGTATGCTGTGGAGTGTGGGGCACACCGAGGCCGTCTGAGGACAGGAGGCTGGTTGGGATTGTGGAGGGCAGGAGAAGCCACTATTGGTSTAGTCTCATCCTTGCTGTGACATTCTTAGGGCAGTCCATCTGCAGAGCTGTGTCTGGGCTTTTCCTCAGAGGGAAGAGAGTCCAAGCACACACTGATGCAYGGTGTACGGTGACAAGGGCACCAGGACCCAGGAGTGGACCAGGGAGGTAAATRATTTGACAGCACAGCTGCACCTATCATAGTCATGAGCACTGGGGTGGTGGATGAACCAGGGAAATGCCTCTTGTTGCTCTTCATATTCTGTGTTTTTCAGTTTTAGGCATTTTGCTGATSAAATTGATATTTGCTGCTCCCAGGGTGATATTCAAGTGCTGATATGGTGTGGGAGGGGAAGACTGGGTAGAGGATCTGAATAAACAAACAAAATGTCTTTCTGTTTTAATCAGGTTTCTCTTGCTCATGCATGCTCTCTCTTAAAAAATTACCTCATACTGTGTTGATTGAAAAGTGGGAATTAATAGGCAAGAACCATCTACTGAGTACAGATTGAAGACTGTTTTCAAAAACCRTAGACAGGAGATGGATCTCAGGGCTGAATGTGGGAAGGGAAGCCATGTCTGTAAAATTTGTAAGCATGCTAGTTTCGTAAGCTTTGTTAGTTTAAAATGTATGGCAACCCGCTCTTTTCTTTTTGTTAGTGACTTGTTTCCTTATTGGTCCTGTCATTGCTTTTATATATTTTTGTCTGCAGGCTAGTCCCCTTCAAAATTATTTGCAATTGCTATCTTTTAAGTCAATATGTTAAGWCAGTTAATAAGATAACATTGTGTTGTTACTAAGGATTTAGGCATGGACAGGTAAGAGYTGATCATTTCCAAGGCCTCCTACTTCCTTTCCTTTGCTTCGCTGTAAAATCTGTTATTATTTTAACGAATAGCTCTGCGAAAGCACGTGTGCTGGTTTTGGCTGGCAGAGAGTTAATTTTCTTCCCGGTAGCAGGTGTGGGGGTATGGTTGGGATTTGTGCTGGAAAAAATGCAGGCAACATGGGGCTGCTGCAGTTACTGCTGAGCAAAATGTCTGGGAGGGTTTCATAACAGCTCGGCGTGTTGCAAGCGCCTTCTCCCCCCAGAGCCTCTGGGCTCTGAGCAAGTGGGTATGGTTACACAAACACGCCTGGGTGAGAAAGGAAAGGGTGTGGGTTGGCAGTGCCTCAGTTTCTCTGTGGTGACTGTCCCCCACCGGCYCTTGCCCCACGGTGAGTTCCTCTGCCATGCGTTGGGGTGAGCTGCTCCGCGTCTGGGCTGAAAGGAGAGGATTTGGCTGGGCAGTCGGGGCAGAGGAGGTGCAGCCCTGTGCCTTCACAGCCCATCTTGCCCTCGGGAGCTTGTGTGCRTGCCCATGCCTTCGGGCGGGAAGCGTACTGCAGCGTTTCCCTGGAAAACTGCCCAGTGCCATAAAGGAAAACTCCTCGGAGGTTCTGGTGAGCTCAGCTCGTCAGCAGATTGTTGGCAGGATAGATCTCAAACCGTGAAGAAATTCAAAGGGTACCTTTTCTCACCTGTTTGGAAATCTGGAGCTGGCTGTTTTCCARTGCAACATCTTTGGGTTGAAACCTCCCAGGCTGCTTCTGTCAGCTCTGGTTTTTGGTGTGAAAYTGTGTCCTTTAATGAAGAGGTGCTTGAAAGAATCAGTGCTACTTCACTATATCTGAAAGCAGCAGCTTTTTGGCTACCACACCATGGACATGGCAGCGCCCTGAGGTCTCGTGGTGTCTCAGGGACTGATRGCCATCAGGAGTGGGCACATGGGGGCAAGGTGTGAGGGTGTCCCCAAGGAGGCCCAGCCTTCATTGCTGGACAGGAGCCAGCAGGTGCCTCCCAGGTGGATGATGCTGGCTTGCCTGGGGACAGCAGAGCCCCCTTCAGCCACAGGACGTGGGGTATCCATGTGAAACAAGATGATCTCCCACCTAGGAAGTGTTTTCTTCCAGAGCTTCCTCCTTCTGGCGTTTGGGATTGGTGGCATGGTTTTTTTTGACACATGTTCATTGGGTGTCACTTGGGGTGAGGACGCTTGTCCCCAGCCCGCCAGTGGCRAATGGTGGCCTCTTGCAGAGTGTCAGTGTCACCTCAACAGTTGAGGGTTCCTCCATCCACTTCCCTTGGTGTGCCATTATTTTCCTCCTCCTTACCCTGACTTTTTATCCAGAGTTGAGCCAAGCACCTTCCCGCTCTCCTGCCCACACCATGTCACTTGTTCCATTGCTCTGAGTCACCAAGTTGATCGTCCCCAGCCTGCTGTTCTTCCCTCCGGCAGTATCCACCTTAGACAGGGTAGGGTGCCACAGGATCTTTCAGCACCACCTGAGCAGCTTCTTAATGGGATTTTCGAATTCTCCCATGTGCAATGTGTGTGGAACCACCCCAAAAGCGAGCTCTATCGGTGGAGGCAGAACATGAAAATCAAGGTGGACTGCTCCAAGCCAGCTGTGTCCTGGGGAAGGTAACCAGCTATTAAGAGTGATGCAGTTTTTTCCGTAGAAATAGGTAAATAAACAAAATAATTGCACATGTTTATTGGGATATGTGTTAAAATGTCAAAACATTTTCACCACAATTACGCAATAAACTGATTCAACTTTATAAATATGCCTGAGGCTTTTCTGCTCATTTATTTACTCTTTGAAAACTMTATATGAAAGTCAGTTATAAAACTGAATTTGCAAATAAAGCTGTACAAACAGAGCTGGATTGGGGACAGTATGATGAGTCTGGAAAAGAAGCCTGTGGGAAAAAGGGAGTTTTTTTCAAACCAAAATGGAAAATATGCATATTTTAAGGACATAACAAAACAAGAATATTTTGAGACTTTTTTCTTTTTCCTGAAAGCAAAATATTTCTCTGCCTAAAGATCTCTCAGTGTTTCCAACTGGGATGAGTTMATCAGATGACCACCAGTATGGGGCTGCCTGTGAGGCTCCACTTGCCCTGTGAAGAGAGGATGGAGAGCTGGGGCTTGTTCAGTTTTGGAGAGGAGGTGGCTTTGGGGGTGGTGGAGATGAACCCAGACTTTTCGCAGTGGTCCATGGTGGGGAGACAACAATGAAAGGTTGATAAAGGAGAGATTCAGGTTGGATGTAAGAGAAAACATTTTCACTGCGGTCCAGAAAAGTTGTGATGTCTCTGTCCTTGCATATTTTCAAGAGTTGGTTGAAAAAAAACCTGAGGAACCTGGTGTGATCCCATAGCTGACCCTGCTTCAGATAGAACATTGGACCAGAGACCTCCCGGGGTCCCTTCCAAACTGAATTGTCCTATGATCCTATGAAAAATTCAGTCCAATTTTAAAATAAAAGTATCAAAATACATAAAAATTTTAAAAAGCTGAATTTTAACCAACTGTTGAATCATCTAAAGGAAAAAACCATATAACATATGTAACAAATGTAACATATGTTACATTTATCAACTTTTTAATAAAACGGTATCCTCAGAATCCTGGATTCTTGCTACTTTGATTTTTCAGACAGCAAAATTAAGGAGATTTTATAAGTTGTTCAGTTTTKACTATTTTATTTCTCTCTTGGGAAGAGACTAAGTGAACTTTTTCATATTCTTTGGATTCAGAATTCGAAAATTTGAAAATTGACACCTCAGAATAATCATAGGTAAAATTATGTTCCTTAAGTTTTAGGATTGACTTGCTTAAAATTAATGTATTTTTTAAAGATTGTACATACTTCTATTGTGACAGCCTTTTCCCAAGGCTTTGACCTGTTCTGAGAATTCTACTGATTCTTTACTGAGACAGCTTCCAGAAGGAAAGTGAATGGAACATGTGATGTAATGTGGAACTATAAACCCCAAATGTTGTAATATGCTGTCTCTGAAGAGGTGGAGTGACAGGAGATAAGACGACTAATTTTTCTGCCTTGTGGCTCTGATGTGGTTATCCTGCTGAGTATTGTATTTGCATTTTGGTTGTTTTATTATCAGGAAAAAGCTGACAGGTTAGTTTCAGAGAGCTAAAGCAGGTGGGATGAATTAATGTCTAAYAAAGGAGCAAGTAGTTTGACTGCAATAAAGCAGTAAACTTTAGGAGTACCACGGCAACAGGGGAAAAAAATCTTGGTGTTTTGTCAGAAACACAGTGAATACTAACTCCAGCCTCATTTTGCTTGGGTGCATTGACTGAAGAATGTTCCCTCTCCTTGCAGGTACTATGATGTGTCGGGCAGACGCTGCACTGCGCAGGAGAGCCAAACACTCTCAGTGATCTGTCCCCACTCTTACGCTCTCCCAGCAATATCAATGTCTACTGCCTCATTGCCAGCAGCACTTAGAAAGGTAAGGAAAAGCTAAATACGTGCGTTTATATAAACATGTGTGCACAAAAACACGTACGTGTATCATAAAGGTGACTGCTCTGAAAACAGGGATAATAACACAAGGTGTAATTGTAATCTTCCTTTAAAAGACCTGTGTTTGAAGTACTGGAAAATTTTCAAATTAAACTCATGTACGGAAATAAGGAAGGTGCGTAATGACTATAGCTGGCATGAAGAGACAACAAAGAAAATGGCTCGAGGAGATCTTCCACATGCTCCCACAAACCATATGGCTTTTTSCTTTCGTTCATAAAAAATATATAACCCGAAATAATAAAGGAACAGCACCTACACTTTTACAGTTTCTCACTGAACCCATACTGTTTTCTCTGTAAGTTTCTTTCCCAGAGAAGGAGGAATGGCCACACATTTATTTCTAGTGTTCATTTAGCTCATGGAGTGTTACTCATTTGCTTGGCAGCACTATTACTTCATGGAAGCAAGCTAGGGAAAATGCTAATTACTCCTGTTCTAATGTGAGAACTTAATTTCAGATTGCAGACCAAGTTGTGCAATGCCATTCTTGTCTTTATTGTAATCTTTCCATGGAGAGAGAAATACTGTTTTTCCACATTAAGAAAAGTACTCAGCAGGCCAGTAATTGAAGAAGTTGCTTTCGTCTTGGTTGTGGAACTAATATCAATCTGAATATATTAGATGAAKGCTTAAAATATTCTGTCTTTAAAACACATACATTTATTGTCTAGTCTTCTCAAACCAGAAAATCTCATCAACTGATTTCTGCATTTGGAAAAGACTCATTGGTCTGTAGCTGAATACACAAATAACATGAACCCCAAACATCCCTTTTGGTCTCATTTAGCATCTTAGTTATATTGATAATGTTGAAGCATCCTACAAAAAGGTCTCAGTTCTTCACAAAACAGCAAAATGGCACATTACTGTGCTGGATTGACATTCCATTGTGGTAGRGCTAGCTGGGTTCAAGAGAAAGAATTGTTGTTCATCCTATTTCTGTCTTGGCTGGAGTTGTACATTAGCTCCTTGCAAGGACTTCTGGAAAAGCAAGKAGAGGCTTGGTATTTTTATGTGGAAAGAATAGCAGGATTCAGCTGTTATTTRGTGAGCTCTGAGTTGGCATTTAGTTCTTCTTTTGGAATAATTTGTTCATACRTACAGCTAAATTAAACTGTTGGGGTGTCATTTCTCTAACCTGGAACCAATCCATTTGTACTCAGAACATTTACAACCTTTTAAATAAAGCTTCTGAAAGTGCATGAGACCAGGCCACGTAATTTAATACTTTGATGTATAACACAAAGGTCTGATTGTTAGATAAATCATAAAAATTGAGGAAATTGCCTGCAGGGGTATGTGTGTGTGCGTGTGTGAATTCATCAGTTTCTTTTTCTTTTGTATTGGGATAATCCGTTAATGTGTGTAATAACACAGTCACCTGCTGATGACAGATGGTTTATGGGGATTGGGATTTAAGGAGGTCCTACCTTCCCTCAGCATTTCTGGTGGGAGAGTGGTAGAAAACGGTGAATTACAAAACATAAGCTGTTTGCATCAGGCTCCTCTCTGTTGCTGTTCTTTCTATGGAAACCTGTTCATAAGCCTTTCAAAGGTGAATGTCCTGAGTAGAGTCTTGCAGAATAATGTACACAGACTAATTTGTTTTATCCTCTGCTTTTGYCTAATTCATATTATTCCCTTTACCTTGGGTAATTAAGAACTGACTCCAGCAATGACTTAAACAGACAAGCTCTCCTACATTCTTTTATTAATTAAACAGTCTTCCTAAGAAACCTTGCTTATCAGTCTCTGGAGCTCATAAAAATTTGGGTTTGTTTTCTGGGGAAAAAAAGTAATTTTATTTTGCTTCTTACCCCTTTTTTTCTTTTGTGGCAGTGATTATTAAATGATGGAGTTTACCTAGATTCACCTAGATTGCATTCCACTCTCAGCCAGTTCATGCCCTACTAGTCAGCAGAAGATCTAAAATAGCCACTCCCTTAATGGTTTTCTTTACCTTCTGAAGAAAARGCTGTCCCCAGCATATTCCAAGAACTTGTTGGACTGTCTCCTTCTTGTACTTGTTTTCCAACAGAAAAAAAAATTAATTCCAAGAAGTAATTAAAGCCATCAGGTTCCRTCCTTTTGGATGCTTCCCTTGCGTGATCAAAAAACACGACTTCTCTCCACCCAAAAAGCTAGTCTATAATAAATTTCTATCAYAATATATCCTGGTTTTCCCTTTTCATCTTCTTTTAGGATTAACAAATCTTCATTTTACCTCTTCCTGTATGTCACTGTTCTTGAGGTATAGTGCAACTTTGTTTCTTTTTGTTTGACTTCCATAAATAGTGATGATAAAAGAGCAGAATGTTAAAAAATGTTTAGGATCACTTGCTTGATAGCATTACTCAGTGAGTAAATGTTGTGTTGCCCAAATTGTAAGGCAAAAAAACTTCCTTCCACTACACCATTTTCTTAGGAAAAGAGTGACATYCTTCTTTAACAGTATTGCTTTCTCACCAAATTTCTGAGGTACTTCTGGTTCTGCACAAAGATTTTCACTTTTTTACCCTTTGCAAGGTCATCTGGAATTTATWATTTTGCTTTATTGTAAGCTTCCAATTGGAACAACCAAAAATGTCAGCAATACGATAATGAAAGAGACACTGTGGAGTGCTCTTATCAAAATGTAAATAGCATATGTCTATTAAGTCACTGGAGGTAACTGGATCTATGAGAAATTAAAAACCATACAAATCTGAGTATGTGTTTCATTTTTGGGTTGGATTCCGTTATAGGCCGTTCACCTAAAAGTTGGGCTCACTTATCCKTGTGGKTCCCTTCTAACTCAGAATATTCTGTGTGATTCTTGACTTTTCTGGTCCTATACTATTTAATTTACAAAACATTTGTTTTATTAAAACCAGAATTAGCAGTTTCTCTTTTGGTATTTTGGTAAACAGATGTTTGATAACACATTATTGAATATTAAAAAGCCTCCCCTGAAATAATTTCTAGATGTCAGATCCAAAAAATACACTGTTTCTACATTCTGAAACTCAGCATATCC
Source organism: Malurus melanocephalus (assembly GCF_030028575.1). NCBI lineage: Eukaryota > Metazoa > Chordata > Aves > Passeriformes > Maluridae > Malurus > Malurus melanocephalus. The sequence continues at coordinate 92,057 of NW_026623255.1, forward strand.
CTTTTCCCAAAGAACCCATTATATCACCGGTTAAACTTTTACAATCTATTTTTKCTAATTGAGGCTAAATAGGAATATTTGGTATCCTTGAGTTTGTTTGCAAATGAAGGGGAAATAGCTGTATTAGGTTCCTGTTTATGTTTAGAATGTCTGCATCGATTCACCTTGAGGATTGTTTGAGCTGTCAAATAGCCTGTACTGCATGAAGTAGGTAGCTGTGGATATGATTTTATCTCTTCTTTTTATGTCTTTTAGACTGCTTGATTAATAAAACAGTGTGGCCAGTCTTCTCCCTGTGAATCAAGAAACAACTTCCTGAATGTTTCATTCATTCCATTCTCCTTGGATAAATAATTCAATTTGAGAACCCAATCACTAATAAAATGTGTATTTTGCAGTCATACAGCTTCAAAAGTGATAAAATACTAGTACAAAGGGTGGAGGAGTCCAGCCATGACAAACTCAAATGACCTTAAATTGTGTAGCTAAAGACAAACAGGTGTTAAGCTGATCAGTTTCTGTATAGTTAAGGTGAAATGCATTTTTTCCCCTGGAGAGCAATTTCAAATTTAGATTGACTTCTGCTGATAGTAAAATGAGTGAMTGAAAATCAAGTTCTTAATGCTTCATTGTTTATTCATTTCCTGTGCATTAGGAATAATGATGACAAAAATCTAGCCTTTAAAATTCCACGTGACATACTTAGGCCTCAACATTTTTTTCCTAAGTCACATCTGTGTGTTCTAAAGCTGTTTCTGCTCTTATATTCAGGTGTTGATTAGTCATATTTCCAGACTTATAACCAGGTACCTGTCTAAAGGTTTCTCAGGATTCTCCATCTAGATAAGAGTTCTCACACCTACTTGCTACCTGAACACAGTCACTGCCTTTCACACAAAGATTCAGTTCTATGGCATGAATATTCATCGAAGGAAACTGGGTGGAGTACTTCTAACACCCAGGTGTGGCTATAGAAGCCCATTTTGATTCTGTGTTAAATTACTGGATTAAATGAGTTTATTCTATCACTGCCTTTGCCATATTCCTGAGACTGCAGATAYGCAGATCCCTAATTCCTCCTGTTCTTTTAAGTCATCTTTCAAGATGATAGTTCATCAAAGTCTAAGGTATTTTCATGTTAGGATTCCTCATCTGCTTTGTTAATTTCTATCTGCCTTGCTCAGAGAAATGTTAGCAAGAAGTCCAGCCCAGGCCCTCGTACTGATCCTTCTTACAGTGGTTTATTTTCTCAAGGAATAACAAAACGTAAAGTCTATTTGGGATCCACAGGGTTGCCCAGAGTGATGTTTAAATGGTAGAAACATAGCATTTTGTACTGTCATTTGATAAATTCCATACCAAGTTAGCAGGTGAGAAAGCAGATGAGTCACTTTCCAGAGTAACAGACAACAAAATTATCAGTTCATGGATAGGTGAGAAGAACCTGTCCAGAGGAGAACAAGTCATTGCCTTAAGGYTCTCCCCAGTTTTTAATAGATATGGCTTTTCAGTGGTTGACCAATGTCCTCCCAGAATTTGAGACTGAAAGAAGAGAAGGAATCCTTYTCCACCTTGGAATCAGAAAGCTGAACAAAACCTTTTAGCCAAGGTCCTACAAAATGAGACATGCAGGGATATTTGCTGATGTTGGTTTTCTCAAAGGAGAAAAAAAGGCCACAATTTCAGGAGAGCACAAACCTGCCTTGTGCAGAGACTGAAGGGGGAAAAGRAGGGGAAATTATATGACACTGAAGCATTTTTTCTTTTGAGGTGAAGGGCAGTTATAGCAAGGCAGTCACCTAAGAGAGGCTCTGATGAGGCAGGGGGTGGGGCTTACCCTTGGTTTACTTTTAATTTCTTCTGCAATCTACATAGGTCCTCCTTCAGCTATTTGGAATAAGTTATATCTGTCCAGTAAACTAAATGTTGCAGCAGGACAATTTTTTTTTTGTAAAACAGGAAAAAAGGCTGTTCAGTGCTGTGCTGGATGTCTGGATTCTTGCCAGAGTTTCTATCTGCTTGACTACACTTATGCTCAACTTTTTTCTCCTCTTCTTCAGTATAACTATTGTGTTCCTTACCCAGTAGAAGCACTGTTATTCCTTGTGTGGGGAATACAGCAAGGGTCACTCAGGATTGTACACCTCACCGAAAATGTGTGTGTGGTGCAGACAGGTGATTTGGTCCCATGTGGTGGTTCCAGCCAYCATCCTTCCCCAAGTGCAACCTGTTTCTCTGAAATAAAGGTCATGCTTTCCACCTCCCTCCCACGCTTAACCAGTTGAATCATTTTCTTTTCATTTTTTTCTCCTTTTCATTCTTTTTTTTTTCCCTACTAGGAATTTCCCCTTGATAATTCTCACGAAAAGCTTTCACTCACTCCCTTTTCAAGTACTCATGTTTGTGCTCACTCTGCTAGGGCCACTTTTTAATCATGTTTCTCCCCATTATCATTCCTACAGAGGAGACAGTAGCCTCCCATGTTTTAAATTYAAAGTATAACTTTCAAGTTCTTTATGTAGCCAGATCTGCCTGTGAGAGTTACCTACATGCGATATGCCTCTAGTGCACTAACTTGCAGGAAATTTGGATAAATAAATTTCTTTGATTTAAATCAATCAAAAATAAAACAATAAATATTTTTATAGGCTAAAACATGTATAGTAATTTTATTTAAATTTTTATATATAAATGTATACAAATATGAAATGAACAGGAGGATTTTGGGGGGGTTTTCTTCAAAAACCATGGCTTTGGGATTGCTGTCCTGATATATTTGTGTGAGTTGAAGAAAACAATATATGGAGAGAATGGAAAAAGAACAGATGTGGTGAAGCCTGGATCACATGAGAGTTCTTTGACAACACTCAGAACAGTTACATTATGCAGTGTCTGTATGGCTTTTAATAGGATGCTATTGTGCTGACCAGCACAGTCATTCCTTATTATGGTTTAAAAGGTCTAGGAATACATGAGAATGCTATAATAGTTTATCTAAGTTGGGATTTTTTTTCCCTTTTATCCTTCTACTCAATTTGTTTCTGTTCTTGGGCTGAAACCATGGTGTGATTTGGGCAAGAAAGTGATGTTAATGAGAGAAGAACACTGAAGTCTTTACTTTGAAATTCATGGGGGGGAAGTAATCAAATTCTCAAACCAAACCAGTTGAGTAGGGTGGAGAAATGTGGGAAGGGAAAAAGAATGCTTCATTTTGCCATGGCCATGCCAGCATTTCTTATAGGGTTGAAAAGCAATTATACACTAAAAAAAAATTAATTTGCTCTGTCCCTTAAACTTCTAGAGTTTTTAAGATGTCTAGCTCTGAGTCATGCTCTGTTTTGCAACAGTWTGCGATAATTAATACAGAAATGTTTTTTTTCAGATTTACTTACTTGATAAATATGCAATTCATAATTAAAAACACAACACCACCATAACCATTAAGAAAAAAAGCAGAATTTCGATAGTAGTGAAATCATTATGGAAACCAGGAAACGCAGAATTGGGACAAAATTTAAATGCTGACAATTCAAGTGACAGTGATGTCTGCCACAAACACTTGTGCTCCAATAAGCCACTGTATATTAAATTACTTGTCCACAGTGTTTGGTGAGCAGTGCCATAAGCCAGTAAACTGAAATGACATGGTGAAAGTTAAAACCCACAAAATACAGGGGGAATAATTTAAATAGCTTCTATCCAAGCATTTTCTGTTGAGAGAAYATTTAAGAGCATGGTCTACAGAGACTTAATGGCAGTGTTGACCGCCATAAGTATATTTAACTGAAATGGGTGTTCAGAATTGTGGAAACAAAGCAAAATTGACCCCAGCATGTCCAGATAGTCTTTGTGTGACTCCACCTGCCAGCAGGAATGAACATGTAGGTGASCTCTTCCTAAAGAGCAGCACTAAATAAGAGTGGAGGACTGAACTATGCTTTTGCTAATTCTTTCAGTTTTAATAACATAYGGTACTGGCTTTTAGCATAGAATTAACACTAAAAAGTATAGAAGTAGCAGAGCCTTTACAAAAGCAGTTGGGTTTCAATAGTGCATGAGTGCTGTTGTACCTTAGGAATGCTGAATCGGGACATTTGGACACCCTGGAAAAGGTTTATTGTGCTGATAGAACTTAGATATCATGTCTCTTTTAATGAAAAGAATAAAGATAAATGTGATCTGAATTTGTGTACATCAAGCCCGTTGGCTTTTTGGCTGTGATAATTGCACATCCATTGCTTTACCTGTGTCTATTCTTTGTTAAGGACTTGATAGGCTGGAGGAAGGGGGACAAAAGGGATACCAGAGAGGAGGGACCAAAAAAATTGAACCAAAGCAAGCCAAAACCCCAAAGCAAGAAAAATTAATTGTTTATAGATTAAATTCACAGCAGACAGTAAAGAAAGCTAGTCTAAAAATGAAAGTAGAAATGTTCAGAAGACTGAATAAGCAGTTTGTCATTTAAGTGCTTTCAGTTACATGGTATAAGTTGTGTGCTTTTCTAGGATTCTGCTGTAAGTCAGGTTTATTTTATGTCTTTGCTTAAAGAACTACAATTCTGATGTTTGCATCCCTAAAAGAGTGAGTGATTCATAGTAGAACTGCCTTTCTAACATGATTGATCTGCCTGAGACACATGACAGAATTAGGGTTTCCTTAGTTTTAGAGTATCCATAATGATACAACCCTTTGGTTAAACATCGTTTTGCCCAGGTTTCCCAGAACAGAGCCAGCATTGATAACACTGCAGCAGAGATGCTCTGGATGCAAAGCAGTGGTTCTTTGATAGAAGAAGATGGCAGGTGTCCCTATTCAGCCATATTTCTAATAGTGAAGACAGAAGAATCAAGAAGCTGGTTATCCATGCAGTATCATACTCACTGTGCAGGCAGACACCAAAATTCTGAGAAGTCCCGGTGTCAAAAAGCTTGGGCATCAGGTCCACTACAAAACTATCTGGTTATTACATTTTGGTTTTAGTCCACTAAAGACATACTCATGCTTTTGTCTTTCAAAAAGTCTGGAAATTTGTGGCTAATGACAGCACAAGACAGGTTCTCAGCTATCCATGACAAAACCTCTCTGAGTATTGCTCAACAAAATTACTTCTCTGCTTAATAAAATACTGTGCTGCTGACTAGACTGATGGCATCATGGCAATTTCCTTGTCGGTCCACTTTTTTTCCATAGTCCCAGCTCATTATTCCTCTTATCCCCATTTGAACCACAAATTCATTTCAGATTTTTATTTTGCTGTTTCCAACATGGCTTAAGACACTAACTCTTTTCCTAAAAATAACATGTAAGTTAGGTTATGTCCAATTCTTATGGGTGGTTTCAGAGAGGACTTGAAAACATCCTTTCMTCTTGTATTTCTGCTGCTTTTTGGTGAGTTTAATAGAAGAGCATTTAAGCTGTGGTTGATTGTAGGTATACAGGACCACAGCTGACAAAAATCGGCCTTAATGAGGGGAAAAATGCTGGAGGGAAGATGGCATGGAATAGCATATCCTTTTTATACCTGGAATAATAGTGCAAGAAGAGTCTGTTTTGTAGTCTAATATTTTGGCACTCCAGATGGCAGTGGATGTACTGAGTCAAGAAGGCTTTCTTCATCACTTTAGAATATATTTGAAGGCAGGGATACCAGTAAATTCTTACTCTGATAGACAYCTTCCAAGTACTCACAAAGTTTATTGAGGAGATTGTTGGGGGATTTTTTATATATACAGTCAAAAAACAAACAAACAAAAAAAAAAATGCTTTAACTTGTATCAGACAGCTTGCATGTATTTATTCTTGACTAGTAACTTAAGATGTCACTTGGACAACTCTCCTTCCAAGAATTCAATACATTCACCTTGATGAAGGGGAAGTATTAAAAAAATATGTTGAATTTTATATAGGATCTGAATCCTAAATAATCTTCAAGTTGAGCTATGTTTGGAATTGCATTCCATCTCAGTTATTGCATGCTMCATGTAATACTGGGAACAAATTCAGTGGAAACAATGGATGAAAATGTGTTTCTGTTAGAGAGGATTAGAGATGGCTTAAAGTCATGTGAGCAGTGGTCCTGGAATGTGATAATGCTGAGGTCTTCAGGGCTGGGCTGCTGAGTAAATGACAGTCTCCCAGGCAGGGACGAAATAAAAGGTCTATTAAACCTTCTGTGCTTTGCATGAGTGAGGCAATGTGGACAGCCACATACTCACTGTGGTATTGCCCTGGGAAGACAAGGAACCCTTCATGCATTGCAAATTATTTAGGAGGTCTGTCATCAATGATCAAGCATTGACAGCACATAATGACTCTGATAATGGTGACATGGGAGTGTGCACCAGGCAGTCTGGTATTATCGCTGACCATCCTTTATCTGCCCCGCCTTTGTGTATCATCATGCCAAACACTTAGCTACATAGCATTTCGACATTTCACAGGTGTTACTTACGCTAGTATGTAACTTTTCCTTAGGATGGCACCAGGCACTTTACTGCTTCTTCCCGAAGGGTGTACTCCTCCCTTCTTTTCTCTTGGTGAGTTACAGCCCTGTGAAGCTGCTCTTTGAATCACCAGGGGTTTATTTTTGGCCTCCGTGCTGGGCTCCTGTGCAGCGATGTGTGTGGAGAGCTGAGGACTTGATCTGCATCGTGCTTTTCTTGTACCATTTCCACACTTGTGCAATGTGTTGGAATGGTTTTCAGGACCTTGGCAGCTAGCTCTGCTCTCTCCTTGGGTGTGGCCCTCTTTCCATTTTGYCATGCTACGTGACCAGGTGGCTCACAGTACACCTGAGCACCCTCAGATCTGAGGAGGTTGCGACACAAAGCTTTTACTAATAATCCATTCCTCCTGACCAGGCTTTTGCCACTTTTTAAGCTATATAATGCATATGGCAATTAGGAATGTGTRTATGCATACATRTATGTGTAATTTATTGCTCTGTAGTTCCAGCTGCAGTATAATAATGGGTTTGAAGAGGGTAGTGACGAAAAACTTCATCTTTCTGGGTTTATTGTCTCAAGAACAGAATCAYAGTGAATAAGCTGGAATGCTCCTTCACTTACCTCTTTAAAACTGGCACTCAACCTGCCATGGCTCAAGATCTGCAAAAGCAAAGCATGATCCACTTGAAAAACCYAAACTGCCTAAAGTACTGTTTGAGTGAGATCTAGAGATTGTAAAAGAAATCTACCATTCCTACGAACCAGTATTGTTCATATAATTTTCAAAATCACAGTGGGTAACATTTCACCAGATAAGTTTTGAGTTTGTTGTGGYTACAAACAATATCTAAATATTTAAATAGAATGTAATGCTTTCTACTAAAAACTTGGCTTTTTTACAATGGAACTTTGACAACATAATATCCTCTGAATCATACCTTATGATGTGCAAATGAAAATACATCCTGTTTTCCTCTCCTGCCTTTACAATTCCCCAATTCCCCTCTTTTTTTTTCTTTTCCTTTTACCAATTTGCTGGGAAAAAAATAAAAACAAACAAACAAAAAAAAAACAAACTAAAAAGAGAGAATATTGTCTCTGAGGAAAATAAGGATTTTAAAGTGTAGCTTTTGAAAAGTCTGAAAAATCTGACAAAWTACACCATAAATGTTTAGGAACCAGTTTAGATAGAAAGAACATTATGATCTCTTCAGGGGTTTTTGTGTTTCATCTGGGGAAACTTGTGAATTTAAAAGGCTCATCAGAGGTAATTCTGGTACCTCCCTCTTCTCCAGGGGGGTTTTGATGGTTTTGCTTCTGGAAACACCAAAGGTACATTCTTTATCTGGTGTGTCAGACTTTGTTTTTATCAGATAAATTTCTGGCTCTCGGACCTGAAAAAGAAACCCACTTTCCAACATGGAAAGATATGTTTGGGAGGGTATTTTTCTAAGTGTCCACTAAGCAAAATAGAAGCTCCTCCTGCTTGTTGCTGGCTCCCGTTCAGAGGCTTGTCAGGTTCACTGTGTGGTCGGCTGGGAAAGCCTGAGTTGCAGAAGAGAAAAAAGATTGAGTCACCTGCAGAGGAAAAGGGTAGGTAGCTAGAGAAAAAAAAACCATACAGAGCAGGAGAGATTTGTGTTCCCAGTCTTTCCCAACCTGTGCCAAGAAGGCATGGGAGGGAAGCAGTAGATTAGGAGCAGGAGAGAAGACTCATGCCTGCCTTCCACACAYGGGAGACACTTGCTGCCTACCAGGTTTTAATGGTCAACAGCCACCTCCATCCTGCATTCCAAAGCACCAACAAATAATGGATTGAGTTTATGCAAAGGGGACTCCAGGAGTTGCTAATGGAGTGGTTTTGCTAWAATTTATTTGGAAAGTATCTAAAAGAGTTTGAGCCCAACACTAGGACTGTTGTAGCTAAAAGCGTGTTTGGTTAATCTCGATGCCTTTAAGGGTTAGTTTTAAAAGTACCTTTGTCAAGTCTGTTGTTCTTAGCCACAGACACCAAAGCCAGTCATAGAGTAAGTTAGATGGGCCTATATCCAAACCAACAACTTCAGAAATTCAAGTGCAGAATCAATAACTCTGTGTATTTCTTGACATTTCCTGGAAATCTGGTATTTCTGAAGTGTACGGTTACATCCAGTTTRATCTAATTCCCTCTTGCATTATTGTTAATCAAGAAAAAATATTTTTAGAGGTAAGACATGGTGAGTGTATTTTTAAACAGCAGGTAGGAATTAGAACTTTCATCCAATTATCCACCAATAAAAAAGAGTGTGATTTAAATGCTGTTGTAGCTGTGTCTCTTTAGTAGCTAATATTCAGCAGTTTGAGTGCACAGTAGCATAATGCAGCATGCCTGTATTAATTCATCTGTAATAGCAGGAAAACATGTCTCACTTTCTCCTGAAGTAATAATGTATGTGTTTTCTAGACAGACGTATTGTTTATTTTAACGCTTTCTGCATAATTAGTTCTGTTTGGAGCCTAAAATAAACACACCTAAGAATATAAATGCATTTCATGAGAACATTTCCTCTTAGAAGTTTTTCTTGCTTAATGGAGAATATTGCGATATGGAAGTAATTGTGGGGTTGTAAGCAAAGAGTTTGAAGGACTATTTCACTTGATTTACATTTTTGCCCTGAGCACTGTRGGGAACCAGTGGGTTTGGAACCATTCCTATTTTCTTCATACTRGTTTTATAAAGTTTATTCTAACCAATATTGAGGCAGTTCTCTGCAATAATTATTATAAGAAATAATTTTAGTGAAATCCTGAAGGTGAACACTGTTATTTAGAATAAATGCTAAATTATAATACTGTAATTCAGACATAAATGAGATATCCAGGCAATTTTTAGGAAGTCAGGATAAGGTATTTTAGTAATAATAGTTCCTTGTACTTAAAACTCTTCATCTGTACATGATGAAAAATCTGTACATCAAAGAAGTTATCAAGGAGTGTAAATACTTTATACATTTCATAAAAGGGCTCTTTGAAGCACATAGACTATCAAACCCAAGTTTTCCAAAACAGCTGCCTTGTTGGGCACCTTCATACTGGGAGCTGACTTGAGACACATTTCAGTTGAAAGGTATCAAATGATACCCTGGTATARTGTGTAATAGAATTTACATTGCATTATTTTAATCTATTTAATGAAAGCTTCTGTRGGGAAGAGAGACTATATTAATTTCATATTTAAATATACTTTGATTAAATATTGTCATTTTTCATCCTGCTAAATGGTTTTAYAAGTCAGAACCATACAGTATTTCTTTTCTGCCACAGGACCATCACATCAACTTTCCATAGCAAGCATATAGTTCACTTTGTTGTTTATGAAATTTGGCTTTGATCAAATTAGCAGTCCAATTTGCAGTTTATTTACAGTCTTTATTMTTTCACACCTTTACAGCCCTGCCTTAGTCACGCAGTGCTCAACAAGGATGGCTTTCTGCCTCTCGTCCTGTGACAGCCCGTATTCCACTGTGCCTGACCTGGGGAAAGYCCCTCTGTTGCTAGCAAAAGGTTTTCAGTTTTCCATTTATAGTTTCAGATTATCTGCTATGCAARGAAAAGATCTCTGGTTTTATAAACTTTAAATTACACAGTAAGTTACTTTTAGGTATCTAGAGCTAGAGCTGCTGAAGGACATTTTGGTGCTTTAGGTAGTTAAACTAACTCTTAGGCTTATGTTCCCTGGACTGAATTAAAACTGTGGATGAGAYCTTGGTTCTCTTCCTTGTACTGTGAGACAATCTACAGCCTTCATCTGCTGAGCACTTAGATGTCACATCTGCTGACAAGAAACACAGGGCACAGGAGTGTRTCAGTAATTCTGCYTCAGTCTTGAGCTAAYAGGATCATAGAATAYCCTGAGTTGGAAGGGACCCATAAGGATGAACTAAGTCCAAGTCCTGGCCCTGCTCAGGACCCCAACAGTCCCACCMTGTGCTTGAGAGYGCTGTCCAAAYGCTTCTTGAGCTCTGTCAGGCTGGTGCTGTGACCACTTCCTTGGGGAGCCTGTTCCAGTGCCCAGCCACAATCTGGGATAAAAACCTTTTCTAACACCCAACCTAAACCTCTCCTGACACAACTYCAGGCCATTCCCTYGGGYCCTGTCACTGGTCACCACAGRGATCAGTGTCTGCCCCTCCTCTTCCCCTCACRAGGAAGTTGTAGACTGCAGTTGGGTCTCCCCTCAGTCTCCCCTTCTCCAGGCTGAACAAGCYRAGTGACCTCAGCCACTCCTCTTRCAGCTTTTCCGCAAGATCCTATACCATCTTTGTAACCTTCCTTTGGAAGCTTTCTTACAGCTTATTATCCTTCTTATGTTGTGGCTCCCAAAAATTCACACAGGACTCAAGGCGAGGCCACGTGCAGGGTCACGTAGAGATGCCCAGGACAGGCCAGCTCAGTTAACCAGCATGGAGTAGCCACATCAGTGCTCTGTTTGGCAAAAAATGACGTTATATGTGGCTCTGCAGCATTATTTCCTTTTTGCCCTACAATCATTTAATGTAATACTGCAATACCTTTTGCTCTACAATCATTTAATGTAATAGTGCAATACCTTTTGCTCTACAATCATTTAATGTAATACTGTAATACCTTTTGCTCTACAATCATTTAATGTAATACTCCAATACCTTTTGCTCTACAATCATTTAATGTAATACTGCAATACCTTTTCAAGTGCCATATGCTTTCAAGAAAAGCTCCTGCTGACAGCAAAAATTTTGCGTGAAAGCATGGGGTAGAGATCAAGATTGATGGTGCTTAAGAAAGAGCTGATTTACCAGAGATTGATTGTTTAGTCTGTTGTACGGACACTCTTAGGTTTGCAAAAAAGAAATCCATCTTCTTGTCTCTGGTAATTATACACAAACACTGCATCTAAAAGGAGTAAGTGTTGCAGTAAGTTAGCTGTAGATCTAAATTAGACAATTTATATTAAATCTATACTAACCAGCATACACCATGTAGAGTTACAGGACACAGTGCACTCTCATAAAACAGAAGAGAGGCCTACATGCCTAGAAGAAAGAGACCTGCTAAATCAAAACCACTTATGTAACAGATCCTTTATCATTCTGAATAGCATCCAGAAATTAAAAAAGGAAAGGGGTTACATTTATTAATTGTGGCTTCTGGTTAGGCGATATCTTAAAAACTCCAAACCACTCTCTTACTCTCCAAAATGCCATTTATCCTATATTACTCAACAGAAAAAGTGCTTTCAAGTTCCTCTTAGAACAGAACATATATGTTTGTTTTCACTCCTTACTTTGAAAGTAGTTTTGATTAACCTTTACACTGAGTAGATTATCTAATGATACAGCTCTGACCCAACAGCAAGACTCAAAATCCTGAGAGTGAAGATGTGAAGCTGACTTGTATCAAACTTCCTCCCTTTCTCTTGTACTGAAACACAAAGAGCTACAATGCAATCATTTATGTTAATAGTACTCTTTTTGCATATGATTTTATTTCTGGATGTCTTCTAGATTCAGGAGAGTTTAAATATTCTCTCAGTTATTCAGTGTTGAATAATCCCTGCTCGTACTTTGGTGATAGTTCTTTTCTGCTTTTTCAAGCCCCTTTTTATTACCATTTTACCACAAATAGCTTGAAAAATACAGACTTACTATACCAGCCTGGGAAGGTAAAGAACCAAGGATACCTGTATAAAWCAGTCTTTTTCTGCATAAAGGTGCAGGTGATTTTTTTTCTTTAGCCATCTGAAATGTGGATCAGAACACAGTAAGCAGGTCTGTGAGAACCAACGTGTGTGGTATATTTCTTCCTACTGTTGCAAATATGCACTGTAGTATTGCACGTTAATTAATACACGCAAGACGTTTGCCCAACACTAACTTCGTAGTTTGCAACATGTTCTCTGCTTCTGTAGAGCTGCTTACTGAAGGACTTGCTGCCACCCTCCTGCAGCTCTTTCTCTGTCCTCTAATTGAGCCCCTTTCATAGCTATGATTTGTCTGCCCAATGACTTATAAGTTGGAAAGGCTCAAGTCAGATACGACTTCCTTTTTTTGCTTGTTTTTACCTGAGTGCTGCCAGAAGAAAGAAGGGGTTAAAGCGTGGGAGGATTGYTAAGAAAAAGGGTTTGGTTAGTGGCACACAGGACTGCATCTCACACAAGATAGTTTGTTTATTCTTCTGTAAACAGCAGAAAGAATTATCATCATCATGGTAAGGCAAACAACACTCTCTTTTACTCCCTTTTTAAACTCCACCAGAAATCTTCAGGTTAATACACAGTTAATTTTTTTAAATCATAAAATCAGCTGATCTCCACTAGTTTTATAGAGCGTTTCTTTAACTGACAGATGCTCCTGTTGACGGAAGGGGAGGGGGGAAAGATTTTAGTTTATGGAAATAACTACCTCTGGGGAAGAGGAGATGGGAGCAGACATGCCTTTTCTGACATGCCTGTTCTTTTTCATCTCCCTCCTCTCCTAAATACTCATGTAAGGATCTGTTCCATTTTATTAATGCTTCTTTGTCTTTCCTGAGCTTTTTTGAGAGATTTTCACTTATTTGATTCTGCATGATTTTCTTTCAATATTGCTGTTCTTTTTTAATACATCCAATTTTTAAATCTCTGTGTTTGTTACCTAAGAAATAATATGGGATTTATATATACATCTATGCTTCTCGAGCTGATTATTTCCTTTCCAAAAAATCCATTAAACATGAAGGCTCAGTATTGTCATTAATTTATGTGCGAAATAGTCTATTTTCAGTGTACATTTGAACTAAAAATTTAATTGTACAGGAAAAAAATAAATTGGAAGCAGACAAGTCCTGTTCTCTTGAAGATAGGAAATGTTTCACTAAACTATCCCGACTTAATAGAAAATACGGTATGTGTAAAACTATGACTATTAGAAAATTTATGTTTGTTTCACTTCAGTCTGCTCAAGTCTCACATTCATAGACCCTTGGTTATTCAGGTAAGTTCCCCAATCTAAAAAAATGCATTCCCTACACAAATTGCTCAGGTAAAGCTGAAATGGTTTAAAATCTCGTTATTGCTGTTTATATGCTCTATCTGTGTGGCAGGCAAAGAGTGAGAAGGTTCAGGGAGTGAATTCCATGCTAGATTGGACTTGTTAAATTTAAAGTGTGTTTCCTTCTGTAACTCTAAAGACAACACTCTCAACCTGGAACATGATACACTTAAAAGAAATGCTAAAAAAAGTTTAAAGAGCGCATGCCAAACTCTTGGTATTCGGAAGGMGGCAGTTTGGGAGTTAAAATAATCTAAGTCATAGTTTTCCTAATAGTGACCCCCTGGTTTGTGTTTTTGTGAAGGGTCAGCATGAACAAGGAACAATTAGTACACAGAATTGAAGTAATTCAAATCTATTTGACTGACAGCAAGATAACTGATTAAGTTTAAAAATCATGTAGGTTAACTTAAAATATAACTGCTTTTTCCCCTCAGTGAATCACAACAAGTTTGACAACATGTCAAATGTTTTATTAAGTATATTTTCCCCCATGCTTTTAAAAGAAGAATATAAGCACCAAATCTTTATTTCCATCTGTAACTCACTCCTTCTCTCTCTCTCTGCCAGTAGCTATGGCACTCACCTGTAGGAGAGTATGAAATCTTTCTGCAGGACTTCAAACAATGCTTGAGTGGGTTTTGTGCTTCTCAGACTTTTCTCTCTCTTAGCTTTGATTTGTACATTGTTCCTTCCAGTTCTTCKACTAATATTTTTATGGCACAATTTGCCAGCAATACTCCAGAGGAATTTTCAGCCTCACAAAGCCCGGCACTGTTAGTGTGGGATATTTGAGTCTCAGTCTCTGCAGAATGCCAAAGCCTGAAGAGTAATAGTTTATTTATTTAAATGTTTTTTGCTAAAACAGTTTTCAGGAAGTCATGTGACTGCTAGAACTTCAAGGCTTTCTGTTTCTCATGGTTGGGTGAATTATGATATTGTAATTTAAAGATACAATCATTTAATGTAATACTGCAATACCTTTTGCTCTACAATCATTTAATGTAATACTCCAATACCTTTTTATTTCCATCTCTAACTTCAGATACTTGAAGTTACTGAATTTGTAGGGGTCCTACACTATTAGAATTGTTGAAGATAGAAGGGTCGCAGAGGTTTTCATGTTACTTGAAATTCACTCATTTATGACCTTCTAATGAATGATAAAGCTCAAGCTTAATCTTCAGTAAATGGTGTTTTGTTTTTTTTCCCCTCTAAAGATGAACATATACTGGAAAATAAATTTTTAAATTAAAGAACTGTCCACACTAGATATTACCATGTATTAGTTACCACAAAGTTGCTAATGACTAGTAAAAATACTGCTTTTTTCTCTAATGTGTGCTCTAAAAAGTGTTTTAATTTATGTTCAGCTGACTCAGATGAACTCATCTAAGAAAATAATATCCAATTGATCCCTCAAGACACATCCTGAAGTTTTGATGCAACAAATCGTAGTAGCTTATGCTCTCTTTTTGCTGGAGACCAGCAAAGCATGTTTAATTACACTGTTAAATTAGAGGTTTGGCTCTGGCAACTTACATTAGCTAATGAGAAAAAAGAACCCAGCCAAAAACAGAGGAAATATTTTAATGCTAGCATAAACAGGTATGAATATAAATACAAACAAGATTTACATTTCTTGGTTAAGAAGGCAGAAGCATTTTGCTTTCAGATTAGAACACAGCTTTAAAGGTTCATGCAGAGTGCTTGAAATGGCTTCCTCCATGCTGTCCAAGGAATGGATGGGCAGGTCCTCTAGTTTTTTCAGTTGCCAATGCTTTTGGTCATGTATTTCTCAAGCAGCTAATGTTTCAAGAGTAAGAATACTTGAGCACAAACACACTTAGGAAGCATGATCTTCAGAGCGAGGGTATTTCTTGCCTTGTGAAATCAAACATTTCCATGCAGTGCTCTGGAAGTCAAGCATTCCCCTGCTGTGCTCTGGCAGGCTGGGTCCCACTCTGGAGTCCCTTGAGAAGCTTGGTCTCAGTGCCCTCCTGCACTGGCAATACTGGCTCACCTACATTTATCTGACTTAAAATACAAGCTCTTCAGGGCAAGTACCCAGCCTTTTATGTGTTTTGAAAGAGCTGTATGTAATTAAGGTACTTTGTATGAAGAAATTACTTCAAAACAATTTACACAGGGCAGTTATTTCAAGATCAAGAAAAAAATCTTTAGCCTTGTTCCCCGAGGAAACAAGGCTTATGACTGGACTGGCTTGCTGTCCCTCCTCACTTCCATTCAACACCTTTTGAACTTGTTGGTTGTAGTTTAAACTACATTTGAAAGGGGGAGACATCTCAAAGATAATTAAGTTCCCATGGACTTTATGAAAATCAGTGGCTGGGAAGAGAAAAATCCAGATCCACAGTTCAAATAACTAATTTTTCCGAGTGTAATCTTGCAAACTCAAAACTCGACAGCAAATGTAATAATGGCTGTCAGGTTGATAATGTAGTCCCAATTACTTTAGAAGACTGACAGCTATTTCAATCCAAATATTAATATGCAGGTTGACAACGTAATAAAGTTACATTTCCCATTTTGGTATTCCAACAGTTTTTAGTATGAGAAATATAGTCATACTCCTCATACTTGTAGTTATTATGAATTTTCAGAGAATTTAGTATCATTCCTTAGTAGCTTGCATTAAGTGTAAAAAATTTGTAATTTTTTGCTTATTTTCGCTAGGAATGTTTATTATTGTCATCCTTTTCCTGTAATTAGTTAGTGCCAGTGATACATACATAGAATAAGAGATTAGTAATTGGGCTGCATTACTCATGATTGTTGCATCTGATAGGGAAATTTATAGTTGGTTTTATCACTAAAGCACTTTACCTGTCTGAGCTGTATGAACTTAATGCAGCCCTTAATGTTGCTCTTTACTTAATTGTTTTGGTTCTACTGGTTGAAAACAGCCATGAAAGGGAGGGGGAAAAGACAACAGCTTTCTCATTTGCAGATTATTTCACCCTTTAATAAAACTCAAACCCCAACACAAAAACTTAAGCTTAAGATCATGATCATGGACTTGCCTATTTGAAGGCCACTGGTGGAAGATCACTGTGTGAGGACACAGGATGTGGTTGGTGGTACAGCTGCTTATCAGGTGAATGAGTGACATTGGTTAAGAGAGGTAGGCAAAGACAAGGGTTCTATGGATTTCTGTTTGCTTGCAGTATGATAAGTCAATTCTACYTCTTCCCCAATTTAGGCTTTTTGTGGTTTTCATGTTTTTTACTATTTTTCATGCGCTTGGGCAAGCCTTGCTGCTGCTCATTCACTGGCGTTTAGTAGATTCTATGCCGCTCTCCTGTGCCAGGACTATACGTAGGCTGTTGATTAAGAACAAATAACTAAGTTAACACTTTTCCAGCTGGAAGAGGAAGTGACTCCATGAAAAAAGGTCCTTATTTTCTTCAGTAGCCGGAGGGCCAGACACASCGCGGGCCGGGCACCCTGGCCAGCGGCAGGCGGGTTGACCTGATGTCTCCGCCGCCTCCGCGCTGGGCTCTCAGACGCTCCGAAGTGAGATTTACGTGGTCCTTCCTGTTGAAGCTGTTCCACTTCATATAAGTAATTAAGCGTTAATTAGAAGAGGACTAGTTGAACATTCATTAAACATTAAATACTAATTGAGCGCCCGGGGAGAGCGCAGGCACCATTCGGCCGCGGAGTCATTCTCACGGCGGCCCGGCCGGGGCCGGGGGCAGGCGGGGGAGCCCCGGCCCGGGGGCGGTGTGCCCGGGGCGGCCAGGCGGGGCAGGCGGGGCAGGCACAGTCAGGCGGCACAGACGGCAGCCAGCCGCGCCCGCCGCGGCGAGGTGAAAGATGGGGGTTCATTTCCCCGCAGGGTTTTGAACCCAGATGTTCTTCCACGGGGGCTGTGGAGGTCGGGCGGTGCCGGCCCTCACACACCTTCCCGGGGCTGGGGGGCAGTCCCGCCTGCTCCTCCGAGCGGCCGGCGTCGGGGGGCGGCCGGGTCACCGCCGCTCCACACGCTCCCCCGCCCCGCAGCCGTCGTACCGGGCGGGAACGAGCCGGTGCCCCTTCACAGCGCTGTCCCTCTCCCGGCCCGGGCGCCGGCTCACGCCGGGAGCCCGCACTGCAGCTCGCCGGGGCGGCGGCGGCGCGAACCGCCCTCCCCCAACCCTCGGTGCTTTTCCCTCAACATCAAAGGGCGTCGGTTTTGCCCGGGGCGGCGTTTTGCCCTCAATAGCAAGGCGGCAGCCGCAGCGCGGGSTGCTGGGGCACGTACGGGGCGCGGCGCCCACTCGCGCCCGCCGCCCCCTCCTCGGCCTCACCCGTGGCCGGGGGCGCCCGCGCTTCCCGCTGCCCCGCGGCCCTGGCTGGGGGCCGGTCCAGCGCCGCCGCCGCCGCCCCTCCCTCCGCGGTCGGGAGGGGCGGCCCGGCCAGGTAGAGCCGCTGCCCGCGGCGGGGCGGTGGCTCGGGGCGGGCTGCGGGGGCGGGCCGAGGCGGAGCGCACAGACGGCCGGCGCCGGGGCCGGGGCAGCCGCGCGGGTAGCGGCGGGGTGCGTGGGGCGGCTTCGCGCAGGGACCGCCGAGCCCAGCTGAGCCGGGCGGTGAGTGTGAGGCGCTCGGCGGGGAGGTGAGGTGAGGATGCGGCGCGACCGGCGGCCGATAAAKTCCGCCACGGCACCTTCCTCCTGCTTATCCCGCTTTGGGACGGGGGAGGACAACGGCAGCCTCGGGCGGCTTCACCCTCCTGGTAACGCGTGGGTCGGGGACCGTGACACCTGCGGTGAGATGGTGCTGGCCCGGTTCTCCGCAGCCGTACCTGCGGGGAAGGGATCGGCGGCCGCGGGGCTGCGCGGWGGGCGCGGGGGCTTCAGCGGCAGCCGGCCCGCCCTGGGCACTGGGGGCACGCCGGGCACTGGCGGGGCTCTGGGCCCTGGCAGGCGGTCTCGGCGTCTGCAGCAAGAAACAAGTTAAAAACTGCCGAAATAGGGTCCGTGCTGCCGAGGGAATCCGCGCTCCTCGATAGATCTGRTGCGCCCGAGGAGAAAACACTCGCGATGTTTTGAAATAGACGTCTCAAAACAAGTATTCATCGTACCGGCATGTAGAAAGGGCTAATGTATTAAAATGCAAATATGCATGTGTACTCGGCGATGCTGTTGCGTGTTTCCTGTTTACCATGTTAATTAGAAGTTGTAAGGCAGAAATTCACCAAGAGTAATCCAGGGCAGCATTTGACCCAGTAATGCTCATTGAATGATACAGTGGCTTTCATAATTCTGGGCTTTCTGGCCCAAAACACAAGCCAAACGTTTACTGCATTTCATTAACGAGAAATGTATGAATTGTAAGACAACTTACACCTTTGAAACTATTCTCTACCAGCTCAAGTGTGAAAACTGACTCAGCCAGTGTGGAGAGAAGCTCATCTCCCCACTCTTGTGTTCATAAGGAAACTTTTGACCAGAAAGTTTGTCCCCAGTCTTGCAGGCGCCAAGATGCTTTCCTGTAACATTTTGGGTGACAATAACTAATTGTGCAAAAGTTTGAAGTACAGAACCATCTTGGAATCCTAGTTGTTTTGCAAGAGTTTTGTTTTTCTCGTTCTGTTTTTGTAAGAGCTAGTATTGTTCAGTAAATTGTTTTGTTTCCATTAATTGTGACCTTTTAATTTATAGGTGGTGCTGAAACAAACAAATGTATTACAGAAACAATTTTGCCGTTAACCGAATGTATGTTTGTTTGTTTGTTTGTTTTTGTAGTCCACCTCACACATTCCGGATTCTTCCAGAGAAGAAAATAAAAAGAAACCTGTTTTGGAAATACTTGGAAATTTGTTTGGTACAGGCAGGAGGAAAAATGTCAAAAGTTCACTAGACCACACTTCTCATCATAAGGGTGAGAGGTCAGGTTCTCCTCACGGGGCGCAGGCAACATACTCCAAGCACTTCAAAGAAGGACACGAAGCTCCTCAAGTACAGAAGCAAGTGAGAAACGCAAGTGCCCTTTCTGAGGCAGAGGAATGTAATTTCAGTGGGGAAGTAAGACCGCTGTATCAMGACACAGTTTCAGAATGGAGTAGCAGGGGAGTCTCTTCTGACAGTGAGTGGTCAGCAGATTGGAGCGGCAGCAGTGAAACCATTAAAAACTCTTTCTGTGAGAGTAGCCTGAATGTGGAAACGCTGGGACTGGAGAAAGAATCCGTCACAGATATAAATAATTCCACAACTCCAGATTTCATACAGAGCTTGAGAAATTTGTCTAACGAAGACTTAGAAAAGAGTATCCTGAGCCACAAACAGCTTGTAAACGCGTGGGYGTCTGAGGAGCCTGGGCATGCAAAACCAAAGGATTTGCCATGCGAGTTGGAATCTGCAGTGAGTGAACACACACATTCTTCTGCTAGAGTGTTAACAGTTGATATCTATCTGAGAAAAACAGASGAGCTCCTTGATGAACCTGTGACTTTTAAATCAGAAGAAGATTTGGACACAATGGATAAAAAATCTGCTAGTAAAAGATCTGGAAAACGGAGAAAGTCTCAGTTGTCTAGTGACATTCTGAATGGAGAGAGAAACCAGACTGAGAATACTGCGAGAGAAGAATCTGTTTTTGAGGATGATGCCCATTCTGAGGTGTTCTCAGACAAGACAATAAACTCTGAACGAAAAATGAGGTCTCTTCAACAGACTCCTGAAAGGAATTCCTCTTCCTCTGGCAGTAATCAGGACCTAAAAATTGGATCTGCTCACAAAGGGGCATCTAAAGCTGAAGCTGACAAGGGCAAGCAGCAGATCTCAAACACAACCCCTGCAAGGAGAAGGTCATATAAAAAGAATCAGTCAGATTCTGTACCCATTTCCCCTACTGGTTTGAAGGGTCAGGTGAAAGATTACTCTTCAAAAAGGCAACCTTTAGCATCTCCAGAGACTAACCCAGTAACAAAAAGAACTTCGGTGGAAAAGGGAGCTATACCTGTGGCTTTTGGGGAAGACAGCTTGGAGTCTCCCAAAACTTCTTCGGCTGCTAAGACAGAAGACAATGCCTTGGTGTTTGCTGAAGGCAGAAATGATACTAAGGCAGTAAAGCATGGTAATGGTCCAGATGGAAGAGCTTTCTTGCATACTGATGGGATTAAAAATGGAGACCTGTGTCTGTCAGCTGAGAGACAGACAAATTCTGATTTAGACACCTCGAAGCTGAAGATTTTGGATACTTCCAGAACAGTCACGACAAAGATTAGCCTGTAAGTGACAAACTAGTTTACCTTGTCCTTGTAGCTGTAATTTTGCTTGTATCTGTGTTTAGAATTCCATAGCTGAGTATTATCTATCTAAATTGTTCTCGATTAAGATCTGCCTTAAAAAAAWGTTACCATAATTAAAGCTACCACTTAACAAGCACTGTAGTTTACATGTACTGGAAAAATAATTCACTTTTTCATTTTTTARATGGATATGGAATAATTTCCATTATATGGAATATTTTAACATATAAAAAAGCTGCTCAGTCATCATTGTTGTGGATCRAATTAGCTCATCTATCATTGATCTTAATGCCATTTTTCTCTCTGTAACCAAATCAGGATGTGTTTGAAGATTTTGTATGTGAAAATCTTTGAATAAGAAATGTATTCAAGTTCTSTATGAAACAGCTTAAGTTCTGCTATTATTTTATGAAGAAATATAGGATGCAATGTAGAACTGGATTGTTCAAACGATATGATAAATCACATTCTAGAGATTTGAATACATACCATTGCTTTGTTAAGAATGTGCAGGATTAATAATTTAAATCTTGATGCATGTGACTAACATCGGGTATTTGCAGAATTAT
Source organism: Malurus melanocephalus (assembly GCF_030028575.1). NCBI lineage: Eukaryota > Metazoa > Chordata > Aves > Passeriformes > Maluridae > Malurus > Malurus melanocephalus. The sequence continues at coordinate 113,373 of NW_026623255.1, forward strand.
GCRTATATTATGCAGGTTTGGGTTTTACACTTGAAGAAATTGTCATCTGTCAAACAGGTGATCAGTGCTTTCCTTAGGATTGTAAAGAAGTGGATGTATTTATGTTATCACTAGTGTGAGGCCAGTGATTGTTTTCCTGGATTCTATTACATTCTCATCCACAGGGAATGGTTTTATCGCATTTTTAATTTCTGTTGTTTGGTTGTCACGGCTGTGTACTGTGTGCTATTGCACTCGTTCTGCTGCGTTCAGCTACAGGTGTYAGAGTGCACTGAATCCTGTAAGCCCACCTGAGGTACACTGAGTGTTCATAATGGTCCTTCTGCTAGAGGGATGGATGTGAAGGTTCAACATCATGGTTTCAGAGACATGCCTGCTTCCAATTACTCTTCCCACATCTGAGAGGCATAGGAGCAATTTCCTTTGCACAATTTGTAATACTATACATCWGAGCTGTTAATTTGTAACTTAAGTTTTAAAAGCCTAGTTCTAAAAGTTAAACGGTGGCATTTTTGCACTTGGTGATGCTTTGCCATCTGGCAATACAGTTCACAGGTCTTAAACTCTGAAGTTTGTATCTTCACAGCTACAAAGGAAAGCTAGCTTTCATATTGTTTTTTCTTTGTGTCATTGTCATTAGTGATCATGAAGTTATCAATGCTCACATAGCTGGATTTYATTTTTCTGTATATATCCTAGGCTTGCTGTACAGTGAATTATCTTTTACTGTACTCATAAAATAACAGACAAKTGTCCTTTCTGAAGGACCACATTTTAATGAATAAGAACCTGTTCTATTTCATCCCATTTTGTGAGGTGTGTGACACTGTGTCTTGGCTTTATCTGCTGCTGTAAGAACTTTAGCCCTGGGTGGGGACTGCCATGTTGCCTGCAAGATTCCTGATGCATCTGATAGCTGTCACTGCACAGTGCCACACCATTTCCTTAGCCAGAGTTACATGCTCAGGTACCCTGGATTCATTCGAACATATGAGCTATAAACCTGGATATGGATTAAGGTGCTGTAAAATGGGAAAGGAAAAGATGGTGCCATTACTAGAGGACGGTATGTTTTTGTTTYCTAGTTATTGCTTTGAACAGATAACTTTTCAGTTTTCAAAGGTTAAAAAATTATTGTTAGGTAGTTCATATGAATTCCTTTCTGGTTGAAAAATGCCCATTTACTCACAGATTCCTCGACACCCTGTAAAATGGATTTTGTATAATACAAGTAGYTTTTCCTTAAAAATGCATGATGTCTGTTACTAATGACATTCTGCCAATTCTGGGAATCAAGTTCTTCAGAATTTCAAAACAGGTCCATTTCTCCAGTCACCTCCAGAAATGTGGGTTTCCTGTAAATAAAGATAGCATTTTCTGTCTTGTCTCCATTTATGTCTTTGTATTGGATAACTTRAAAGTCACAGGATGCTTTACTTCTAGCTTTTGAAAAGGAAACCTATCAGATTTGAGACTAAACTGGGGTTGATGGTAAATCTTAATTGGCAAATAAAACCTCAGGCAGTAGTTGCTTTGATGTAGTTAGCGGAAAACTTGGCTTCAGTTGTCACACTTTATGTTCAGACGTGGATTTGTAGTTGCCTTTGCGTTTAAGCCCACTTGTTGAATTTTTCTGCTCTTTTCACATGCCGTTTTTCTTTGCTCACCTCAATCCGATATTTTGGCATCAGTGTTTTTTGGCAGTAGTTGCATGCTTGATGTGTGACTCACCCTCCGTTTATGACCGTTGGGAGAGGATTAACTGCTTCTTTCCACAGTTTAGCTGCAAGGTGTAGCCAAAGAGAAGGACATTGGTATTTTTCTTGTGTCTGCTTGTTCCTGGCATTGCAGATCAGAAATGGGTAGGAAGAGTCAGTGACACTGGACTGTTTGAAAGAAAGCATTTGCACTGTTAAGGGAATCCATCTTTCAGTGCTCTTCGCCCACAGAAGATGAGAGGCTCAAAGGATACTTAAACAACATCTCCTTTTAAACAAGCTTAGAAACTCAGTCCTTTCAATAAAGCGCATAGTTTAAATTTAAAATCAGTATTTTATAGTGTTGCAAAAAGTGTAATGGAAATATTAGTTAGAGGAGGTCAGCTGTAGTGAATGGAGCTGCAGGGCTGGACTTTCTCTTGCTCTTTGGTCTCAGCTACTTGGCTGCTTCTGGTGTGCAGAAATGCTGCAGAATACAAGATACACRGTGTTGAAGTGGTTGTTTCTGCATAAATTTGCAAAGCTTGAAACTATACCTTTGAGGGGTTAGCTCTTCATTTAAAATAGGTTGTAGGTGTGGCTGGTAAGTATCACTGTTAGCCTGCTCGTGTCAGGGCATTCAGAGAGACATGGAGTTTATGGGGCAGAAACRTGTTGTTGAAATGAATCTGTGTTGTAGCACAAGTGACAGGCCAACAAAAGGGTGATATGGGAATGAATTTGTTAAGATAATTGGGCYGACAGTGGTACCTCTTGAAAACAGAGGTAGAAGAAGAGGATATGTACATTTTTTTCTGATCAGAAAAGGATATGAAAGGTCCTGGCAAACAGGAAATTCAGCACATGTCAGCAGTGCATTGTGAAGGCTAAGCCTGTACTGGGCTCCAGGCAGGAGCATAGCCAGCCGGTCAAAGGACAAGATACTTGGTGCTCATGAGTCTGCATCTGAGTCTCTCTACTGCCTTGTAGCCCTTCCTCTCCTTCCAAGTCWCTTCTGGTACAAGAGAGATGCTCCCAAATTGGAATGAGTCCATCAGTTCGCCGTTAGAAAAGGTGACAGCTCTGGAGCAAATAATGYGTGAGGARAAGCTGAGGCAGCTTGATTTCTGGWATTGAGAGAAGGATACAGGTAGACCTCAGTCATCTCTTGCTACCTACAGTGAAGGCAGAGCCAGATTTGTCCCTGAGCTGTGGAGTGAAGGGACAACAGCCACAGYTGTGAATTGTAACAATGATGTTTTAATGGGATATAAGGCAAAAATAATATACAGCGACAGTGGCTGCCCTGCTGCAATACGTCATTTGGCYCTTGAAGATACTCAAAACTTGGTCAGGCAAAGCCATCAGGAACTTGATCTAACTTTGAAGCTGTCCCTGTTTTGAGTAGGAAGTTGGACTAGCTGATCTTTAGAGGTCCCTTGCAGCTCACATTCATTTTCCAAAAAGAAAAATCATAGAATAATTGAACTTTGAAATGTTTATGAAAAAAACAGTTGTACTTCAAATTAAAACTAGGGCCTAAATATATTTAGTTTTATGCTGTATGATAGTTTCCTCCATACCTTTCCTCTTTCAGGAACCTTTTCCAAGTGTGTTTTATTAGCACCTACCTGAAGTATGGCCAGTCAATTTTAAGTTTGCTATTTTCTCTTTTATCAATCATGCATTGTTTATAAGGGCCTTCCAGTTGTGAACCAGTTTGAATAGGCTGGTAGTTACAGGGAGCCCTGTTGGGAAGTCTTCTCTGAAAAGCCATGGTGATAAGAAGGRTGTGGAACTGTTGAAGCAAATCCAGAGGAGGGCTGTCAAGTTGATACGAGGAYTGGAGCACTTTCCCTGTGAAGAGAGACTGAGAAAGTTGGGGCTATTCAGCCTGGAGAAGATTGCGTGGAGACCTCATAACGACYTTCCAGTATCTGAAGGGGGCATCTGCAGGGAAGCTGAAAAGGAATGCTTTGCCAGGAACTGTAGTGACAGGACAAGGAGGAATGGGTACAAACTGT
>NW_026623255.1:117403-203232 GCF_030028575.1 Malurus melanocephalus
AAAAAAAGAGGAAAGCACCTTAAATATAGAATCATCCAYTGATTGGTAGAACATTTGGGGCCCTGGAGATTGCTGCAAACTTTTTTCTTCTTATTCCACACCTTTGTAAATTTTCATGTAAGGCAGTTTCTACCTATTCTCCTACTGCTGAGTCTTCTCAGATTCCTCTTTGGAGAGCAGGTCTGCCTTTGAGGTGATGGTGGGCTCCTTGACATGCCTTAGATCTGAACTGATGAGCCATCTGCCCTGCATCTTCACAGCTGTTCATACTGTGCAGTATGCAGTAGCAAGTGACATGGACAAGCGATTTTTCCTGCTTGTAGGTATTCAGAGGAAAGGAGGCTTGAAACAATCAGCTGTGCATCATCAGCCTTCTGCCAGAGCACAGGAGTACTGTGTGCTATGTGCTTGTACATGCCTCTCTGTCCACTCTGATAGACAAGTTTTGTGTTTTCTGAGTTCCGTTCTTATAAAATTACTAGGGTTAGATTACACGATTTATGTCATTAGCTAAGTTTACCTGAAGGAAGTGGAAGAATCCTCACATATGGTGTTGGCTTAGCCAAGGTGGTGATGCAGTGTGTGGGGACAGTTAACATTTTCTGCAAGCACTCATGAAGCTGGAAGAGTTCTTTCACTCAATTTAAGGTTGCTTCTGCAGTGCAAGTGTAAAGGCTGCAAAGAATCTGGGCAGATGTCTTCAAAACTCATTGGTGAGGTATATGCAAACGTTAACCAACTCATTATCACCTTAATGAATTGGGATTTGTTTTCTAAACTCTGTAGGGAGTTGCAGTTTATAATTTATTCTGCCTTTTCACTACTAAATTTTAATGTCTGTCAGTCATAAGTAGTTGAATTCTCTGCTTCWGCTGCAGATGCTGTAGGCTGCTGTGTTTTTTTTTTACTAATCTTAAAGAACTAAGTACATGTTTGAAATATATGCTCCTTATTTAGTGCCTAATTGTTTTATCCATATAGTTACTCCTCTTGTAGTTGATTCCTTTTGTGATACCAAAATTTAAACTAAGTCTATGGTTATAATGCTACATTTCATTGTTTTGAAAATTGTTACAAGTCTGTGCAAGATTAATTAAAGATGTCACTCTGTGTCACTTTGCCTCCTSTAGTCCAGCCAAACCGAAGAATATAGAGCTGAATTTTAAAACACCTACGAATCAAGACAGTTTAGAAAGTGAGCAGGATGCTCTTGAAAAACCAGTTAATAAAACTAACAGCAACATTGCCAACAAAATTTCCTTGTTTGAAAACAAATGTGCTAACCAGAACCAGAGGCCTACAGACATCCCTGCTTCAAAAAATAGTACTGGACTGAGCACATTCGTTGGCAGAGCMAAACTAAAATTTGGTAAACAACCTAAAGAAAATGAACAGCCTGATAAAACATTAAATAAGCAAAGCAGTCGCCAAAAGTTATTTGARAATGGCACACAGGAGAAGGAAAGCACTGCAGAATTAAAAGGCAGAAATGAAGAAGGCTTTGCCTCTAACRAGGATATTGGGAAGACAACAGAGCTTAAAGTAAGAGCTGCCGTATCCCTTTTTAACCAAAGCAGCAAAAGTGAGGCCGGTTCTGTGTCTCTGAAGCAACCAGAACCAGAATTAACCACTGCAAARAAAGAAAGTTCACCTTTTAAAGTGTCTTTGCACTCACCGGTTAAAAGTGAAAATGCTCAAGATACTTTCTACCAAAGAAATTACACAAGCTCAGAATTCCACAGAAATGAWGAAAAGATGCTGCCAAACACAGAGGCTTTATCACCTTGCAATAATGGTAAATATCCTCTACTATCTCATCAGGTTTCTAGGTCAAAATTTAAGATGCTGGAAAATGGAGACAAAAAGGCAAAGCCGGGAGATTTGAACTTTGCAGCACTGCAGTATGATGACAGCAATCAAGACACTATATTAGAATCAGAGCACAGTTCCAATACACAGAAGAGCCCAGGCAAAGCCTGTAATGGGTCTGCTGAAGATGACAGCATTTTTGATTCCCCATCTGACATGAAGAAGTTTGCTGAAACAATAAAAAACTTAGACAGCTCAGTTTGTTTACCCCAGAAAAAGAAGAGGTCAAAGCTTCCAAAGTCACCAGCACCYCACTTTGCAATGCCTCCTATTCATGAAGACAACTTAGAGAAAGTATTTGATCCTAGTGTATTTACTTTTGGTTTGGGACTGAGGAGGGAGAAAACACAGGATCTGTTACCAGCCCAGCAAATTAAAATGCAAAGCCTGGAAACGATAGCCAGGGTCAGACCCAAGCGTGCATCAACAGAGCAAAGTATCATATTCAAAGCTCTGCAGTCATGTAGAGAGGAACCTGCCTTTGCTCACGAAACAAATGGAAAAGAGAACATGGAYTGTACAGATGGTGAAATTAAGAGATCACGAGTTGAGAAAAGCTCCCTCTTCTCAAGCTTGCTGTCTTCTAAAGAAAAGTTTTTATGTCCTTCTGCCACTTCAGTAAATAACACAACAGCTTTTGCAACTGACTCCTCAGGGATGCCTCCTTTGCAGCAGGATGTTTCTGGGCCATTCATCATGCCTCAAAAATCTGAGGTAATAAAGATCATTCAGGAAATGAAACAATGTTTGTCTACCTGCTGAATGATGGTTAATTTTGATTTTGCAATTCAGTCTCTTTCAGATATGAAGTTGCCAAGTTTTGTGGAGAAGTACCTGCAAGCAGATAGTGCAAAAAAAGAACTAAGTTTACAAATGCCCAACTATGGCAACCCTGAGAAAAGTTTTTCCAGCTGGTTAGGGACAAACAGATATGAACCAAATGTCCCTCCTGGTTTATTAGATGTGGATGTAAGTATTATGTTTTTTAAAAACTGCATGCAAAGTTATCCAGCAATTAATGTTTTCTATAGGCAATATACATACATTGTTTTGTTTGCCCTCTTAGAGCTATATACAGATTACAAATACATTGAGGTGAACTCAGGTATGGTACCAGTTTTATCTGAAAATGAAAATGAGATGGTATCTGTCAATATGACTAAGGTGCATTTGAGACTTTTTGCAAATATGAATGGAAAGCATATGTCTGAATATCTTCATCCTTGATTTTGTGTTATATTAAAACAAATCTCATGATAACTTTAATTTTTTTATTGCAAATTAGTAGAATGCATTCTGTCAACTTKAGAAAACTTCCATTGACAGTAATCTCTTTTCTTTTCCAACGAGACATTCAGTCATTGTACTGWTAAATAAGTAAAAGAGCAAGTTTTTTATTTTAGCCCTCTGTTGTACTCCCATGCATTTGGCAGAAAAACATATATCCTCTAAGAAAACTTTGAGCACTGGATAGTAGTGATAATTGAAAGTGCTGCTACACTTGTAACAAGAGAGGTTTCCTCAAAGAGCATGAGACTGCAGTGAGTGATAAACTAAAAATATTCAGAACAAATAAAACAGGCTGTTCCTTGGTCTGATTACAAGCATCTGTTCCTCATAAGTGAAGACAGAAGTTGCTTCAAAGCTACTTCTTTAATGTGGAATATATTTGTAATTTCTGTTTTTAAAATGGTGAACCAATGTCCCATAGTATTTGTTATTTCTGTTACTATAAGCCCTTGTTGTGACCTGAGAGGAAAACTATAATCAAGAAATCTAAAAACTCTGGGAAAAATAGGTTTCTAAAGTTTAATAGCCACATGAACGTGACCTGTGGAATTGAAGCAGCTTTGTAGGAAGTTGGAGAAGTACTTTCCAAAGGTAATGGTTATCTGCTGTAACAGTTCTRCTAAAAGGAGTGAGGTAGTAGAAATAGCTCCTTTCTTCATCACCTTGCAGTAGGTAATCATCCATGGTACCTTACAGTTTTAAGAATGTAGGTTCTTTTCTTGGGGAAAGTTTTCTTAATTAGTGTGGAGATGAAAATGAGGGAGGTTATTTGCAATAGTGTGGATTTATGTTGCCAGTTAAACAGGCTTTCTTAYTCTAATGGTCCTGCTTGTGTTTAAAAACTTGAATTTACAGCTAAATGTCTAGTCCTGTTTTAGTTTGGTTTTTGCTGCTTAAACTGTTATTCTTGAGTGGGTTTTAATTTTACAGCAGAGTGTGGAGCTTGATATAGCAGTGGGGCGTGTACATACCTACAACTGCTCTTGAGAGAATCCCTTTAGGGATTCAAAAGGTTTCTGGACTCCTGTGGCACATTCTGTTGCTGACTGAATTGTCTTGTTTAAGTTAGACAGGAGTCAAAAATGTTTCTGTGATCTGCACCTACCGTGCATCTTCCACTGACTAAGAAGATGATGATGCAATGGCTAGTGGGTAATGTGAAGGAAAGAGTGAGGGCAGCCCAAAACAATGACTTGGGCATTCCTCAAAACACAGAACAAGTTTTAACTGGAACTGAAGCGCAGGCTAAAAAACCAGTCATGCTTCAACATGTCTTGATGATGCCTACAAAAGCCTGGTGGTGGTTAAGAACTCTGTCTTGTGACCACTGYCTGCTCTGCACGTTAACTAATGTGTTCTTGTTAATTCCTTGTGTGTGTTGCTGGTTACCTGTTTATGGGCAGGGTCTGTCTTGGTCTTTTTGTTTGTGTGAATAATTCCTAAAAGAGCAGGACCCTTCCCAGAATGAGCATCCTGTCTTTGCTAAGAAACCAAACACGTCATTTCAATGCTTGCTTTGTTTGAAGATGACGTGATGCAACCACAACTTTCCCACATACTCTATGTCATATAATTTACTGCTGACTTCAGCGTTGTTTTAGGTTTTGTATACAAAATATGTTTTATTTGTTCTGAATATTTTTAGTTTATCACTCACTGCAGTCTCATGCTCTTTGAGGAAACCTCTCTTGTTACAAGGTTTTCATCACAAAAGTGATATTGGCTTATACTTGTAAGTGCCATCATGCTTCCTCGGTATTTTCATATATTCTTTCAAAATACYTGATGCTTTATGGCTTGACATTTTTAGACATTTTAACTCCTATCTTTATCATTGTACAACATGTTCTTTATCAATGCCAGTGTTTAAAGTAGTTTCATTGATATTGAACTCCTGGAATATTTAGGAAGCTAATCAGGAGGATTTTAAAGCTTTTCAAACCTGAATTTAGTTAACTTCAGTGAGGTGATAATTCAGAGTTGAAAAAAAATGTGTAAACTGGCACATTTGTGGCAAGATGCTGTGCTGCRAAAGGAAGAAGAAATTGAAACAGTAAGTAGGTATAGTTGAAATTTTACCAGCTTTTACTCTTCAGAGTAGTTTTTATCTTATTCTACCAGGCTTTTTTTTTTTTAAAGCTGAGTATCTTTATTGAAAATGTTTTTGATTTTGCGGGATTTTTTTTGTGATTTTTCTCTCCTCACTGTCTGTTAGACACTTCCAAGAAATGGACAAAGTAAAATCAATCCCAGACCTGGCAAGGTAAGATGAATTTTTATAGTTTTACTCTTCCTTTCTATGTTTAAAGCCTAGGAAGATAGAATTATATGTTGCTGGTGTGTTTTTCTGTTTCGTTTTTTTTAAACACAGCTGGTGATATACTGTGACTCAGATTGCCAAAAAGCTGGCATTGAAGTTTTCCATGATGTTCCAGATTGCAGTTCTTGGGTTCTGACACCAACAATTTTAGTTAAAGTCATCAGAGGATGGTAAGAGATCAATTTTTACTCTTTATCCAAGGATTTTTACTCTATCAAAAATGTTTTGAAACAGAACTGCCGTGTAATTCACAGTAAGTCTGCCTTGTAAATGGCAATGTAACATGRACGCCTGTGAGCAAGAAGCTTGGCATCTTGCCTCTGCAATAGGAAGTTCTGAGCAGGAAAACCTATTTTGCTGATTGAGTGTTACCRTCTGGAGGGGTGGAAGATTTCACCAGGCATAGGTGTGGGATGAAATGACAGATTCTGTCCASCTATTTTGCCCTKCARCACCTCTGGTCATTAGGGATTCTTKCATAGTATTTGGATTGGGCTAAAAGGCTAGCAAATAAGTTCAGAGGCAGGTCTAACATGATGAATTTCATGAGCAGAGAAATAAGATGGTGCTGTAGAGATAATTGACTGTTTCTCTGACAAAAGGGGGTGTTTTGCTCTAAAGGCTGTGTTGCCTAAGAGCAATTCAAAACAAGTTCATCTCCTACTGTCTTCATAGCATCAACAGAAGGGCCATTAGTAGTGTGGCTAGCATGGCAAGTTATGCTGTGACCAGGCTATAATGCAGTCAAATAGCAGGTTGTCAAAAGTAATTATCTGATAGGAAGCTGCAGACACAAGGGCTAGCTGCAGTAGGAGGTACTGGGAAGCACACTGATTGCTGTTTAGCTTCAGAAAACTGGAATGAAAACCTTTTGATCTATGCAAACTGAGTTGTCTTTTCCAGAATGGTGTAGAGGGACTGGGATTGGGGTTTYTCTCTCCTTCCACTGAGAGCCTGAGTGAAGAGTTTATATTTGCAGAGCGATGAAGTTTTTAGGTAGTTACATATTCCAACCTGCCATTAAAAACRAASTTGTCCCYGTCTTCTGAKCAGTCTTGCCATCCTTGGCACATCKACTCCAGCTTGTTSTTCATAGGATCCAAGCAACTTGTCTGTTTATAACACAATGCAGCAGCCTGCAGTGTCCTTTTTTTCTGATGAGCACATTKGTTCTGATTAGTATCTCATACAAAGACTGCCTCGAATTATCAATTTAACAAGGTGGAGGAGTTTTGTGTGAAAGTACAATTCAGCAGTAGAAATCTTAGGTTTTATCATTGCTGTTAAAGGTATCACAGGGACTGGAAATGGCTTGYATCATCAGTGTCAGACAAATAAGATGTAGTGGGGAAATGGGAAAGGTCTGGAAASAGTGCTGTGTGTGAAAGGATTTGTTACTTGGGAACATGATTGTCTGCAAATCACACTTGATAAAGCAGCATTAAAAATTAGGGTTTTTTTAAATTTATTTTAAGCTGGATACTCTATGAGAAACCAAATTTTGAAGGCCCCTCTGTTCCATTGGAAGAAGGAGAGTTGGAACTCACAGATATTTGGGGTACAGGTACTTCTGAAGAGCAAAGTGACYGCAAATCTCAAAAGCCTGCAGTGATCGGTTCGATAAAACATGTTGTTAAGGCAAGTAATATAAGTAAAAAAAAAATATTTGTGTGGATCCTAATGTGTAGTGATGTTTTATACAAAGTGTGACTGTCTGTTAGGACACAAGTGTAATGTGAGCTAAAAGTGCATTAAACAAACATTCTGCGATGTTTGATCGCAGAATTCACGTGGGGGCTTTTGCACAGTGGGGACTATGGTAACACCAAAAGGAAGGACAGGGTAGGAACAAAACTCGGTGGTTTTTATTAGAATAGCCACCAAAATGCTACATGAAGCATATGCTTTGTAGTCTGGTCAGTCTCAGGAAAAGCATCCCAGAAAAACATCATGAATTCTGTCTTCTCAAAATATGGCTTTTTCTGTGTTTTTCCAATATAAACCAAATTTACACTCAATACAAAGTTCAGTATTAAACACCAAACTTACCAGGGAGTTTCACATGTGGTGGAACAGCCTTCCTTCATGCACTTTTAACCTACCATTAAGTAGTTACCTTTGCAGGTTGCCAAAACAAGCACGAGCTATAAAGTTATTTGCCTAGGAAAGGAAAAAGGAGGAATATATATTGCTTGTAACTACAATTCTTTTAAGAGTTGCAGTTCTCTTCAAGGAGGGCTTGCTTGGTGTTATCTTAGGATTTAATTTGCTAGAGGAGATGTTAACTGATGAAAGAAGATGCATTCCTGCCTAGATGGCAGAAAGTAAACAATGTAAATGCTGATTAGGGATTGACTGACTGTCTTGGTTCAGAGACAGGCAAACTAGCTTAGCTATACTTTTATTATAGGCATCTAAAAGCAGTAGTAATTGACAAGGGGGAAAACAATTTAAAATACACAGGTGTTTCAAAACTGATTTAGTTATGTGCAGTAATTACAGAACTCACAGCACAGARTTAATGATTATGGCAATGTTCATTTTTCAGGATTACAGGGTTTGCCGAATTGATTTGTATACAGAGCCTGAAGGGTTAGGAATCGTGACTTCCTTTTTTGATGACACTGAAGAAACAGGGGTGTTTGGCACCACTCAGAAGACTTGTTCCATTAAAGTACATTGGGGCATGTAAGTATGTAGCTCTGTATGAATGTGTAGYGCTTTGAAAGGAATTTGGTTTAAACCATTGGTTGCACCTGTCAGACACGCGAGCAGGCTATATTTATTCTAGTCCTATATTTTGGTATATATTTGTCCTATATTGCTGGCARTAGTGTTAGTGTATCACTGTAATGCTCTGCTCTTGGAGAGTCTGACCTCTTAGAATGTTTTGCTAGAGCCAGATTTTCTTTTGCTTGTGTGTATTAAATACTGAATAACGCCTGTGCATTTGCAGCAAAGGAGTAAGAGTTTGCCTCTCTTGCTTTTCCTCATTCAAAGTTACCCTAAGTGAGGGTGGGGAATGAACTGTTATAAGACTACATTTCACACTTGCTTTCTTCTAAACTTTAAATTGTCCTACTAAAAGATGAAAYTTTTTTTAAGTCCTTCTGTTATAAAATAAGACTTAATGCTTTAGAGAGTCCCTACATGACAKTCTTGTATTTCACAGTGCATTTTGGTCAATGTTTTTATGGTCATGTTTAAGACATATTTGTTATGTCACCTGAAAATATCTGGCCATTTCTGTTAGGAGGGTAATATTGTGAACCAAGCAAGTTCTATGAGAAAGGAGACCTCTAAGGAACRGTCCAGGTGCTGTACCAATACTAGTTTTCATGACTTAATAAACAAACTTGTAAATTGTCATGGAAAATATGCCTCAAAGTAGTACTGGGAAAAGTATGCAGAAGAGAGAGGCTTCTTTCAGCAAAAGGTAGACTGGAACCACTTTCAGTCATGTTGGATCCTGCAGAGATTCTTACAGGGTGTACAGACCTTGGTTGTTAGCTCTTATATTTGGGCACTGGTTGCACTTGCCTTACTSCAAATGGCCTAACTATCAAAACCTGCCCAGCTAAAGGCAGGTGTACATAATACTGCAGAGTTGTATTCAAATATGCCACATGATATATGGATGTTGTTGTTGTTAGGTGAAGAGTATTTGTCTGAGTAAATATTTACACTTTGATTTGTGGAAAAAACCAAAATATTTTGGTATATAGGCAAATTTGAAGATGTCCAAGTAGTTGGTTCTCTGACAGGAAGTTATTTCTGGTGAACTGCAACCTTAATCCAAATTACATGTCTCCCAAGAGTGATGAAATCAGATATGGTATTTGGAGATTGATTGTTAATTCATTTCATCTATGTCTCCACTTTATTTCTGTCTCATTTAAAAAAGGTAGTTAAACCACTTTTTTTTTTAAATGAGGCAGAGCCTATGGACATATCTGACTTGTCTTTGTTTCTCATCAGTGTAACAGCATTGTTTTACTACATGCACGTAAACTCTTGCTATCTTAGTATCTCTCTCTTGCATTTGGATCCCTGAGGGAAAGCAGGAAGTGAAACAGATTATTTTTCAATGTCTTTTCTCAGATATGTGTTCATTAGTCCAGTGTAGAAAGCAGATGTTTCCATGAGAAATTAAGTAGATGGCTGCTGCTCTTTTGCATATTGCAGGGTTGAGGGGATTTTTGCCTTTAGTTTACAGGCATCATATAGTTCACTGTACTGGCAGGTGAGGGAGGCTCTGCTTCTGACTCACCTCGCCAGGTGGGTGTGGTTGTATCATCTTAAAGTTTCCCAGTGTTCATGCTTAATTGCTGTTTGTTAAAAGCTGCCAACAAAAATGAGTCAATGCACCTTTATCTTCTGACTGTGCTCTCTCMTCGTTCTTCCATGTGTGTCAGTTCTTGCCATGAATTTAGTCATAGAATCCTTGAGGTTGGAAAAGGCCTTATAAAACCATCCAGTTCAACCATTAACCCAACGCTGCCAAGGCCACCACTAAACCATGTCCCTAAGCACCACTACGGTACATATTTTAAATAGCTAYAGGGATTGTGACTCCACCACTCCCCTGGCAGCCTGTTCCTGAGCGACTGACAGCTCCCTCAGTGAATAATTTTTTCCTAATATCCAGTCTAAACCTCTTCTGCAACTTGAGGCCACTTCCTCTTGTCCTGTCACCTGTTCTTTGTGAGAGGAGAGCACCTGGCCACAACCTCCTTTCAAGGCAGTTGTAAAGAGCAATAAGGTCTCCCCAGAGTCTCATTCTCTCCAGACCCCCAGCTCCCTCARCTGCTCCTCACAGGACTTGTGCTTCAGACCTTTCGCCAGCTCCATTGCCCCCTTGTAGGCACAATCCAGCACCTCAATATCCTTTGTGTAGTGAGGGGCCCAAAACTGATCCTCAAACACGGGATTCGAGGTRCGGCCTCACCAATGCCAGGTGCAGGGGGACCATCACTGCCCTGGTCCTACTGGCCACACCATTGCTGATACAGGCCAGGATGCCACTGTGCTTCTTGGTCACCTGGGCACAGCTGGCTCACGTTCAGCTGTTGTTGACCAGCTGCCCCACGTCCTTTTCTGCCAAGCAAGTTTTAAGCCACTCTTCCCCAGTCCTGGAGCACCGATTGGGGATGTTGTGACCTGGCGTTTTGCCCCATTGAACCTCATCCTTTGGCCTCGACCCATTGATCCAGAACCCTCTGCAGAGCTTTCAGCAGATCAACACTCCTACCCAACTTCTTGTCATCTGCAAAATAGTTGAGGGAGGACTCAAATTYCCCCATCCAAATCATCGATGTTAAGGTTTTAAACAGAATTCATACCCGTATTGACTCCTCGGATATACCATGTGTGGGCAGCCACAAGCCAGGGCTTACTGAGCCATGTGAATACAGGGCACACAATATATCCAACATTCAGTTATAGACAGTAATAAACCTAAAGCACCTTGTTTGTTTCTTGGAGCCACGTGTCTGCAATGAAATGATCCATTTGTGCCAGTTTACATTAGCTTGGAATCTTCCTTTAATGCATGACAGAGTGGTGGATTGTTTTAATATCTTTTTGATAGCACCAGATATATACTTTATGGTCCTTACACTATTAAAGAGTTGGCTGCATAAAGTGTTGCTGTTTGTGTGTTTTATACTGCTCCACACTGCACTTCTTAGAGATCAGTAAATTTATATCGAAAAAAATACTTTATGACATYCTTATTGCAGAGATCAGCAGTATAATTCTTTGTTTCCTGTAAGTGATTACTGGCTAAGATTTTTTTTTTTTAAAAAAGCTTTGAAAAACTACTTTTGCTGCCCCTATCAAGAATTCTGRAAGTTATGTCTTTCAAAGAAGCTTTATTAGCAGACACAAATCATGAGAAAGTACATTTCTAAGGAATTGCCTGTTTTTTCTATGTGTTAGTAAATAACATAAGATTATTTTTTTTTATTGAGCAGGTTTTGCATCAAATCCAAGTCTAGTTTAGTAGGGATTTTTTAGGTTCTTGTAAATTGGTTCTGCATTTTAAAACTATTCTAAAAAATAATAGAATAAGCTTAAATCTTGATATATCGTTTAGATATGGTTGCCTTCATATAAGACAGAGTCAAATTCTTACTGTTCACTGTACTGTGAACAGTTCTCTARTTCTTTTGGCCTGGTCCAACAAAAGGCATGTGTTACTGGTGGTTCCTTTGGAGCATGGGAGTCTGACAGTATGSCAGCTTGTAGCTGGTAGTTTTGGTGGCAAAGAAGCAAAGTTYTGTTAAGGATATAATGATCTCTTTCCTGAAGTAAGCATATTGTCTTGTTCTTTACTGTTCAGAGATGTTCTGAGGTTTTTATATCTTGCTTTTGTTTCTCAATCTCCTCTCCTTTTAGATGGCTTATTTATGAAGAGCCTGGTTTCCAGGGAGTYCCTTTAATGTTGGAACCTGGTGAATATCCTAATTTATTATTCTGGGAGAAGAAGGAAGCCTACATTAGGTCCATGAGACCCTTGAAAATGGTAAAATATTCTTATTACTTGCAAGTTAAGTGACTTATGTTTATGTCTTATAACTRTTGTATTGCCGTGGCCAGATTTTACATGATTTACAAAAATCTAACTCTTTAAAAAAACCCAAAAATTTTAGTCTACAAAATTCTTGAACTTTCAACATTTGATTGCATCCATCTCTGCCATTAATTTGGTTTCTATTTTCACTTGTGCTCTTTAAGGAATATTTCACCTTAGTCCTGCCTTTYTGTAAAGAATTGATGACTCTTAGAGATATCTATAAGTTGTCTAAATTATAAACAGCTTTTTTTTTTCCTTTTTTATTTTCTTTAAACAGGGTGGTCGCAAAGTCGAATTCAGTGGGGAGCCAAAGGTAAAAGTATGTTTTTGATTGTCCAAAGCTATTTTGCAGCACATGAGCTACACATGGGTTAATAAGTATGCTTTGATTGTATACCAGCTACTGATGGTTTGCTGGGTAGTCCTTTTGTATGTGACCACACCATGAAACTGCAATTTCTGTCACATTTCTGCATCCATCACATGCATATTGACAGCATTATCAGCAATCCAGATAATGCAGATGGGTAATAAATGCTCAAGCCCTCATGATGCATCTCTAGTGGAAAGGCCTCTTGTAGAGCATAGAGAGATCCCACTAGTTGCTTTCATCATTTGGCATTCTCCCTCTATGTGCCCATGCAAAGCAAACTGTCTGTTGTCAGAATTTATCATCTTCCCTGCAACTTTTGCTTCATTTCCACTACAGGTAATTGTTTATGAGAAGCCTTTCTTTGAAGGGAAGCATGTGGAAATAGAATCAGAGATCGTTATGCTTGAAGACAAGGAATCAGAAGACAAGAAAAGACTTCCACTTGCATCAGTAGGATCCTTGAAAGTGCTGGGCGGAGTGTAAGTGTGGAAAAGCGTTATTTACCCTTCAGCTGAAGTAGTAASTCCATATAGGCTGGAAATTGCAGTGGACAAATCCAGTCCCTGTTTATTTATCTGTTTTCTTAGTTTTTGAGTTGAGATACACACCAGAGTTAAATTTGAAAATATTCATAGCAAAAGAGTAAATATCACCCATCTGCATCTGTTTTGTGAAAACACAGAGTGGCACTTGTCCATTTTCACATGCAGGCTCTGTTGTTGTTGTTGTTGTTGTTGTTGTTGTTGTTCAGTTGGGTTGCTTACGAGAAACCCGGGTTTGAAGGCCATCAGTACCTGCTGGAGGAAGGAGCGTATCGGGATTGGACAGACTGGGGTGGCTACGACGAGGCGCTGCAGTCCCTGCGACCCATTGTTGGCGTAAGTCCCAAGAGCACATAGCAGGGGTCTCCTGAGTGCTCTGAGATGTCACATGGCACCTTCATCACCGGTGCTTCTCTTTGTCTTCACAGGACTTCACAAGCTCACACATGATAATGTACAGTGAAAAAGACTTTGGATCAAAGTGTTCCAATATCAACGTGTTAGGAATTATTTCCAATTTGAAAGACACTGGATATGGGCTGAGGACGCAGTCTATAAATGTGCTAAGTGGCGTGTAAGTGATATATTTATTCCAAGTTTCATTTTAAATATGCTGTTCTTTATAGAGATTGATAGTATTTGTAGATGCTCTTCAGCACTCTGACTTCTATGTGGAGTCTTCAGATAAAATTTTCTGCCCTTGCCCATAGAATGTGAAAAGTAAAGCTTTTTGTGAATATGTACAGTAAATAGTCTTTCGTCTCTCAATAAGATAAGACAGTCCCCAGGAAGCGTTGACTTTCTAATACACCAAGTATGAAAGCATGAGAGGACATTTCATCAAGAGAGGAAGAAGTATCTTATTCTTATGGCTGCATTTGTTTTAAGCATTTCAGCAGCAAAATTGTTACGGAAATAATTTCCAGTTTTGGAACTAATTTCCAGGCTTCTTGCATTTGACCAGAGGTAGATTCCTTGTTCTTTCTCTCACTTGTTTGTGAAATAGAGAGAACTCCTACCATGCTCACTAATACATTCTGATACTGGGGAGAGTAACTGTTCTGAAAATTTGTATTGTTTTTGCAGTGAATCCTGTAGGTTAACATTGTTTTAATGCTGTGGTGTTGGTTTTTATTGTTTGTTTGGGGTTTTTTGAAGATATGGTTCCCAAAGCCCTGTCCATTATCAAACTAACTCTTTGTGCCATGAGTGGTCTCACATGCAGCTGATCAGGTGATAGACTTTGCTGTTGATTAGTCTAGTCCATCAGTTGCAGATGCTGAGTTTCACAGCGTTGCAGAATGTATCAAAGTGTTTTGGAAATGCAGACAAGTATTAGTAATCATGGCTGCAAACACACAAAATGAACTGAAGTAGCAGAACCAAAAGAGCATGAGATGTACGGTCTGTCTTCTTGCCTGGTATGCATGCAGGTGACTTGCTGGAAGCTCTGCCTTACCCGGCCACACCCTAAATCTTGCCACGTATTATCTGTGCTATATCTCTGCAAGTTTTGTCTGGATAAAGGTTGCAGAATCAAGTTCGGTGCATTCCAGAGGAATGCTTTTAATTTGTGTATGAATATGTTGTGACAGCAGGTTTTTTTCTGCCTGGTGACCTTTGAAGCTGCTGTACTCTTCTGTCTTCTGTAATATGCAAGGGAGATTCATGGGAAAGAGTCTCCTCTGAAGGTTGGGAAACAAATTGTGGGTTACCTATCATGCCCTTCATGTAGTTGTTCTYGTAAATGTGTCTGTTGCAGCTGACATAGGAATCATACGTGAGTTTGAGTATTCTAGTAATTAAGAGTGACTTTAATGCTCTGATGGCAAAGGTGGCTAGAAGTCTTGACGAACAAAACTTGTCCCACAGACTCTGCTACCGCTCCTGTAATCTCACCTTGTAGTCTCCAAAAGAYGTAATTTGTAGTAGTAAGCTTTTTTAAAATTCAGATGCATTGTTCATAACAGGTAGTTAGCACTCCAAGAGTCTTGTACAACCCCTCTGTTTCCAGAGAGGCTGTGAGTGTTTGAGGGTTTTGTGGTGATCTTCCTGAATGTTAATGTGTCAGAAAGCTTGAATGATCTGTGTGGATTCATGTTAGGCAATACAGTGCTTTATTTTAAATGTTAACCGTCTGTGCAGGTAGAAGATTTTTTTATATCTTTGCTTCCAAGAAATCTGTCATAAAGCAATGAATAATCTATTGAGCAATTTCCTGAGCWGTTTAGGCTGTAGTACAGATGACGACATAGTGAACTGTGACAGATTCAGTAAAAGCTTGTCATAATATTTTGAAGTAACCTTCCTGGTATTATATTGAAAACATTTAATTAAAATAAGAAGTCAAAAATGTAAGAAGCCCTGAACCTTTCATAGCAATTTTCTTAAGTACAGGTATCTGGGGTAAGCAGTTAGAAGAGTAAGATAAAAGATGAWCTGTATTTCCAACATAATTACTTTGATTGCTCAGTAATTTAAAGGGTATATCAAAGAAAAGAAAGCCTGACACTGCAGTGCAGGGATACTACTGAACAAGTTCTGAGTTAACTGCATCTCTGCACTGTATTGCTGGAAACAGCCCAGCTCTGCACTTGGGGAGTGAATATTCCATTTTGGGGTAATTTAGCATTAGTTGCATTRGAAGTTTTAGCTATTATGTTTCTAAACATGTTTCCAAGCAATATTTTCATGTCTTTGCTGAATCCGTTGTGAAGATATCGTGAAAAATATATCCTAAGGAGATGAGGACTGACTTCTTTAGAAATGAAAACGTTTTGCTCTTGAGCATTTCYGGAGGCTGGCCAAACAAAAAATTAAAAAATTATTTTTCTGCCATTAGGATAAAGTAATTGAGGCTGCCTGAAAATAGGAGAGGCCTTTCTTCTTTAAAGTAGGGTTTGTTGTTTACTTCCAGATTGGTAGAATTTGAAGTGGCGGAAATTGGAACTATTTACTAGCAACAGGTAACACCCTGTACAAGTTCATGCAAGTACTAGAGTCAGGTGTTGTACARTTTTGATTTCCCCTCTGTTTAAAAACCTCTTCAAGCTTATATTAAATAGTGATCAAAATCACAGGAATTGCATGTTTGAAATGTGCCTTTTCTTTATCCATAAACATGCCAAACTTTTGCCAGAACTCCTGAAGGAGCTCTTGCCTTTTGTTGATTCCTTTTGAACTTGCTGGAAGAATTTTTCCAGATTTGTTTATTTTATGTAGTGATGTGTTTACTGTGGTCATGTTACCAGCCTGKTTTTCCCCTTGTTTTCAAGTAATTAATCCACATTGTAGATTGGGATGCTTCTAGTGTACTTATGGATAGTGATATTAAGAAAATAATTGGATAGTGAGTGGTTCATATACAGAAACCAGAAGGTAGTAAATTTAATCTACRTGCACTCAGGAAGGTAACATGAGGGAAACTGAAGAGACGCAAGTGCAAGAACAAACCTCCACTGGGAACTGAAAAGGGCAAGTACCCCTGGATACCCCAACAAAACTTTCACTTCTATCTCTGAAATGATGTCAGAAAAAAAAACCTTTCAAGGACTCACCAGTTTAATGTTTGTGGGTCCCTGGGGTACTAAGAATCACAGTCCCAGAGGAGCATGATGAACCTCTTTTCTCTTTCCTATAAACAGAATTTTATTACCTCATCCTATCTATTAATTGTGGTACAAATCAGCAAGTGCCAATTAACTTTCTGAACCCCCTCCTACAGTTATAGAAGGTGAATCCTGGGCTAACCAAGGGCAAATCTGATTTTTGGTGAGTTACCCATGTCTGGATTATTTTCTTGGCTGTACTTTCAGGCCCTGTTGGGAGCTGCACTTCCTAGATGTCATACATAGAGGCATTTGGAGAAAGATTCTCTGTGTGTAATAGCACTAACAATATATCATCAAAGCTTTATGCTGTTTCTGGTTTCAGAGGGATGGATGGTGCCCAGGAGTGAAGGACTCCATCACTCTCTTGTCAGCAGCCTGGGTTGGAGCTGCTGCTCAGCCTCACCGAGGCAGTCTGTACATCTGGGGGTTACAAAATCCATTGTATTGGGTGAGCTTGCTCGCTGTGGGGCAGGAGGGTTGCTGCCATGCTGCAGAGCAGTACTTCAGTTTTTGTTGTGYCTGGCAGCTGATATGTGACTCTCTTGCTCAGATATGGAGGCYATGTCTTGTTCTCCATGCCTTTCTGTTAACTCAGAAGTTGGATTAAGGCAGTGCGCCTTTCCTGGGAATAGTCTTGAGGTCTGACAGGTTTGTCTGGTACTGAAGTCAGTCCCCAGCCCTTGATGATGATGTTGTTACTACTTTCAGCAGCTTATATGGGCTTCTGAACAGAGTGGAGAAGCACAAGCATCTCACCATTAAGCCTTGACTCTAGGAGCTGTCTAACTGCATGGGCTGACTTGCATAGAAGAGTGGCACATAATTACTTAAATCCCATTTATTTAAATGTAAACATGTGCAAGTGAGATTCATTGGTTACTTCTGCATTTAGGCTTCTTTTTAAATGGGGGAAACTAAATAACTGCTGTCAGGGGATTCTTGGGAGGCTGCTAACATGTCTGATAGTTCACTTAATATCACTTGTTTGCATGGATGTCAATTGAGTTAAACTGTCACGCACCATGATTACATCCTGGCACTTGTGCATTGAAAAATCTAATGAATGTCTGCTGAAGAAATGGTTTAAGGAAACAGCATTTTCACTGCTTTTGGTAGATGTGGTATACAGGTATAGACACATCTGAGACATTTGAACTCTCTGCTCAATTTATTGTACATACCAGTGTCTTTTTGATTAATTACTCTGAGGTGATTTTGAAATGGGCCTTGAAATATGCCGTAAGTAATTAGTGCGTAACAAGTTGGAATAATTGATTATATCTGAGGCAAACCAAGAGATGTGAATAGTGATWTATGTGAATCATTATTTGAGTGTTTGCCATGGACAAGTAAAAAAAGTTCATACTCCTGGCACATACACATTGATGCAGCTTTATTTCAGTTTGAGGTTATCCTACTTCTTTTATCTGCAGAGACTGTCACATGTACTTGGATAAAACTGCTGCTTAGTAGAGAATCCAACTGATCAACACACAGAGATAATTTATGGGGAATTTTGATGGTGGGAGTTATCTTCCACTGCAAATGAAAAGTTTTTTGTCATTTTTCTGCTTTATGATGTGAAGTTTTTTGTCACTGTTGAAACTCAGTAAATTTCTTAGCCGTCGGAAAGTGTGCTTTGGCATAACCTAGCATGCATTTGTAATGCATCACAGTGGCTAAAATTAAACGCTGGTTGGCTCCAAGTAGATGATTTTCTGGTCGAATTAGGAACCAGCAAGATGTCCTAATTCTTGCATAAATTCCTGTTTAAATGTATTGAATGAAACTCTGCTGCCACTGTGGCCTGTTCTCATATGGGCGCTTAAACAACCAAACAGAAAAAAGGAAGTCAGAGTGTAAGTATGGGAAAGTTTGGGCAGTCTAGCAAGACAGGAGAAGTTAGTACAGATGCAGGAGGTGCTCTGGGCTTTCAGTATGGAACCAGGGTTGGAAGAACACTGTAGAAGATATATTGAATGTAGTAGACTATGCATACATAAATAACTGAGAGCAGATACTTAAGACTGAACCCAAAGCACTGCAGAGGTAATTGGATATTTGACAGACATATATAGTGATTTGATTGCTTTTCTAATACTTCAAGTGTGTATCATCTCAAAAGTTGAATGTCTTTCAAAAAGTCATATTCTGAGACAGAAAATTTTATGCAGATCTCTTTTGTGGCCTATGTCAGGCATCAGATCTAATGGAGTAGTTATATAATAAGGGCTTTGCATTTAAATACATCRATCTGGTCAACCTTCAGCTTTCAAGGATATTCTTGCTGATGTCTCTGATTCCTAGCAGGRAACAGTCTGCTCTGATTAGCATATATGCCTGTTGTTGCAGCTCAGCATCCTGTTGGGGTGTGTGTTTGCTTAAACACAACTGAACTGTAGCTACAGGTAACATTAAAAATCAGTRTGGCTACATTTACTGTCCAGATGATGCTGAAAGTTAGTCTTGTCAAAAAAGCTGTACTCTGAAATATGGTTTTGGCTTAATTTTTTTAAGAGAAGAACTTGACCTAGGTAAAATAACAGAATTGTAAAACATCTTGTAATATTCTTACTGGAGATAACTTTTAGGATAACTAGCAGATGATGTGTCTGAGCTTGTGGTCTGCTTTAGCTAATTCACTCTGATTTGTATCAACATAGTGCAGGTAGGTAGCAAAATTTGCATGAGGTTTGCAGTATCAGATACACTGGTTTGTTTAGGCTTTTAACAGCATCACAATTTGGCACTTCAGAAATTTTTTATTTGTTCTTACATTAAGATAGTAATGAATATACATATCTGTATTTTAGAAAAGTAGTGTGACTTCTACCAACCACCCTCCTCTTCTTTCTCTTTTAGATGGGTGGCTTATGAGAATCCTGAGTTTACTGGGGAGCAGTATATACTGACTAAAGGGCTATATCCCAGCATTGAGGCATGGGGRGGAAAGAATTGCAAAATATCTTCAGTTCAACCCATTGTTATGGTAAGGAGTTAATTTTATACTTGTTTTGCAAGATTCTCTGAAGTATTTGGAACTATACTTTTTCTATCAAATTCAGTTTATTTGCATTATTTAAACAATGATTAATAATAAATTTTGTATGTTATTTTATCACTGTTGAAAATATTTTTTTTTTCTCCTTTTTTCCCTCAAAACTTCTTGCAGGATATTGTTGGAAGCGAAAAGGGCAAAGTCAAGGTAAGATACTTGTCTAAGCACATGAAACATACTAGTAGTGTCTGTAACATGTAAATAAGGAAATGGCTTTTTGTCCAGTGGAACACYCAGGTGTTACTGAGTAGGTGCAGATGGGACTTAATACACAATTGCCATCTTTCTTAGGGCACTGGCAATGTCTTGGTTCAGCAAGTGAGGTATTTTGGGATATCACTGACTGTTCTGAGGAGCTGGAGCCTGCAGCCCTGTATGCAGAAGTGCAGGATCTGGAGTCTGTTGCTGAGGTGAAGGCCCTACAACAGAGATATTGYTCTTAGTGAGGACACTACAGGATAGACGTTGATGTTCTTGGTACAGTTGACTTAATTCCTTTTGAACCTGTTTCTTTGGTTAAGAGTTTTGMTAATGGTGGTTGCACTTGAAGGGAGTCTTGTTCACTCACAAATACTGCTGAATTGTGCTTAAAAGTTAATGCCAGCTTTGTCAATAACTTAAGGGAGGGAAATGGCAGGGAAAGCTCATCTGTTCAGTGAGTTAATGTATTTATTCCCACATTGGATTGTGTCCTGTGTGCAAGTATTAATATGTAATTTTGATAGTGAGGCTAACGGGCAGCTTTTTTTCATCCTTCTTAATTCTGAACCTCCTCAGGTTGGTTCCTGTACAAAGTTATTTTTATTTTCATTTCAGTCAAAATGATGAGTGTATCATGGAGCCAAAACCTAAGGAGACAATTCTTACTTGTCCTGGTTTGCTCCTACTRGTTAGTAGCACGCTTCACTAGAATCTCCTGCATAGGGATAATGCATAAACTACAGGGATCAAAAATCTCAAGGCTGCTTATTTTCAGCTGTGTGCCTGAAATATTATTTGCATCTGTATATTATGTGCCTATTAAGACCCTAWCCCCAGGAAGGTCTTATCCTAAGGAAGCAAAGTAGTGGCTTGCAGCCAACAGACTGCACCCATTGTCAGCATGTTGCTCTTTGGAGAATGCTGTACCTGCCCACACTCCTCTCTCTATTAAGAGTGAATAAAGCTGGTAGGCATGTGATAATGTGAATGACTTCTGTGTGATCATGGCTAATTATCCTCTAACCAAATTAGCAAGTTTGCTGCTTAGATTTTTTTTTTTTTTTTTTTTTTTAACAAGGGCAAAAGATGCTGGGGAAGGTATCCTCCCTTATCCTTGGAGTAGAGAAAGAGCCAACTGTGTCTGAGACTGTGTCTGTAGCTGTAACAGGCACATAAAGCCCATCCACCCTGGGAATATATTCCATGCCCCWTGGCATACTGAGTTCTTTGCCAGGTTTATGCACCATTAGTGTTCTGAGTGGCAGAGAGTTTTCATTTACTTGGAAGTGTGTGCGTTTTGGAGTTTAGGCAGATTGATAACCTAAAAGAAAACTTTTCATGGTCCTTTAATAAGTATGTGCCTGTTCTGGTCATTCTGTGGGAATTWAAAAATCTTGCCTAGCAGACAGACCAAGGAGCTATATTTGCTAGTGTTGTTTTAATTATTTTGTATGTTACTAAGTGATTTACAGCCAGAAGTAATTTTTGTAATTGTTCCCATGCTCTCTTGAACAAGGATTGTAACACTGAAGCGGTAACAGAACCTATATGTAACCAAGGAAGTCTGGTTGTTTTAAGTATGTTTTAATCTAATTATAGAMGTAATGGTAGAGATGTTACTGAAGGTAGAAAAATTAATTTCCTTAAATATGTTTATAACTTTTTAAAGGTCCAGTTATTTTCAGAGCCTGAATTCAAGGGCAACTGCCAAATATTTGAAAAAAACACAGGATGTATTGATTCATTTGCTGTGAAGTCTTCAAAAATTGTAGATGGAAGGTAAGTTATATTGAATGAATACTGCAAAATMACCAAAATGGTAGAAGTTTTAGAAGAGCAACTTCTCTTTCTAACTAGCTTTCTAACATCTGAGGTGGTTTCATGTATGGGCACTTAGAGTGAACAATGCTTTGCAGTTTGCATATCAGTCTTTCAGGGCAAAATATTATAAATAATGTTTTTGCATTTTACTGTGCATAGATTTCTTAAGAGGAAACTTATTCTCCTTCTTTCTGCAGCTGCATAGTGTATGACCAGGAGGAATTCTCTGGTAACCAGTATGTGTTGGAAGAAGGGATCTATCCTGATCTGACAGCAATGGGTTGTTCACCCCAAGCAGTTATAAAATCTTTACGGATCATAAATGTTGTAAGTAAAGCCATTATRTTGTAAGGATAAGTGATGATTCTGACTTCCCCATTTTTTGCTACAGTAAAAATTCTAGGGCACACATACAACAGAGGAGGCCTTGGGTTGGGAGGACTTGTTTGCTTGTTTGGGTTTGAGTTATTTTCTGTGCAGTAGCAGTTAAATGTCCTAACTGCAGTTAGTCAGTTTTTTTTTTTTTTTATTTCTGTGCTGTTTTTGTGAAAGAGCAGACATCACAGAAGCAGCTGCCTGGGATCCCTGTTCTTAATAATACTTATAAAAGAACTTTTTTAAAGAGTCAAGAATGTCAGTCTTATTTCCCAGTAGGAGAGACCACTTGGAATAWGTTGAGACAGCAGTAGGACAGTGTGAAGAAATATCTGTACCATAGACTGTTTATGATGAATATTTAAAAAAGCAGACTTAATTAAGCAACTTTGCATGAAATACATGTAATTATAAAACACTGTTGGTATCATCAGGACAATGGAATTTGAGTTAATCACAAAATAATGCACGCTTCTAGATAAGGTAAAGCAACACCCAATACTATTCAGCAAAATCAGGCAGTGTTGTTGTGTGTGGTGGATACAAACTAAACTACATTTACATATTTTGTAACTCAAAAAAAAATCAGTGGCCAGGAATGAGTTTGCTCCAGCTTATAACCAATCATTATGATGGATCCCTTACAGAATCTGCAAGTATATTTTAAGATCGGAGTAATTAGTAGCAAAATGTGGTCCAGATTCCAGGAATTTACAACAACTTGAGGAGATGGTGCTCATTYTAAAAATAGGGCGAGTTCACTATTGAATCTCTTCTTTGAATATGGCAACTTTATTGCACTCCACCGTAATTTTGGTAACCTGTCCATGGTGCAGCAGTTGCCAAAGGAGAGGTAAAATGTGTCATCCTCTTTCATGTCTCTGGTGAATTTGGATGTGCTCTGTAAACAAACTAATACAGCAAGTATGTCTGCCTTCTGAACTCCTTGGCTGTTTAGTAGACAGATCCCATTGAAAACAATAGAATTGCATCTAGTCAAGCTTGGTGGGTGATCACCAGGAATTAAAATAGGCTCTTCCATACATGTCAGAAGTTCCTGGGTWTAAAATGCTTGTTTCAACCYGRAAGGATCAGCTTACTTTTGAAAGAYTTAYTATTTGTGACRGAGGCTGTTGTGGTAAAACATAAATGCCAGTTCTGTACCTCTTTAAGCTCTTTACACTTGTGAAACTTGTTCTAGTCCTACATTTTATCCCACTTCAGACTGTAGCACAGAGCTGCATCTGTCTGCAAATCATATGCTGCTGCTTCCTTCTTCAGAGKCTTCCTAGATGTGGAGAAGAGGAAAATGGGTTACTTTGCTCATTGATTTATTACCAAATCAGACTAGAAATAATGATAATTTCTATCTAACTACTTACATTGTTTATTTTTCATGATTTTCCAGAAGCTTGAACCTTAYTATTTTAGCTCCTGGTTTCACCTGTCAGACTTATTTTGCGACTCTATTTTGGCAGTGCCAATCTTAATTCCTCCCCACCATCTGCCATTTCTATAACTTTCCTCAGGATTCTTCTGCAACATTTTCTATACAAGAGGCACCTTTGCTATTTTAGTGTCATGTTACTGTATTTAGCTAGTTAAACTCCCCTTTGCAGGGATCTTTTTGTAAGGGACCATAAAAAAAAAAAAAGGGATATTTAAACACTTGTAATTGAAAACTAAAAGGGTTTTTTTTTAAATAAGGGAACTTATGAAACTATATAAAAAACTGTTTATAAGCTCAAGGTTTTTGGGGCTTTTTTGCCACTATATCTTTACTTGGTTGTGTTTGCTTTGCATGCTCCACATGGTTGCACTGCAGATAGAAAATACTATTTTTCCTTCTTAAATTTGACACATGCACTTTTTCCTGAACATACTATAAAAAACAGCTGCCAATGTGGTTTATGCTTGAACAGCCATGCTGAAATTACTTTTTAATGAGCAACTCTGGAACAGCTACATGTAGATATACAGGAACACTAGCTTGGTACAGTGCAGTACATAGGAAGTACTGAAAGAAAATTCATGAGCTGACCTTGCACTTCTTGCTGTGGGGAATRTTTTATGTAACTGTGTTGGTGCTGAATCAGAAAAATGCCCAGTGTAAGGTGTGGCAGAAAATTGGAGGATTTCCTTTTCTGCCTCTGTTTTYTTTGCAAGTGGATTATTTCTAAAGCACTGCATGAGGCTGAAAGCAGTTGCATGTCTCAGAGGGCAGGTGTTAGTCTGTAAAAGGGCTTAGAGTTCAGACRCACTGGGACATCATCACAGTGTGGCTTGGTCCTGTTGGGCTCTTTACCTGTGGTGATGCATGAGAGCCTAACTGRTGTCGCCTTTCATGGTGGGGCTGAGCATACTGTGGTTTTGGAGTAAGCTGGAAAGGCCTCTCCGGGCATTTTCCACAGCCTAGCCGTGTGTGCCATCAGGAAGCCTAGCTCAGCTGCTGTGTGAWAACCTGGACTGCTGCACAGATAATGGTGATGCTCATGCAACGCTGCCATCTGAGCCCTTAAACATCTAAAGGAAGATTAAAGAGGAATTTAAGCAATGTCTACAAGTTGGTAGATGGGAGGTCTTGCCTAATAAATACACATGGAAGCATGCATATATGAGCTGCCACGCATGCATGGAGCCAGCTCTGYCTCGGAGGGGCTGTTTCCATGCCTGAGGGCAGATGGGAGTCTGTCGAGACTTTGCGTCATGTCAGGCGTTCCCGATGCAGGTGATGTGTGTGAGTGTGCTGGACACATGCCAGCAGGAAGGAGCTCTTCTGGCTGCSGCGTTGGTTTTATGCAGTCGTTGYTGSAAGATTTGTGAGAAAGGGAGTGGCAGTGTCATTTCTGTCTGAGTGTACAGTGTAACATCAGGACACTCAGGCTTAAATGACTTTACCCTGGGGGATTTCAAACCCTACCTCCCAGCTTCYACTGGAAGGCCTTCATTATGAGAGGTTGTTTCCAGTCCACTACAGATACCTTGCCCCACAGAAAAGAGTCCAAGGCTCCTTTTCCAGAAGACATTTAAATTGGATTTAGTTACACAGGGAGCTCTGTGTGGGCRGAATCCATTTGACACCAGAAGCATTTTGACAGGAAGGGAGGAGAATCATCTCCCCACAGCAATTTGGAGGATTCAGATGTTAACAGTTTTCATTTGTCATGAATTTGACTTCAGGAGTATTAGTCTGGAAGTTTTTGTCTAGTCAGAGATTGAAGTTGCCATAACCTACTGTAAAAGTTAAAAATTAAAGCAGTAAGTGATAAGCAGTGCTGACAAGGCTGTCATCATTTGAAGCTGTAGAAATCAATATTATCTTTCTGTCTGTTCAGCTCTTTATATGAAAATTCCCACGACTGGGGATTAGTGCAATGGAAGAGGGATATGGCATTGCTTAAAATGTATTTTAAAACATTCTTAAGGTGTTAAGGCACACAGAAATCTGTGCCTTAAGGTAAGGAAGTTTTATGTTCTATGTGAGAAGATCCCTTGTGTGTTTCATGTAAGGGTCTTTTATGACTTTTCAAGTTTAAGTAGTGAATTGAAGAGCAAAAACATTCAGTTTTTGATGTTAAACTATCAAGAAGAAACCTCTGAAATAAAAGGGCTATGYGGAGTACTGATGTTCACAGTCACCATCTGGAGTTCCAACATCCTATAAAAAC
Organism: Malurus melanocephalus; assembly: GCF_030028575.1. Lineage (NCBI taxonomy): Eukaryota > Metazoa > Chordata > Aves > Passeriformes > Maluridae > Malurus > Malurus melanocephalus. Next base: position 143,109 of record NW_026623255.1, read on the forward strand.
ACTCATCTTCCTTTTGCAGGAGCTGTCTGAGCCCTGCATAGCTCTTTTTGAAAAGATGGGTTTCCAAGGAAAGAAAATCGAATTCAGTACAGAAACCTTAAATCTCCAGTTCCTGGGATACAATCCTCGAATAGCTTCAGTTCAAGTCCTTGGTGGCATGTAAGTTTAAAAACACCTTTTGATTCTTTAGAATGATGTACTTATTCAACCTTACAGGTGTAATGGAACCACAGAATGTAAAATTAGAATATCATAATGTGTGTAGTACATTGATGCCATTTCTTCTAACAGAGCATTTTCATATCCTGTCTCAACAATATGTTATCAYTGACTCGTGTCCTGTGCTAGAAGTTGAAAGTAATTTGAACAAAGCTCTCAAGGAAACTCATGTCTTTTCTCATGCCACATTATAAAAATCAGCCTGGATAGCATCCTTAAAACCAAATTCTGTGGTCTTGGTTTAGGTCTCAGTCACAGAAAAATCATTTTGTTTGTGATCTGTGTCACAAGTTCAAAATATTTTTTGTAAGTCTTCATGTTCATCCTTCAACCTCTGCTATGGACACAGAGSTACAATCAGACCACGATCTCACCTCTTTGGTGTTAGTAATAGTCCCTTACACTTCAGGAACTGGATGAGAATATAGCAGTTAGTTTTGGCAGGTGTTTTTAAACAGTTGTGTTCTCTAAAGGTGCTCTTGAAGATCCTGTAAGAAATAGTCTGTGATGAAGTTTAAAAGCTGATGGAAGYACTTTTAAAACTACCGTGCTATATTCTAGGGTTCCAGCAGATCTATTAAWTTTCTCTTTTTGTTTTTTCCCTGTTGTTAATCTCTACCTCAAAGATATTTAACAGCACTTAACTGTGCCTCCAGTTTTTGTGTTTTTTKKWRKTTTKGGKKTTTTTTGGTTTTTAATGATAGATCCATGTTACTGTTGCTTTGCATTTAAATATGTTCTTTTGAAGAGGTAAATTTCCAAGGTGTGTGCTASAGAGATGCTGTTAGGTAGCTTAAGGCTGCCCTCAAGTGGATAGCTAATAACCAAATCGGTAGAGCAAACCATTTTCCCCATCTGGATAAGCTGGTCAAAGGGTTTCCTTATCACACTGACCTGAACTTTGAAACCAAATTTGCAATAAAAGATACATGTTCCGTATTCTGAGCCTCCTGAGGATTCAGTATCTTTCACCATGACCACAATATAGGTCTTTCTCACTTTCCATAATATGAAGTCAAATATCAAGTTACTTCTTTGCCARTAACAAGGTTATCATGATTCCAGGTAATGGAATAGTGAATTGTGTGTATTTAACTGTCCAATGAATATATGTGGGTTTTTTTTTTCTGCTTGATCACTGGAAACAGAATTTGATATGAAAATTCTGATTTTATTATAGCAGTGTCAGCTGCTGAAAGTGTCAGAATACAGGTTTACAGTTTCCTTGCTCATGCTAACTCTCCCTTCTTGAASAGGGATTCATCCTCTCTTCCTTTTTTAAGAGACCTCTATAATTCTCTTAATTTCGTACCTGGGGATAGATGTTTATTAGGCAGAGAAAAAGCATCAAAATTAAAAGTGAGTGTGCTTCTGGATAGAGATGTCTGCTGACAAATCAGTCAGAGGAAGGAGGTAACATGAAAATGAGTATATTGAGTGTTCATGTACTCAAACCCCCATGGCTACTGGACAGTCCCAGCACATCAGTGTGAGAAAACTACAAATTGCACTGTATTAAAGCCTAATTTGAAACTCAGTCATAATTCACTGCCAGTGCCAGTAGAGGAGAATCAGAAGTTGGGTTCTGACAGATTACACTCAATGTGTGATTTTAAGCATAGTTGGATATGTGCTAGGGAATGCTAAACAAAATTTTTCTATGTGTACTCTTGCTYTGTCTCTTTTCCGCCTGCCCCTTGAGGTATTTGGAAAGAAGAGAGGTGTTATGAAATAAAACCCCTATCAAAATACCTGAGAGAACTTCAGCCTGTTGCAGTTTCCAGTATTTGTTTGTTCCTGTCTGCATCCATAGTAGCTCTTTCCCAYGTGCATCAGGCCTGTCCAAATTCAGAAAGACAAAACTGCTGGTTCTGCACCTGCAGCAATGGAGCATATACAGCACATGGAGCATATAAATCGATGCTCCTTGAGGAGTCACATTGCTTCCTGAAAACAGATGGTCTTTAAAAGTTGAGTTTTCCCAAGAAAATGCTTTGTTTCTTTCAGCTTGTAGTTTTTAAATAATAGGACTCTAAAATTTGAACTCCTGTGTACTCATCTTAATGTGKCTGATCCAAATCAGGATGTGATTTTATTACTTTTTGGGGCCTGTTAAAAAGCTCACTGGCTTTCCAAAGTCAAACATTACTAYATTGTGAGACAGATTTCTATTAAACTCACTTACTGATTCCAAAGCAGAATTTGGCACTTAAAACATTGTCTTGTTTTTTTCTCCTCATAGATGGGTAATCTATGAACATAGTAATTACAGGGGACGGCAGATGTTATTAACACCAAATGAAATTCCAGATTGGTGTAAAGCCAGCAGCTTTTCTCACATAGGCTCTCTGAGACCYTTACTGCAGGTGAGTGGGCTGTGACATGAGCTTATCAAGTACTAATTTATATCTTGCAATGGGGTTGGGGAGATACTATGCAGTTGAAAGCAGCGTTACACCTTGTTACAGGCATGTGACAAACTTCAGTATTGGCCACTGTGTAAAGAAATCACTCTAGAGTTTCACGTGTAATAAAAGCTATTTGATTATGCTACATGGCTTTGCAGTTACACTGCTTAAACTCTTCATTAAGCATGTTTTAAACCAAATTACAGAAGACAGCACATAAGGATTAATTAAGGATTAATAAATAATGGCTAAAACTATTATATATAATTTTTTTTTCATAACTAGCATCCAGACTGGTTGCTGGCATAATGTCTGTACTATCTGCATTATTTATGAAACCAAGAAAATTGGTAAAAAAAAAAAAAACCCAAAACTTCAATTAGTAGTGATTTTATGTTGATTTGAGGATTTAAGGAAGGTCTCTCCCGGCTTTTTACTTGGCAGAATAATTTGCAAATTTAATGCAAAGTTTATTCTTGTCATGCCCTTTTTATTTTGTTCTCTAAATAAGGACCATATGATTTTGTCCAATGGTGCAGCAGTCCTGGGAAATTTAACATCTGAGGTTCTTGCTGARCCATGTTTTGTTGGGGAAACAGCTTTTTCTAATCCACAGATTACTTGTACCTGTAGCCAACTGCATTTGCTTGCTGCCATAGCTTTGTCTTTGTATAGCCTTAAGCAGAGTTAGGAATAAAGTATTTTGACTGCCCTGCTGAGAGCTTGTCTGAACAGAAGTGTTCATGTATAAGAGGCCTCCCAAGTGCACCCTTAATGAAAGCCAAGAGCATCTATTCAAGGAGTTAGCCAAGAGCATCTATTCAAGGAGTTGGTAGAGAGAAGTTAGTTCTGCTCTAAAAGTTCTAGCTTTCCACTGTATGCTGAATTCAGTGCATAGGAAAGCCTAAAATTCTTCACGCAGAGTGGCGAGTTCTCAAAGCTTGTTTCATCCAAGATGTTTATGGGCTTCTGAAATAAATTCTGAAATTAAAAATTTAAGCTTTCCTAAAGAAAGAGAGAGGTTCAGCACTGACAGTAATTGCTCTGAAGTTAACCCAGAGCAGGATGTGTTCTCTGCTGAGATTGTGGTTAAAGGGTTCTTTTGTTTTCTGCAGAAACRTGTGTTCTTCAGGCTTCGAAACAAGGAAACAGGAAAATTCATGTCAGCTGATGGAAACCTAGATAATCTGAATCTTCTCAGAATACAGGTTGTAGAAGATACAGACTCAGATGATCAAATCTGGGTTTATCAGGATGGATTCATAAGGTATCGGGTAAGGTTCAAGTTCAATGTACATTTTCTCTTTTCCTCTCCAACAATAGGGCTTTATGAATTTAATTCCTACTGCATTGTCTTCTTTTATTTTATAGGCTTATTCTGTTTCAACTATAATGTAATCTTTCTGCAGGAGGTTGTTGTGGGTTTTGCTTYGCTTTAATCAACTCTGGCTTTTTCAGGTGATACAAACTCATCTAYGATACCTTTTTGTTATAATTGAAATTTTGAGAGAAAGTATTGCAGAAGTATCAAAGTAGGGAAGGCCTTTTAAAGTACAGATCCTGCCTGATAATATTTTGAACTATGCATACCTTGTGGTAGGTCAGTTAGGTCAGTTAATGCAAGTTGATATCATCTTCTGCAARCTTAAAGAGAAAATCCCACTCTTTTGAGTTGGGGAGCAGGGGGGTTTGCTTGGTTTTTGTTTGTTTTCTGGTTATCCCTGTATTTGTGAAATTCATCTTTTTCCTTTCCTCTGTACAAGTTTCCAAATGAAGCCCTACTTTTCTCACAGTCCATAAAATTAATCATGTGCAAATTGTCATTGAGGTGAGCAGAAGTATGCACAGTCCATATAATGTTTAAGTGTGAAGTCTTAGGTAGGGATGCCAGCCAAAAGAAAATTAAGTTACTTTAATACTGTTAAACAGCTTGACTGCAAAGAATCATGTGAACTTTTTCTATAGGATTGTATAACTTCAAAGGAGCCATTTATAACTATGTCATCTATGCTGGAGGGAAGAATCTTACAGTTAATAAGCTAAGGCATTGTTTGGACATGCTTACAGGACACATGCAGCTGTAAAAGGGATTTATGCAGACAGCAAATTGATGCAAAGTAAGCTAAAAGCTTAGTATCACATACAAAAGACTTCTTTTTTTATGGTGCCTCTCAAACACGTCACTGAAAGTTTTCATATTGAGGCACTGTGGTATTATGTAGCTTTGGATAAATGCTCCTGGGTTTTGCCCATTTCTGTATCCCATAATGCAATTTTTCTGCACACAGAAAATACACAGCTTGTGCTGTATAGCAGTCAAATAGCTCAGTGCACAGTGCAAGCTGCTAAGATTGATCTTAAGTGACTGAACTCTTACAGACCTGTGCCATCTTTCCAGTGAATGGCAGTAAGGCTATTTTGCACAAACCAAAACTTGTTTTTTACCACCTATTACAAAGAAAACTGAGCTCCTGGGKGGGTAGCTACATGCACGTAGGCAGACATAGGTCACTGGAAGAACCTGCACCTTCCATTAACTTGGGTCATCTCAGGGACTGAGTCACACTACCTTGGGCTGTGCCTGAGGTTTGGGACYGTTTAAAATATGTGGGATAACAGGATGTGAAAGTCATTCTGCTCATTTTTTCAGAAACAGATATGAATGTATGTCTCCTAACTCTTCATGAGTTTCTTGGAGATGAGTRAAGTACAGGCCTAGTGGGACCTGATGTCTAAGGTCAGAGTTCTTCTAAGTCCCACTGGAAAATTCTTCAGATACAAATGAGAATTTCAGAACTAAATCCACTTACTTGAATTCTAGGTTATAATAATCAGAAGCATGACTTTTTCAAGAAACAAYACTTTCAAAAATACTTGTAAAAGTAATATAGGGCTATTTCAACAGTGGCAGATGAGTGCTTAATCTGACACAGAAGTGCACTCAGTAGCTAAAAGTAGCTAAAAGGCACAGCTTATGAGGATCTACTGATAATCACTGTTTATCTAGAAAAATTAACCGTTACTTAGTAATACAACTTCGATAATCTTTTCAAGTAAGCTTGATTTTTGCCAGTTCTTTTTTTAACCAGGAAGACATTTGCAAATAAAAATTAATAGGAAAACCATGTAGAACAAAGAAGCAAATATTGTGATACCCTGTAAAATTCATACACTTGATACTGTACAGTCATGTCCTTTATCTGAAAAGGTTCCTCCAAACAAAAAATGAATAAACAAAAAAAAAAAAAAAAAAAAAAAAAAAAAAAAAAAAAAAAAAAAAGAATGATCAGAGAAAATTGAGGGTCTCTGTGCAAGGAAGAGACAAAATAGTGAGGATATTTTAACCTGCAAAGGGTACACTTTGAGGGATGATGTACTTGAAGTCTCTGCAGACATAGCACGYACAAGATAGCCCTTAAAATAATCAAGGGATGAGGACAGCATCAAATAAAACTAGTTGTATATCAATTATATTTTATTTTCTTTTTTAATGRTAGTAGTTAAGATTTAGAACTTCTTGCCACAGAAGGCTTACAACACAGAATGATGTTCATGTAAAAGGGTTACACTGATCCGGGTGGGTAGTGACTAATAAATTCACACATGGGACAGAAAATAAGCATTAAAGGTATCAGGATGCACAGAAAAGTATCTGGGCTGACAGTTGCTGTACACTGGAGGAGATAACCGGGAACATACTGCATACAAGAGTACAGTCAGTGTAATCTTCCACGGTATCTGTTACTGGCCACTGCTAGAGACAGGTGCTAATTGTACCTTTTAATCTGATAGTGTAGTTATTTTAATGTTCCGGTGTAGTGGAGAGTGACAGCAGAAATGGGAACAGAATTAAAATAAGGAGTCTTGAGTCTGGGGCAAAAATAGATTCCTTGAGGGAAAATAGTTCCTAAATTCTGATCTCACCTGATGACATCTCTCCTAATTGATAAAAAAACAAACAGTGGACACTAGAAGTAAGGCCATTTTGAATAATTGCTGTTGCCTTTCTGATGACACAGATGGCAGAGGATTGCTGCTTGACAATTGTTGGAAATCTTATAACTCCTGGCTCTAAACTCGGTCTGTCATTTGAGCGGAATGAAGACAAACAATATTGGCATATTAGTCCCGATGGCAGAATTTATAGCAAGATGAAACCCAACCTCGTTTTAGATATCAAAGGTAAGCAAATGTTATCTCATTACATTGGGGCTTAATTACATGGTATTTGCAGTGGGATACACACTAAGCATGCCTATAAATTAAGGATGGTGCTTTAGTTGCTTCAACCTGGAAGCAAAAAAAGACCCGATCAGCTAGTTTGACCTCCTGGATTATACAGATCCTAGGACTTCATTTCATTTTTCCAGCACAGCATTTAGAAACTCACAGTACTTGCTTATCTTGTATTCTTAGTGTCCACTCACTGTAGATAGCCTCAGTTAATTTTGGGCAATGCGAATATGATYATTTAAAATGCTGAAGCAAGAACAACCTAACTTCTCATTAACTTTAATTTCTATAGAGCAAATTTTCTTACAYAGYATTTGTAGATGCAATAGCCAARGGATATTAGGAAAGCAAAGGCAGGCTTGTATATTGATGTGATTAGATGCAAAAAGGTGGGGGTTCTTTGTTAATTAATGGCTATGCCGTAATGGGAAGCATGAGATTCTGCCACAGCAGCCTAAGGCCTGTCAGCACTTGATGTGTATTTTGGAGTTACTTTTGTCATAGTAATTTGATTTGTGTGGATGCTGTTTCTGAACTTCATTTTCAGAGCTTCACAGAGGGTCTAAAAAGCAGCAAATGGAATGATAAGCATAATCAGATGTTCTTACGTAACTTTTTTTTTGGGTGAGGGGATTAAGCATCTTCTATATCTGTTCTATTCCTATTAAATTTTTAGCTGTTTTAAAACTAATTTTTAATTGATGCTGTGACATTAATTATGTCAATTACAACCACCACCACTACCATCCCTCCAAAAAAATCAAACCAACCAGAAAAACAGCATAGTCAATAGTCAGAACTAAACAGGAATGAACTCCTAGAATCATAGAATATCCTGAGTTGGAAGGGGCTCACAAGGATCATCAAAGCCCAACTCCAGGCCCTGCACAGGACATCCCAACAGTCACACCCATCAACAATGCGTCTGACAACATTGTCCAAAATCTTCTTGAACTCTGTCAGGCTTGATGGTGTGACCACTTCCCTGGGGAGCCTGTTCCAGTGTTCAGACACCCTCTGTGGAAAGATCCTTTTCCTAGTATCCAAACTAAAACYTCCTGATGAAGCTTCGTGCCATTCCCTCGGGTCCTGTCACTGCTCACCACAGAGATCAGTGTCTGCCCCTCTTCTCCTCATGAGAAAGTTGTAACTGCACTGAGGTTTCCCCTCAGTCTCTTCCAGGCCGAACAGACCAAGTGAGCTCAGCTGCTCCTCTTACAGCTTCCCCTCAAGGCTCTTCACCATCTTCCTAGCTCTCCATTGGGTGGTCTCGAATAGCTTTGCATCTTTCTTATATTGTGGTGCCCCAAAATGCACACATGTCACAAGGCGAGGCTGCTCAGTCRAGGTGAGCACAGAGCAGAGTGGGACAATCACCTGCCTCAAGTGGGTAGGACTATCAGAACTGTGAGATCAGGGTTATTGGATGTCTGACCATAATACCACAGTGGCACAAAGAGTCACAAATTCTCTTTACTGCCATAAAAAATCTAGTGATGAATAGTCATAAACTGACCTAAAAGACTCCAGGGGAAAATCTTTAATCACAATGACTGCATACCTTTTTCTAAAGTCCATTCTGAGTTCACCAAACAAGCAGAAACACTGTTGCATTGCCTTTTCTTCAGTTAAAAGCAGTTACGCATTCTGCATTTATAATTGAAGAAGTTTACAATAGATAGGTCTGGTGGTGAAAGTATAGATGCATTTGCTTTAAAAAGAAGTAAAAATCTGTATGGGAAATGTAAAACAGTGGATGCGTTTAGCTTTTATTTGAAAAAGCCTAATAGCAACATTGCCTGTTTCTGTCAACTCTGCCGGTCCATTCTGGACCACAAATTGTGTGTTCAAGAATTCCTCAGCAAACGAATGCAGTTGTTTAACTGTACAGTTTGTAATGCCACCTTGTGGTTAAACTGGCATAGCACAAAGCCTTTTCCAGAGCACCATGCTATCAAAGTGAATAGTGTATCTGCTGAAAAAATTTCCCATCTTTTCCCATTTAAGCATTCTATCAGATATCACTTAAAAAAAATTTTTGCACCCACAATGATAACTGAGCTACAAAAAATAACCTTAGCTACATAGCTCAGTATGAGTGTTACACTCATCATAAGCTGCCAGGCTTATCTTTTGCTCAGTCAGGAAGGGTGAGGCAATTGGGGTGAAGAACAAAAAGAGCATCTATGGGAATGTCCTGGTGCTTTGTATAAATGGTTGGCTCAGATGGCTGATTCCAGTGGGAAAACTACCTGCTTCGCAGGTGTGTTGTACTACAGGAGATGCATGTGTCCTGTATTTCTGCAATATACACTAGATCTGAGGRAAAAAAAAACATCAATTCTGATTTTCAGTTCTAGTCAAATGTTTCTTTGCTTCCCAGTTTCTTAAACCAGATTATTAATGGTGTCTTATATGAGAACATGTTTGGCATTGCATCATGTGAGTAGATTAAGCTCGTCTAGAAATGTTTCTGTTTTGCATTCAGATATGTTCAGCTGCCAGTGCAAACAGCTGAACATTGGGTGATGCTCTGTGCATGGTGACTTGTGATTCATCTGGTCAAAATAAAGGATTATAATGTCAAGAAGTAAATGAATGCCAGRCCTTGTCCCTGACATGGTCACGTGYRTATTGTCTGTTAACAGCAGGACTTACTTCATCATCTAAACATCTTCGTTTTTAGAGCCCAGTGACAATTGACAACTGCTGCAGGAAAACTGAATARTCAAGCATGACTTCTGGGAAGTGACAGTCTTCAAGGAGCTGCATCTGACTGTCCTGCAGTGTTTTTTTCCTTTCTGTCCAGGCTGAAACAGCTGAGAAACTGAATTACTGAAGGGGTGGAGAKAATAAGATTGACTGATCGTGGTTTATTGAAAAACTTTTCAAAATTAATTCCAAAAGCAGGCAGTGATGAAAATGCATTTGTCTTTTCAGAGCCATGGGTTGAAGAGAAACTGTGTACACCAGCTTAACTAGAGTTTTTCTGAAGCCTAGAGTATTTGTCTCTTATTTCAAAAATAATCTCCTCTCTCTGAAATTTCTCTCTACAGGAGGCACACAGTATGATTGTGACCATGTCGTTGTCAACACAGTCAATGAAGAAAAGCTAACACAGTGCTGGGAACCACTGGTTGTATAAACCTAAAGAAGGAAAGATGATGTTTGAAGGGGCCATGTTTGAAGTGGCCACTATTCTGGACACTGGAATTGGCACTGCCATCTCTGAAGGATACAGAATGAACAATGAGAGTTTTCTTTTCTTCACAGTTTTAAAAAGAACAAGCAACAGATTGGTTTCACCTCTCTATCCAAGATTATTGTCGCTATAAAAGCTTGAGTATCTCAAAACCTTCCTTTTTTTTTAAATCCTTACAACTCAGTGTTGGATAGAGTGGCAGTATGCCTCAGGCTAGAATGGGAACAACTGACTGTGAGAGAAATCCCATGGAGCTACTTATGTCAGTGAGTGGTTCACCCAGAATAGTCAGTCAGTGGAACTTATTTTATTAAGGACAGGAGTGCAGTGTATATGTGGGTATAGCAACTTGGACCTATAGGCTGTAGTATAGAGAAATATTCACTACAGGAAATTAATATATTTGGTTTACTGGAACAAACTTATGTTTACTGAAAGTTTAAAGACTGCTAATACAGCATATCCAAAGACTTTAACATGTGGCTTCAAGTATAGTTAGTATGCTAATATAGTAAGTCCTAATTTAAGAAAAAACTCTAGATTTTCTCATGCATAGAGGATGTAAAGTAGCAAATATTTTGTTAGAAAAAGAGAGGGCTGCCAAAAGGATCTATAGGAATGTGAAGAATTTGCCCATTTTCTAGGTTGCCTAACTTCTTGAGTTGTGGGTATTTTTCTTCTTTGCCAAGTCACATTTGTACCTTGTTCAGTAAGTACAGTTCTCCAGAACTCCAAAATCATAGAAAACCCAAAAATTCTTAGGGAAGGTATCACTAAGATTACTGTAACAGCATGTTAAGCGCTGTGGTTACTGAGTTTTCCAGCCACTGCCTGTTGCATTTACCATGGAGAATGCCCAACGCCCCACTATTTCTGGTGATTTTGGAGAGCAATGTTTGTGGTGGGCTGGTGCCTCCCCATTGGACAGAAGTGTCTGACTCCTCTAGGAAGGGGCACAGCTAAGCCTGGATATGTGCCCAGCCTTAAGGGCTGTGCCCATTCCAAGTGTTACTGGTTTAGTAAAGAGCTTGTGACAAGTGGGATGTCCTGATGACTGCAGAAGGTCCTTCKGTTGCCCTGCTTTGAACATGGTCATGTTAGTTTTCCTTAATAATGTTGGCAAAAAGGTGAAACACAAACTCTTGTACTATGCTGCTGTGTTTTGTTCTGGCTTAGACCAGTKTTATTACAAGCTGCTCTTAGGAGCATCCAGGCCTTTGTCTTGCATAGTAAGTCTGTTTAAAATTAACATTTTCATTATTATTGTATTGCCTCAAAGCATACTGGTGCTTTTACTGTTACCACCCGAGAGGAAGTGCCTTACTAATTTTCTTCCTTTTGTAAAGATGCACTGAAGTTTTGTTGCTCTGAAATGTGCTGCTTTTAGTCCTTAATAGAAAATATGTTGTTACTGGTTCCAAACAGTGGTACTTTGTCATATTGATGTGCTCTTGCTATATATAATATAGTATTTTACAAATCAATTTAAGTTAGGTAACTTTTTATTGAAATTATTTTTAAAGGTAGAAAGGTGACATTTTATGGTTAGTTTTGCCTCCATCATGCACCCATCTCTGTCCACAATTCTTCAGCCACAGCCAGCCACTGAGGAGTGAATACATGGTTTGGAATAGCTGCGGACTCTGAGGAACAGGTGATTCTCCTACACAAGCATGTGTTCAGTGCATGTGTGCATGGGGGCCACCATTCACACAGCTGCCACTTCTGTCCCCTGGTGGAAGTGTTGCATTGACATGGCTTGTGCACCACCACAGCTGCACTGCAGTAGATGTGCAGCTCTCACTTTAGAGGCTGCCACTTTCCTTCAATCCACCTGCATAATTGCAGGGGGAGTCACTCCRCAACCCACCTCTAAATGGCAAGTTTAAAAACAGCCCACCAGGCAYTTACACCCCTTCTAGTGCTTCACCAGCAGTGATGTGGCATGGCAGGAATGGGCTCCTGACTACAGACAAAATCATGTCCACCCTCCTGCATAAACACTGCAGTCAGCTGAATCTGGGCCAGGAGTTGGGGAATTAGAATAATTATTAGTTACAGACTGATTTTGTTCCATGCTTCTATTTAGATCAGCTATGCCATGAGAGTTGCCATAACAAAATCAAAGTAGCAGTCTTGAGACAGTGATGTGACCATTTAGGTCTGAGAATTAAATAGCTGGAGCAATAATCTACATTAGTGAAAGAAAATACAACTAGGAAACGCCAAGAAAAAAACAGCACAGGCTTCATACAGACAATTAGATAAGAGTATGCTCACCATTTCAGGACTTACATCTGGAAAATAAAAGCTCTAAGAYGTATAAATGGAAAATGCTGCAGGCTGTTCTTCTTATCCCTAGAATGAGGGGTATTCTGCAAAAGTCACAACTACCTTTTTAACAGTTTTCAGGTAGGAATGCCTAAGGGACATTAGTATGTCTTGTCTGCTTATTAACAGGCAGCGCATGAAGGAATCAGAGGCTTTTCTAAAACAAGACTAATAAGTTATGCATCCCATATGAGCTTTTAAAAAAGAAATGCTACATACAAGTTCATGTTCAAATACTCACTGCAGGCAGAATAATTACTAGAGATACTTTATTGTCTACTAATTACATTGATCACTGTTTTTCCACGCGCATGTCCTCCTTCCAATTTCAGAAAAGCCTTTGGAACTTCAGAAAAAGAGAAGACTTCATCAATAACTGGTTGAATCTACAGAATAAAGAAAAAGTGTCACAATGTTAAGAATAAAATAATGTATCACTCTCACACTTCAAAATTGTATGAAGAAAGGGGGGAGGTTTCTTTAAAGTATTTAGGACAGGAAGTTGCCAAATACTGTAGCCACTAACTTTTAAGCTTTTTCAGGGATACCTCTGCATGCAGAAGATGACTTTCTGCTGCTCTTTGCCCAAGTTTTGAAACACTTATACTTGCATAGTTTAGAGCCCTTACCTGAGGATTCTACCACCATGCAAGGCTCTAACTTTTACATCCTTTCAAAAGCTGACACTGGTTTAACTTTTTGTTGTCCACAATGATATACTGGCAAAAATAACATTTCTTTTTCTCATATTGCTATACTAGTTTTCTTGTTAAACCAAAGAATTCACACAATGTCAAGTATTTTAAAGATACTTATAAATCTGACGCCTATCTGCAGCAGTACATAGCTCAGTACCCTTTAAAGACCACAAATGAAGTACAAAAAAAAAGGCCACCAATATTTGTTGCTGAGTCATTTAGCTACACTTGAAAACTCAGCCACTGTGTATTCCRGGAGGCATAAATCATTAAACCCAGCTTGCATCAACTTCTATTTTGGCATTAATTTTGTAGAGTGGCCTTCTGGATTGTTTTAGACTCATTTCCAACAACAACAGTAAAACTACTTATTCACTCTCCCCATTATTAACTAAGGAGCCYGAATCCTCTGTAAGCATTTATTTTCTTTAGATATCATGGTGTACCAACAGAGGCAGAAGAAATTTCAGCTTTTCTGAACAGTAYTTGTCACTGCTGATGCAAGGGAAGAAGGTTTTTTCTGCTCTGAAATTCTGAGTCAGCATTCCAAATGCCAAAATAAGATCTCTATACAAATGCACCTCCCACACCTCCTACCAAAGATCTACCTCCCCTGAAGCTGGTCCTTTACCTTGGATCCCATAACACCCACCCCAGTGCATGTTCTTGCACTGATCCTAATCCTCTTATCARAGGAAAACATGACCAGATGAGTCTGCAGATATCTTTTGCAGTAGTGGAAGATTTGACGTACCAAAGATTCAAACACATTTTTATGGTGCTACAAGATACTTTTCAATTGTGTCACAGAAAAAATATCTTCAGACATTTTCCTCATAGCTGTGAGCAGGCACCCTCTCTTGTTGAGTACTCCAGCACTGCAAGTTTCCCTGTGCTGGCAGGACATGCACCTTGCTAGATGGAAAAGGAATACAGCACCAATAAGGACACAGTGTGCCAGTATTGAAACAGTGCTGTCTTTCAAAAGGTTGCCTTGCTTTTACCAGAAGACGTGGGGTTTGCTTGCAGATGTGCTGCTTAGAAGGTGAGTGCAGCACTAGCAAGGAAGGTTTTTTCATACGCGCACACTCTCCTAGCAGCAGCGCTGACCACCCAGCACCCTTCCCTACAGCACAACAAATGCTAACTGATAGTTGTCCATGCTCAGAGAGGTCMTTTTCTCAGCTCTTAATTTTCTCTTCATTCATACACTGTGTCTTACCTTGACATCTACTCCCTACACTTAAATAACTACTGGCTTTGCTTGTATAATTGTAATCCAAGATATCAGTACTCTTAMTCTGCACCACAGTATCTCCTAATAKYATCACTAGAYTTTSCTTTCTATTTTTTAAAAGCAAGCTTAGCTATAGTGTGAAACTTTACATTGCAAAAAATCAGGAATGAGTGAACCTCCTCTGAAGAATACATCAGAATTAACASACAAATCACTTGGAGAGCAACTGTGCAAATAAGTATAGTCASCAAGTGCCTCCAACTTGCCATGCAACAAGGCACAAGGCTGAATAATTTATTTCCCTTGTTCTGCCTGGACAATCTCTGTAAACCAACCTCTAGCAAAGTGAGTAGTAACACCCAGCAGAGGAGCCACAAAGATACCCCACCTGAGGAAGAAATGTTGAGYATAAATGATCAATGTTCGAGACAAACGTCTGGCCAGCATCCAGCACAGAATGGAAATGTTGTCTTGGACATCAGCAAAGTCAGAGACGTGGATTCAGGACAGCACAACACTGAATTAGACAATGGTTTTGGGTAAACGGAGCATCTGAGTGCAGCTGCAGCTGCTGTGACTGTTAGCAGGAGGAACGTGCTGCTGATCAGTACAGACTGTTTTGAGGAAGACCAACGCTTGCTTTCATAGCAGATGCTTGGGAAAACACAGTTGAGGAACCTTGAGCCAAGCACAAGGGCAGCACTTGTACACTGCTTATTGTTAGTGGTAGTTGCATGCAAAGCYGTGCTTCAATTAAGGGGAAAAAAAAAGATCTAGAAACCCAGCCTTCTGGAGCATGGATACAGATGACCCTGACAAGGCAACAGGCTACAAGGAAGGGAAACGTATTCAGGAAAGAAAGGAGGAGAGCAGCACAAGGGGATTTGAAGTGCAAGGGATTCCAGGGAAAGGCAGAAGTTAACTTCAGACRTGTGCAGCAACTGAGAAAACATGAATAACACACTTCACTGTTCTGCTACCCACAGTCCCTTACTGTGGTTGCAACTTATAACCCTGGCAGAGTGAGGTGTGTTACATCCTCAGCCTGCTGGATAGAGTTCAAAGCATCACATYTGAAAAGTGGTGACACAGTGATTCAGAGGAGCCCTGAATTCAGCCTCACAGTTCAAAACACCATGGGTATCGCAGSCACCACATGCTCAAAGCCAATCTGCTACATTGATGTAACCTCTAGCTTCATTTAAACGCTGGCTTTAGGCAGTGCTATAGAGAGACATGAATACTGAACTGATGATCCTGGCAATCTAGAGCATTAAACATTTTAKCTGGCTGGCTGGACAGTCCCATTGTTTGACTAACCCTGAAAGGGCTGACCGTGTTGCAGCACAGTGATTCACTCAGCCTTTACCATAATCCACTGACTAAGATAAAATTCTTCCTGTGAACAGACAAACAAGTAGGAGAGCGTCTGCTGTTTGTTGAATGTGTGATAATAAATGGAGATTAACTGGATAATAAAAACACTGCCTATTTACAGCCACGCATCAGTTCCTTGCCAGAGGACACCTATTTGTTCAGGGAAAAGGGATTAAACTAAAGTCTGTGAGAGAAAGGATTACACATACCCACATTGAAATGTTTATCTGAAAACAGATTGGCTCTGAAAGGTATTTTCTTCCTCTTCATTCTCTCCGATGCAGGACATACTATAGAAATGAATCTCAGGTCTCTTGAAATGAACTCATTTGTTTGGGAAAAAAAAAAAAAAAAAGAAGAGTAATTGCTGATGCAGATTTAGGCTACCCTACACACAGCACAGAGGGGGTATCCCAGCCACTCCAGCTCTGAATGCAGYGGGCAGTGAACAGCACTGGCAGGAGTTGACTGGTCAGCAGCAATACACTCCTGCTCATTGCAAATTCAGACCCACCCTTGAAGGTCMMACTTTCTGTGGTAGCCAGGACACARAAKTTATCAGCAGGGGACAAGTGAGAAAACACGAAAGGAATGGAGACAGCTTTGACCCTCATAGTAGCAACAAGTCGCTTCAGTAAGTGTGGAGCTTTTTCCTGCCACTGGAGGGAGAGCAAGAGCCTTGAAATTCTCAGGAGAGGGATGAACTGAGCGCAAGCCGAGTTCAAAGCACAAAACGACAAGTGCCCTCACTCAAAGGACAGTGACAGTGCACTGGCTCTCCCCCAGGTCTGCAAAGGATCCTCGCTTGGGAGWGTGCCTCCCTCGCAGCTGCTGCCTCTGACAGCTCATCCCCTTCTGATGCTCTGGTGAGGCTGCKCAGCCTCCCATACACCATCCTTCAGGAAAGGTACCTGCAAGTGCACAGAACAAAAGCTGAGATGTGCTCCACCAGATATCCATCTCCTCCTGAGGGTTTGCTGTAATGGGAAAGACCTGCCTGCTGTTTTTATTCGCTGAGTTAACAGACAAAGGCGATCTTCCTCCAGAAATTAYTACCGTGACCATGAGCACCAGTCTATGAGAACAAACGAAGAACTTGACAGTCTCCTTTTCCTTTAGTGAGTCTCTCATCAATGTCAACAAGAATCTTGGAAGAGAAACCATTAAAAAGAACAGTCTTTGTACTGGAACTAAACAATTGGATATCCATTTGTTACTTTATTGTCATCCCATGGAAAAAAAAMCCCTGCTGTTTTGGGGGATTCCTGCTTTAGCTGAGCGTCTTCTCTGCTGTACTCATGTTCCATTGCTCTTTGGATCTTAATCTCATCCCTTTCTTCATCCTTTCTTCTCCTCAAAATGGCATGCAACAACATATGCTGAACCTCATATTGCTTGCCAACAGCAAATTCTAGTGTCAGCCCTCATTGAAGACAAAGWTTGAAATTCTTACCTTCTGGAACAGCTGGCTCTAGTCATGTGTTGTACAGGTAGCTTTGCAACTGCATAGTACTAGCACAGAATCATAGGATGGTTTGGGTTGGAAAGGACCTTTAARGACCATTCAGTCCAACTCCCCCTGCCATAGGCAGGGACACYTTCCACTAGACCAGGTTGCTCAGGACCCCATCCTTGAATGATATGTAAGGAACTTATTCCTTTCTGTGTTTTTATTAACTTGTATTTCAGAGCAGATGCACTTTTATCCATGACCACGTTAAAGGACATCAGGTACAGGATATTTCTGTCCCAAATACCTAACAGAAGTAAAATTGATCCAACAATACACCCATAAGAAAAACAGTGCTGCAGTGGTTAAGACACGGSAATGGAAGGCAAGTGTCCCAGGGTCTAATGCCATGCCACAGCCATCTCACCAACAACTGTATTATCMGGTCTTATTTGTTTGGTTATCAAGCCAAAGTACATTCTTTCGTATCAAATCTCTAACAGCAGCCCACAGGAGTATCATGTACAATTATTAAAATGCTAGTAGACAAATCCCAGTTAAGCAGGCTATCACAGTGTAAAAAAGGTTTCCAAAATTTCTTTGTTAATTAGCTCTGACAGAACAGCTTCTACAGCACACAATAAAAGCTTCTACAGCACACAATAAAAGTAAGAAACTGCAACAAACCCAGAACTGCAATGTGTGTTAGCCTAGCCCAAGTTTAAATCAGTAGAAATAAGGAAGATCCTTGTTTTAGTTATGTACTGTATCATGCTGAAAAACTGTTAACTAAAGTAAAGATCAATTCATCTCCTCTGGAATCCCCTGTCAGGCACATTCTTGGTAATTGTCCTGATATTTATGCTGCTAAAGTAATCTGGGACAATGTTACCATAATTCTTAAGACAGAACCAACTTTAGTACAGTTATATATAARTACACATTTATATATGAGAACATATCATATGTAGAGATTAGAAGATTAGCCCTGCATGATCCACATCTTCCCAGTCTCAGCAAATTAAACTCACAACAGACAAGAGCATCCTTTTTGACCCTACACTTTACCCCTGCACTAGGCACAATTCCTTCCTACACTAAGGGGYACAGCTCAGAACACMRGGACTGACTTTCCAACAATATCCARTTACATCAGGCTGAGGGAACACATCTGATTAAATGCCCAAGTAGATGATGATGAAATTTTTCCAGACCTCATTGTGGCGTATGTGAATTTACATATTCAAACGCTATGTCCCACAGTATGCAAAATTTCCATTAGTGCCCTTCACAGATGCTTTATGATGTAACCACATAGCACCTTCATAAAGAGCACAAGCAAGCTACCAKGTCCTGCACAAACAGGAGCAGGTATGTTTTAATAAAAATCACAGTGCTGGTGTTTTTTTGGTGGCCATGACAAGAGGTAGAGATAGAGGTTCTTTTTGGAAGAGAAAGGGCTGAACAGAGCTTTTGGCAATGCCTCCTTGATCAACATCTCTACTCCAGCCAACCAACCTGGCAAGCAAATGCACTGCAACAAGAAAACAAAATGTTAAAAGCAAAAAAAAAAAAAGGTGCAAGCTTTGCAATTTAACATGTAGAAAGATGGTCATCAGAACAAGTGTGAGTGACTAAAGAGAGGGGGGAGAAGGACTAATCTCAAGTTAATTTAGACATTTAGGTGTAGAAACCCCTATACTTAGGCACCCTAGTGCCTTTTTTAAGAAAGACTAGAGCAGGCACCATCCAAGGGTGAGTTTTCAGACCTGTCAGGATACTTTAGCACAGTCACAAAGTCTGGAATTACTCCAGAGAAGGCCACATGTATAGATGCCATGTTTGGAGAACATTCAAGGACTCAGTTTTACATTCACTCTTTTATATTAATAGAGATGAGAGAAATGCAATAATCGTGCAATAAGGGCCAGGGAAAAAGTTACTTGCAGCACTATAACAAGATGAACTGAAATCAAACCAATACACACAGGTTAGGATACAGAGTCCAGAAGCTGTGATGACCTACACTA
The DNA here is from genome assembly GCF_030028575.1 of Malurus melanocephalus. Classification (NCBI taxonomy): domain Eukaryota; kingdom Metazoa; phylum Chordata; class Aves; order Passeriformes; family Maluridae; genus Malurus; species Malurus melanocephalus. The sequence goes on from NW_026623255.1 coordinate 162,294, forward strand.
GCAGTAGGTTAAGCCATCTTAAATCATGGCCATCCAAACAACTCTCAAAACCCATGTCATGTCAAAATGGATTACCATATCCATTTGTGTTATTTACTTCCTGAATAGCAAAGACCAGCAATAGGAAACAATTAAATTCCACATTTTAACAAGGTATCTCAGAGCAAAGCACCAAAGGTGGATAAAGGGCATTAGCCCTCATGGGTAGACAAAGAAATTATGGTACCAAAAGGTTATGTGATTTGTTCAGTGTTGCACAAGACAGCAGCAGGGCTAAAGAACAGTGAGCATCCTGCCCTCCAAACCATAACAGCAGGTGCTAAGTCCAAAGCATCTAGTGTCTTCAGCAAAATGTATAATCAACACTATTCACAAATTACATTAACATAGGTATACACTTGTTCTTTTTATGGGTGCTGTGCTGGAACATCTATCTAAAAAGCAAACATCAGAGAGAATGATCTATTAATTTCATGATTGGAGACTCTGCCCTTTAGCCTTCCTTCTGCAAAAACAACTTTCATCCATCAGCCCATCTGATGCAACAATGCTCTGAAGGAGAGAGTATTAAGTCACAAGAAACACTGCACACACACTTATTCGGCATTTAAATAGCACTGAATTAAAATGAATATCCCATTTCTGTTGGGTTGCACATTAACCCACATCCTATCATGGTCCTACAGGAACACACAACACACTCAGTGCACCCCCTTACAACACTAAGGAGTCTTCTGAGCCTGCCTTCCTACACCAGGCTTCATTAGTGMCCAGTTATGAGTTAGAGGCTTTCTACCAACTTAAATACTTATATGAATCCGGCCTATTTTCACCAAGGACTAAATGACATGTCCTTTGGGAAGAAATGTTGGGCAAGCAGCAAAAAGAGAAAATGTCACTGTGAAATCCACAACACTGACCAGAGATACACCAAATTAATTCCTAACAAGACTTTCGGTGATGATGCTTCAGCAGTGTGCCAGCAGATCTGTGTACTGAATTAAAGGTTTTGTTGATTTCAGTTGCCTTTAGATGAGAATTCTAATTCACCAGGAATATTCTACCATGGAAACAGACACAACAGCTTCTGACATGGACTTTTGTCAACTTACTTGGTGGAGCCTACTGAGACAGTCCTTGCTGCTTGTAACTAACTGCTGCAATTCAAACCATAACGGGGATTCTCCAGCAGTTTAGAATGTAGCCAGTATCTCTAAAATTTGTCAAGGAAATACTGAATTTTCCCCTTGCCCACAACTGTTGCAGCAGCCTCCCATCCCCTAGTCCTGCAATAGTCTCTTTGCAAAGTGTCCAGCTGCAAGGCAGAGAAAACAGTTTGTAAACGGAAARTGGTTTTACAGTTCCCAGAACTGACTGATGTGCAGGTGAATTACACAAGGAAAAGAATTTTCTTTCCTTGTGTAATCCCAACTCATCAAATCCTCTCCTTCTACTCTCCAMTAAAGAAAGGCTGTTAAAAGAACTMCTCCTCAAAGCTGACATTTTGCAAATCTCTCTTCCTTGCTTCAAAGATCATCCAGGTGAAAACCAAGTAACTTTCAAGAAAATTGCTTATTCTTCATCCACTGAAGGCTTGAGAATCCTTTTGCTTTCACAAAGGAACATGATGAACTCATCAGAACTAAAAATCTCTCTTGATGCAGAAGGACTATAAGGAGAAACACTGTCAAATCAAAATGATCTGTAMATTTTTCAGAGGTATGCTTTTTAATGCTTCAATAACTGTAACCATCATCTCTTTTTAATTTCCTTCATTTAATCCCCCTCATCATTTATTCTTGAAAAAAAGCCTCTCATTTTCAGAAGCTTTCCAACTGCTCTCTTATTCACACTTCATACAAATCTCAAAATTCTTTTCTTTCAAAGACTGAAATTTCAAAAATACCCCAAAWCTGCATTACTCAAAAGAATTCACTTAATGCTAACAAGTTCAACTACATGAGCTCAATTTGCTGGCTTCCCCAAGAGTTCTTAACACACTTCATTGCTTTGTGCTTTTTTAACTTGTTCTTTATTCTTTCTCATTCAAACATAAACATTTCTTTTTACTTACTTACAGAAAATTGTGGTACAATTTCTCCAGTAATTCTCTCCTGCCTTTATTCCAAACACCTACTCTTCTGAATGGATGGTCTGTCCATTTAGGAGAACCCCTGTGTCTAGACAATTAAAGGCCATAGTCTTATTAATATCTGTCTAAATGGAACACAACTGTGTCTTATAAAATCCTGATGACAGCTTAGATGTTTACAACATTTCACAAAATAGAGGAAAATGCTGCTAGAATAATGACTCTGCAGACAAACAGGCTGACATTAGGACCTGTTTTTGCACAGAGAATAAAAGAGCAAGGAAATATCTTTGTCCTCATGATTATCTTACAGCCAGAAGTACATCAGGACATTCATGCATGTATGACGTACATTTTAAGTGTCATTGCAATTCACCTGTCCAGGTTATTAAGCAAAGAACAACGATTAAGCCCTCTCTCTATTGCATAAACAGGTGTTTCCCAAGAGGCTTTCAGGAGCATATTCTGCATTTGTTTTGCATACAAGGTAGGAGCAGAACACAAAACAAATTGTGACTGGCTGAGAACAGGACAAATGGTAAGAACAAGACAAGGGCATTTCTTTTGCTTAGATTAGATTTCTTTTGCTTATAATTTAGTAGTGTGACTGAATGCAATCACAGGATTGAGGACCACCTTCTACAACTTCTTTCTTGACCATAGGATTATGCCTATAGCACTGGACATAATGCRAAGCAGAGAACTTTTTATTCTTATCAGCAGCACTGAGGTGGCAAAATAGAAGCAATCACATTTTAAATACAACAGCAGTTTATTTACTATTTTCCAAACTCTGGAACATACTGCATACCAAAAAAAAAAAAACAGGGCTCAACATTCAAATTAGAGAGATCTWAATTTTACTAATACAGACATATTTTGAGCACAAGATGGCAGTTCACATACTGGAATTACCAGCAGTCATGGCAGACTCTGCTTACTCTTCTGCTAAGGTACCATATAGAATGATTAACAGCAGTTGTCCACGTTCTCTACTCTTGGAAAATTTCATGTTGCCAAAATTCCCAAAGAGGACACTGTTGGGACCTATATCACCACACAACCCAAAACACAGGAAATCAACTGCTCACTCCCACAATGTATTTTGTAACAAGCTCATAAACCTGGAAAGATCACAAAAGCAGACTGTAACCTTCTTTGCTTTTCCCCCAAGTCCACTAAGATTCCCCAGAAGCTTATGAATGTTCCCAATATTCCAAGTCACTGTGCTGAATTAGCACAAACATCATACTCTGCAGCACTGAAATAATGAAAACCAAGACTCTTGTCACTACTCTGCCAATGGAGATCATGTATTACCTGCAATAATCAGAATATTCTCATTCTGTGCACACTAAGGGCAGGATGCCCAACCATCCAGGCAAAGCAATGTTGCATATGCAGATACATAGCCATGTCTATTCTGACCAAATAAACCAAAAGACACCGCTTAAAACATAATTTTCATACAGAGTTTCGTATTAAATTATTCCCACTGGCAAAAATAACCAATAACTGGACATTATTCCTTGTAACTTTGTAAGCTTTGAGTTTTAAAAATGTATACTCAAGAGGGAGAAGGCAGAACAGTTTTAAGGCTTATGAACTCCTAAATTCCAAGCAAAAGGCAGAAGTTAGAAACTGGAACAAGCTGATTTTTAACTAGTTTTCCTCACTGTGACTCTCATAACATTTTATTCCCCAGCAGTGAATAACCATTTTTGGTTCCCATTTTTGAGTCCAAGCAGCATCTCTTTCAGCATGAACACCCATTATTGACATACCTTTCCAGAATCAACCAGTTCTGCTATTTCATCCAAACTTGGGCCACTTGGCATGAAAAATGCCCACCGATAATGAACTCCTTTAAGGAGATGCTGCAAGAAAGATCACAAATCTATTAAAAAATCATAAGAGCAAACTGAAAGGGGAACTAAAAKCAATGACAGACTCTCCAGAGAAGTAAGTTAAAGAAAAGATATGGAAAAGACATGGAAATTTTATGCTAGTGTCTGAAAAGAACAGCACCTAAGCATGTAGATTGAATGTACAGACCAGGATGTTGTGTTACCACAACAGGATCAGGGTGAATTTTGTGTCCAATTGCATGAGTCAGCTAGTATAGAAAAACAATTACCTTGCCCCTGCAGCTATAAACAGCATTATTTGTTACATAAGAGAGAAATAAGCACTCACAAAGAGGGTGAAATAAACCCAGCAATGTGACATTTAGAACCTTCCACTTCAGTATCAGTGATTTCATTTTCCACCATCATAGCTGCCAAAGTCATCACTGTCCAGTGACAGATGGCAGCTCACATGAAAAGCATTTTGGGAAGATATCACATGCACAAGTCAAGAGCATCTCTTCTGAGTAAGTCATTATAGGAATAAAGCCATCATCTGCCAAAGAGAGATGATTTTTATATATGGCATAGAATCCTCTTCATCATGGGAAAAATGCACACTGAGAAATAATATTACATTTTTTGTTCCCAGTCTTTTCATTTTGTTTTTGGGCTTTCTTGTGGAAGTACTGCTGCAGGACTTAAAATATCATTCACCCAAGACTTTGCAGGAATACCATAGCAACTGCTTGAAAAGCATTCATTTGGAGAGCAAGTACACAAGTGTAGGAAAGAAAGAGAAAAGTTCTAAAAAGCCTTACTGATATGGCCACTGGCAGAATGTTTTAAGATCCACTTATGGAAACTAGAAAAATCAGTATCCCCATCCAGACACACGAACATGAAAGAGATGAAAGATTTACTAGCCACCCTCAACCACTCTTATTAGTCTCTGATGCTGGAACAGGATGAAAAGAATCAGTCATGGAGCAATGTTTTGAGAGAAAGCCTGACTGGCCTACAGCAAGTAACAAAACTGCCCTCACTTCAGTGAGGCAGGGATTTGCTGTTTACTATGAAACCCTGGCTGTCAGCAGGACTCACTAGGGAGGCCATATGGAAAGGGCCACAATTGAAAGAACAATAAGGAATAAAACTTCAAAGCTCCCCAAACTACTACATACACCCAACAGCACAACCCCAACAGATTTCTTTTCAGTGCAAGAAAGAAACAAAGAACAGTAGCGCCTTCCCAAGTATGCTTAATGCAATATGAGGACAATGCAACAGCTGCCCCTACATGAGCTCTGTGACTGATATCCAAGCCACAGAAGGAGTAATTAAAGTACTACAAAATAAGAAAGGACATAGGATTTTGTCAAATACCTTTAGAGTTTTGGAACCGACAGTGACTCCTGTTTGCAACATGCCATCAGCCACTCCAAGTTTGTCCATATTGATCAGGAAAGGTGTCACTAAGGTAACGTATGTTGCTCCTGACCATTTCTTCAATAAATCTAGTGCCCACTTCTCAGTGGATCCACCAACATTATCTAGGATAAAATCAAATCTGCACACATAMAAAGAGCAGGTTTAAAATCATGATATGGGRAAAATAACTTCACTGTAATTAAGCTAATTRAAAGCAGAAATCAGCTATACATTTTYACATGTCACTRCAATACAAKAAAATTATCTGCCTGCAAGATCACWGCAAGAAAGTCCCAAGACTTCAGCAAAGTCCCAGCTTAGTGTACAATGGGATTTAGATTTACAGGTTATTGCCCATTCACTGTGCAGCAAGTACAGGCTATTTAACAAGTACACTTAAACCCCAGAAAGCAAACTTAGATGCACTACTACATTCTGCACTTGCTTAAAGCCTTCTAGAGCTCTATCTCTTCAGTCCTCTTACAGAGGCTACTGGAACAGTCTTGAGGTCTAGTACTGAGCAATATGGCATGTACATGTGAAAGCCAGTGTGGACTCATGCCCTCAACTAGGAATAGCTCTTGTACATGCTGTACTTACATGAAAGTCAGTTCCAGTGGCTAAAATTACATAAACAAATTATTCTACTAACATTTATTTCCTCACATCTTTTCTTTGACCCRATTCTCAGCTTCACTTCTCTAAGCCTTTTTTGACCTCCTTATTTGTTTAGGGGCCATTTTACCTCTCCTGACACCTCTCTTCTTCACATCTACCTATTTAACATCAAACCTAACAATGCAAAGGATATAAAACCTTCTCCCCGTKGAATGGGTATATGCAGCCTCTGGCAAAAAGCCACAGTTTCAGTGTTCTTTCTCATTATCCCAGCATGTGAGCCTGTAAAGGCTGAATAGGGCAAGAGGGAGCTAAGCACCTGTTCTGTTAGATGCACAACTTATTCTCATTTTCATCTATAAATTTCCAGCAATCTCCAGATATGTATAAGCACATATCTCCAATRTAAATAAACTACAAATAAGAGGGGAAACACTTTATGAAAATTAAATAGAAAAGTTTTTATCTCTCTGGAATTACAGTTTTCCTGCCTGTCTTCCAAGGGTGTGATTTCACRTTTAAAGTTCAGTTAATGTAACAGCTGCCAACAAGAGAAGATCATAAATACTACTGCTCCTGGAAAAAACAGCTGACTATGGGCTCTAAAGAGTCAGTACAACAGAAAAATGGAGGGAAGTAGGAACATCCCTCTCAGCAGAGCTGACTGATTAGACTAGTTGCATCATTAAACTGCATCCCAGGACACTGATGTTGCTATCTCTTARAAAGGGTCACTTGCTAGAATGGGTGTTTAGCATTTAAAGTGTTGAACTGCACAAAGGCAAATTTAGCACTGACTGCAAAATTCATCCTGCCATACAGACAGTGTCACTACCCTCACAACTGCCCTCAGGCCTGCTGACAATCACACTACAGTTAAAGGACACATGGCTTCTTAGCACAGTTATCAGTAAAATTCTCCCACAGACAGAGCAAGAGCTTCTATTTCCCCTCCCAGAAAGTTAGTTCAATCTAACTAAAAAGAGCAGTGTAAATACTGTATTCAGATACAAGTCACAGTAGACTACATTTAAACAGATGGAGATAGATTACAAAAGCAAAAAATACTTCCGTTCTAGAGAAAACTCCCAAGACAGTTTAAACATAGCTGCTGTGACAAGATAAATGTGATTGTTTATCAGAGGCAGCTGTACCCAACGTTACAGAAGAGAAATTTACTCGCAGCTGAGTTGCACAGTGGCAAATCAYTACTTCATGATATAGCTCTTCCCTCTACAAGATAAATTTTGTATTTACCAGCCTCACTCAGGATTTCAGAGACTTGTTTTAATTTATTCATGCATTGTATATTCTCCAAGATACTTGGATGAAAGCTACAAAACTGTTCATATCACAGTCGCTGAAGAGAAGCACATGGAAGTGAGCTTTTCTCCACAAGCCCAATTAACTGGCTTAGACTTACAATGAAATCTGTGCTGGGCATACTCACTTGCAAACTGCATCATTCAAAAAGGTGAATCTGTTTTACAAAATAATGCTTTAAAAATGAGGGGAAAAATGAGAGAGTTCTGATAGAGTCTAACAATCAAAAGGCAGAAGGTCTGACTGCCAACTCCTTCATCTCAGCACTAAGCAACACAAACACTCACAAGGGTAATGTTTTAAGCTGCTCTTCCAGATTTCCAGATTTATAATCAATCACATCATCTGCYCCAAGCCTTTTCACCAGTGTGCTGGCATCATGAGAGCAAACAGCTGTCACGTGAGCATCCCAGGCCTTCATTAGCTRAAAACAAGTAGAAAAAAAAGAAGTCCAAAGATTAAAATTTAGTGAAATATTAAGAACAACTGAAAAAGCCAAAGTCTCATTATATTTATATAACAAATGAGCACRTTTAATAGGAARTGGGGAGACTGTTCCAGTACAGGATAATTTGTCCCAAATCCCAGACAAAATAATGGCTAGAATTAATCAATATTTAAGGTGGTTGGGGGGAAGGAGGAGTTGGTGTGAAGGAAGGAGTATTGAAGGTTTTTAATACCATTCAAAGATACCAGGTCTCATGACAAATAAGGCTCTCAGTTTGCCATCTGAATCTGTCAACTAAACACACACCAAGAGGTACTGTCCAAGTTGCTGATCTACCAAACTGTCACCAGATAYACCGTTAAATATTTTTAAATATGCCCTTTGGATATTTCATGTTACTGCAAATAGGTTAAGTACTAGTAACAAGAAAAAGAAGTCAGGCATCTCTGATTTACCACAATATCAGGTTATCTTCTACTCCAAAAACTACAACAAAGCAAAGGATTTTTGCCAGTTATTTACCTCTTTTGGCATCTCTTTTTTCATTCACAGTAATACTTTTTACCTTTATTTTGGTAATTAATGCAGTTTACCAGGATTAATCGGTTACAAACTGTGACTAGTCAGTGGCTGGTCAGCCTTTCATACTGGAAGTCACCTGCTTTATCATTGATCAGGCAAATAACAAACAACAAAAAAATCTGCTGTAAACATCTTTAAAACCACGGTGTTCATGGCCTAGTAATATGGAAAATACTGATGCTATCACCCAACTCCTGTATTTTTAAATATTCTTGAGAGAAAGATGTATCAGCATAGAACACTGATTAGAATCAAAGCCCCCAAACTAACTGAGAGCATGAAAGAGGATGTTCCACAACTAATGGATCAACAAAAGAGCATGTTGACTTTCAATGTTTAGAGCTACTGGAACAAAGACAGACAAAAGGGCAGCAGGGCAAAGACAGTGAGGGAAAGTAAATTAAGCCTCTGTGCTTTACATCCACTGCACAYAAAAGCCTAGAGGCCTCTCACATCATTTGACCAACTACAGCAGTTGTGGTRGGTACATTCTCCAACAGTTTTTCTACTCATACACCAAGTTGTGTTTGTATTTAGAGCATAGAGTTGAGATAATCAAAACAGGCTAYGTATTACAAATTACACCAGTCAAAGATTTCTTACACTCAAATTGTGAAAAGTGTTCTTACGCACAACTCCTTTCTTTAAAAGTCCCTGCTTCCTACTTGAAAATAATATAACATAACAAATGGAAAGCAATAAATCTGAAAATACTTTACTTTTAGATATATCAATCAGCTCGATCAGACAGGTTGATCAGTAGCTTGCTATTTCTCTATTCCTTCTCTCAATTTCCTTCTGGGTTTTTTTTCAYACTAAAGTGCTTGAAGATTCATCCTGGACATGCTGGTTTATATTACCTGCACAGCAAATGTACCAACTCCTCCTGAAGCTCCTAATATTAATACTCTGCAAGAGAAAATTAAAATATATTTAATAGTTCTTTAAATAAACTCTAATTATGTATTCTAATTTTTTTATACATCTGAAACTGAATTATTTTTAGCAGAAGATTGATTTCATCATTCAATGTTATTCAAGAGTGATTAACTGTTCAGACAGCCAGAAGTGTGACTTATGATTGCTGATCAAGTGTCCTGTGCTAAAAGCATTACYTCAGCACAGCCAAAGAGACTTCCTCATAGGTGCTTTCCACTAAATGCAGGCAGTGGAGCTGTCAGGTWGTAACATTTATCACCCAAACCCCTGTACCTGTCCTCACTTTTCCAAATATAATTGTTTCGTTTGGGACAAAATCTATTTAGATTAATTTCTGCTCCCAGATTCCACTGTCATATCTCATAAAGAAAAACAGATCTGATTCACCAACATTTTACACAAATAAGTCTTATCTAAGGAAAAACATAGTTTGGTATCATGTTATTTAAGGAGCCTGTGAACTACAGAATATATGGAACATAATTTTCCCATATTGCATTATATTTATCTAAAAGATAAAAGTATAATGAAGTACCCTCACCATTAACAAGTTTAAGTTCTTTTAAATTAAGATAGGTGTCTTTTTCTTTAGAAAAAAAAGCAGTAGAAGTTTTCTAGTTCTTTCCAGTACCTCTCAACATGACCCTGTAAATGCCAGGTTGTGAAAACTGACATGCAAGCAAGAAAATGAAATGAGTGTATTACCAAATTATTAGCAATTGAGAGCTCATTTTAACTGATCACCCAAAATTAAAAAAAAGTATACAAGTTTACTTGCATAAGGCCTAACTGCTAGAAGCCTAATCATTCTTTAAAAATATCATCCAAATATTTTATTAAATAACTAAACATCAGAAAGTGAATTAGTAAGAAAACCTTGCAGCTCAAGTTGCAAACAGTGTGTGGGCTTTGGATCTGTTTGCTAATTCTAAGACAAAAGGAAGATCCAAGATGAAGTCCTGACACAGGATTGGGGAACATCATGTTTCTCAGAGCTTCTGTTTGCCAGAAAAATCTCAGAATCTTCAGAAGCTGGTGACATTGCCGTTTAAAATCTCGCAGTGAAGGATGCTGAAGGAAATTGCTTTTTACAGTACAAAACTGTACTATACAATCTGGAGTCTCAGTTTACAAAAGTTCTTTGAAGTAGCTTAAGAGACTTGGCTTTGGTCACAGTATCCATTTTAAAATGCTTCTTCTTTTGTAACTGATCAGATTCTGTTCCCTCCCATTTCACTGATCCAAGCTGCAAAATTCAGATTAAGAATATGAAACCACAATGCCTGCAGCTTTTAAATCTGCCAAAATGTACTTATCCTCAGAACCACGCTTCTAACGACAGATGCCTAGAGCAACATGCATATTTCAACTTTACTACACTTGAAAAGGCTCCATGATACTAYACTCAAGATACTGGGTTAAGCCCATTTTTATCCTTAAAAAGGAGAGTCAAAATTAAATCCTTTCAAAAAATATTTTCAAACCTCCTTTACAATTTTACTCCTAAGTTAAAGGGCATTTCTTCTACTACACATTTTGGTGAAAGCTGTCATCTTAAAATGTACAATTTGCTCAAAAGATTTAGGTAACATTTTCAGTTTGGGGAGCAGCTTGACTAGGACATTTTTTTATTTTCCCCTTCAATAAAAGCCCTCCAGGTTTTTCAGGTAGAAATACTTTACAGATTCAGTTTCTTCCTACATCATATGTGCTATTTTCTACCACACCTTCTAATTAAAACTCCACATACTGTGACTTCAAGAAAGCCCTTCATTTCTGAGACAAACTACATTTGCACAGGAGATCTGTCAGCAACAGCTCAACAAATCAGCATTTTTACAGCACTGACAACAGCAAGACACACAAGTAAGTGGGGAGTGTTTGAAGGTGCTGGAACTGTTAGGATGTACTGAAGGATCACAAATGGTGGCAAATGCCCAAGCAGGATCAGTTTTGTCTGCACTGCTTCAGGAAAACACAGCCAGGAGAAAACATATCATAGAAACRACCTGTTTTCACTGCAAGGGTGAGCTCAGGAGTGAACTAATATACAAGTAACTATGTGCACAAGGGAACAGAGTAACAAATCCTCTGACCTGGACAGAGAACCAAGAGAACCAATTCTTTCAAAGGAAGAAAATGAACATTCATACCTCAGACTTTCCTCCCTTCTGACAGAGGCACAATATTCACGAAACCCCCCACAGGGCTCTAGCAGTTCAAATGATCATAGTCAGCAGATCTCTCCAGAGAAGCACACCATGAGATTTGAAAGTTTAGCCCTTCYTCCTGGGCCCTGCTTAAAACCATGGTGTGATCAGAAACAAGCATCAGAGAGACAAGACCTGGTTGAGCTGTGTGTGCCCCCACCAGAACACACAGAAGGTGGGGAGTGGGTGTACAGATCAAAGACTAATATTTTCTCCAGAGTATAAACAACGATTTTCAGTGACTGATTTACATGCAAGATAAAAAATTGAAAAATGCATCAATTTTCTATTTTTATAAAATCAATGTATTTATTGAATAAATACATCAACTTTACTGAGATATAAAATTTCATTTGATTATGACAACAAAATGTTCCCAAGAGATTTATTCCTGGATCAAGAAGCGTTTACCCTATCAGGAAGTTTTATAACCTAGACTCAATTTGTACTTCTCAACAGATAAAATKATGAAGTAACACAGACATTGAAAAAAATGTTCTTGGGGCATTATACCGTTGAAATTTTCACTGTAACAATATAAACCAGAAGTGTATACTTGGTAGTTTACATTAACAGAATCCAGCATCTCTGCCCAGCATACATAAAAGTCTAAGATATTGCTTCTGTATTTACATAAAGACTTTTACTTAATAGCAATGTAAGCACTTTGAAGAACCTCTCAAACTGTCAGGTTTGTTTTTATCATGCATTTTGTGAATACAGAAAGCAAGATATTTAACAGCTAGTGTTGAACAAGAATATCCCCTTTCCACTGAAACAGGTCAGTGGCACATAGGAGAAGCTCTGCAGGTATGCACAGAGAAGTTCAACACAACATATGACAACACAGTCATATTGCACATTTAGGACAGTAAAAATATTCACTTTTAGCTTGTACAACATTACTGACATTAATTACAGTGGTATAGAATAAAAGCTATGAAAAATGACTGGAACTGTAGTGAGGCAAGGGACTTCACAAACAAYGAGAACACACTTCAGGTAACTTGTAAAAACATAACCTATGAAAGTATTTGCAGATGGAGCAGATAATCTGTCAGATCAATGTACAGCCAGACACTGGACTATTAGCAAGTATTTCTGGTTAGCCCACGCTAATGCCTTGTAAGAGGCAAAGAGAACAATACACACCAATACAAAAATCTCGCTGCTTTTAAGATGTCTTAACACTGCAAAAAAGCAGCAGTGAAGAAGCTTTCATCAAGGAATACAGCTGCTCTGTCACAACTGGATATGCTTTTGTGTGCATATACACCCTTCTATACAGCTATTTACAWACAACTACAGGAGCCAAAAAGACCAACGTAAAATTACATATTTAGGTATACCAAATACATGATCTAAACAAATTAAGAAACACTGTTTAAATTCTTGTAATTTTTAATTATTATCTTGAGAGTTCATGGAATATAATTTTGCACAGCCCCTTCAATGCATTTTAAATACTTTCCTACAAGTAATTTTTCAGGGGAAAAAAAGCACCATCACGTAAGTCRTTCACTGCTGGTTTTACAGTTCACAATTTATAGACAGGAAATATAATAYTTTTTAAGTACATTAAAATGGGGGTTTTGCTGACAAGAGTAATAAAATATTTATTTGAAACACAAAAGTAAATATTAAATGTAAAGACACATTACAAATGCAGTTTGAATTTTACTGTTAACAATCCAAACACTTACCTGAAGATTGGAAAGACACTTTAAACAAGGCTAGCCTATCAATGTATCTTTAGGTAAATTCCATTTACATGTGAAAGTTAAGATAATAAAAACTCTAAATACTGAAAAATAAAAAGGTAATCTTAGCTAGAATTTTATTACTAGCAGGAAGTTGATTTCAATGATGTCTCTTTGAAACTCCTTTGAATTTTGCAATTTCGTTTTCTCAAAACATTGTTTATCTTTAGAAAAAACAATTACTCAATATTTTCATTATGAAGTTCATGGGGACACAYGAATGACCACTCACTTGACTGTCTTCTAAAGATGCAGGTGAAGAATTTCCATAGATCTAGTGTGTTTTGCAATGTGTTGCACTACAAAGTATCAGGCTAAGATAAGAAGAGGTCAGGCATCCAGACTCCTACTGCCAATAATTACTTTATGACCTAAATCTTTGAAGCAGCATAGTAATTTTAACTACTATTTTTCAACTCCCATCTTTCACTTCTCCTCTTATTTCCATTCTGAAGATCTTGCTGTTTACTCAAGCATCCAAAGGTCAAAATAACTGAAAATTTCAATTATCAGGAGAAAAATGGTATTTGCTCCAATCTTTCAATACATTTTTCCTCATCTGCCACTGTCAGATCAAGAGACTRATAAACAAAGTCAATTTTTCTATTTCACTGGCTGCTTGTCTTGCATGTTCTCTTCTTGTCTGCATTCCTGACCTCATCAAAGTTGTGGTCTGCAGGTCAAGTAAGAGTCAGTCACCTGCTCATTTTTCCCTAAAAAAGCTGGAAAATCAGTCTGTTCCACCTGACCCCTGCATGTAGGAAGTGAGTGAACCACACCTCTGACCTTGAAAGGGCTTTTCAAGTTGTCSGTGAGTTGCCAGTATAACTCAGAGGTATTACATTTGACTAGCTGTCTTAAAAGGCARAAAGGCAAAGTCCCTATAAATCCCTGGAAATAACATCCTTAGATTCTCTATATAGCCCATACATTAGACATACATTGGATTATCATAAAATCATRGAATGGCCTGGGTTGGACAGGACCTCAAAGATGATCTACTTCCAAACACCCTGCTGTGGACAGGAACACCTTTCACTAGAYCAGGTTGTTCAGAGGTCCATCCAACCTGGCCTTGAACACTTCCAGGGGTGAGGCACCCACAACATCTCTGGGCATTTTTTACCTCTATATAGGGACCTCATCTGAGCCCCCCACTTCTCTCAGCAGCTGTGAAGACCGAACCCAGCATYCTCAGGCAGGTGATCTTTAAGAATGTCACGGTATAGCAGTCTTTATCACTGCTGGACGTGTCTTAGAAGCAGCTTATCAACATAAAAATGAAAATCTTTAGTTTTAGCAGCAGAACTATTCACTTACCTTTTCCCTCTACAATTACTTTGGTTCAGTCCTCCCACTTGGTTAACTGCAGACCACRCAGTGAGACCAACATATGGTAAGGCAGCTGCTTCTGTGTGGCTGAGACACTTCGGCTTAAAAGACACCTGAAATAAAACCATATCTAAATCACACAGCAGCTCCTATGTGACACTGAAATATTTAAGCAAGCTTTACTGAATCACAGATTGTGTATTGCACATTTTCAGCCATCTTCCCAAGTAGCTGGCGTACAAATCAACCCAAGCACTAAGAAATCAAGTTACTTAGAGACTGAAGAAAAAAAATGTCAGTCTTTATAGCTCTGGGGTTTTGTCTGTTACCCAGTTTTGGAAGTTTACCTCATTTCCACTAGCTACCACGAACTCTGACAGAGTGCCCTGTTTCCATGGAGGAATTGCTGCCCACACCTAAAACCAAACAGAAGACAACTATCAATTTTTGTAACTTTGCACACAATTGCATGTAGACAGAGGCTCCCTTCGTTAAAGAAGTCTTATTTCTAATTGACAGAATGTCTTCACTATTTATCAGTAACCAGTTATAGCTTACTTTATACCAAAAATATCACAAAACTGACTAAATGATGAACTGGAAGGCTATGTAAATAAATTGTATCATTGTACTGTGTATAAGATATAATTTATAAAACCTTCTAAACTACTCCCATGTCAAGAAAACTCAGATTAGCGGGGTGAGGATGGCACAGAACCAGGATTTGCAGTACTAAAATGGGTGAAATGTGAAAGCAACCGGTGAAGGTGAAAGCAAACAGTATCAGCATTTGTGTGGGCACCCATGMAGTGCTTCTTGGGTTAAGCCAAAGTTCCTACTCCAATTAACTCAAGAAAAATAATCCCAAGAATTCTTCTTGTTCAAATTCTATCTTCAATTAAAAACAAAGCAGCATTTCGAGTGTGCGCTTATAAACAAATAAATTCCACTCTTGCTACCACTGAAATGGACCAAAAACTAGAACACAGAAGGAAAATCAACTTTCAGAAGCAAGTCTCTGAAATACTGTGTTGTTCAAAGAAAAAAATGAAGGGAAAAAAGTATTTTARGAACTTGCCATCAGATGGGCCCTATTAAGAGTGCAACAGCATTAAAAAAATAATTACAAAGAAAATGAATGCTGAACATCTCATAGCATATTTTAAATATACATTTGGGGAAAAAATAAAATAAGAGATTGGGGATATCACCTCATCTCCAGGTTTGAAATAAGACACAGCCAGTCCACATTCCATAATAACACCAGAGACATCTCGACCAAGTGTTAGTGGAAATTCAGTCTCGTCAGTTTTGAGTTTCAGGGGATCCCGCTTCATATTTAACGCRGTTGCACCATAACCACCTGCAAAACATGGGATCAACCACAACATACCACACTRAGTSTTCATTCATTAATTGCACAGCTCCSATTAGAAAGTATTGWSTATACATTATATAACTCATTTATGTTATAACTGAAGCATGCAAAAAAMCTCCAATATTTTATATTTTTACAGATTTTGCAAATAAAGAGCAAAACTCGGTCTAGCTAATTTACTTATAAAGAAATGACTCTCCATAGAGTATTTAGTATGTGGTAACACTTTCAGAACTTCCAAGTCCACTGGAAATGCTGCAAATGCTCCATTTTCCAACAGCATCATGTAGCTACAGATCTAAAATAACTCCAAGCTTTCCATTTGTCTTGTCATATAAAGTACTGTAAAAAATATTAAGGCGTATCTCCTGAGTAACCTGAGATGAGAGGTTCTCTCCTAAGATGAGAATCTACTTCTACTGAGTAAGCAACAGACAAATGCTGTGAAGTCTCAGAGTTACCCATCTAATAACTGTGCTCAGCCTGAATTTGGGTATATGCGCCCATTCAACTGTTTGGGCAAGTCTGCCTAGGAGCCCTATCATGCTAGAAAGTGTCTTAAAAGGAATCCTTCAATAGCAAATGTCCCATTGCCAAGCCCCGARCTATACACAAAGATTTTTAAAAGTTCATTTATTAGAGACCCAAAACACAGATTACAGCTCTGTCAGCGGGCTTCCTGCAGATATATTTGCTCATTCCATTGAATCTGATTTGATACGCAAGCACTTCTACACATGAAATATAAGGTATTCTACTACCACAATTTCCTTCCCATGTTTCAAACCGAGAAACTGAGTAGAAATAGCTGATTAAATCTATCAGATACAGAGTTGGGCAGAGAAAGATACAGATTTCGTGGGCGGGATGACAGCAGGTGCCCAGATGCCAGATCAGGATGGGCATGGCAATGAACAACAGGGTTTGCATTAGGTCGCAGATGCCTACTCGGCAGTAACTTGGACCTCCGGCCTCATTCACCTCAAAAAGAAGGGAAAATCCAGCATCACTCGGGGGAATGCTGCTCCTTGGACAGGCAAGTCTCTCGGTCAGAGAGCAGCACCACAGTCACTCCATTAAAAGTTCATCCTCGCAACACACACACACTCTTGTAAGGAGTTTTTTTGCATCGTTCTTCCCTAAGAGCTTGAAAAAAACCTTTTTGTATCGTTCTTCCCCGAGAACTGGAAAACAGTTATGCTTCCAGGAGGCGGCGGTTTTCCACAGAGCTCGGGGACACACGTGTGCTGAGACAGCCCGGACACTGGCGAGACAAATGTCTGCTGGGGCAGGACGGAGCCGGGGCAGGACGGAGCCGGGGCAGGACGGAGCCGGGGCAGGACGGAGCCGGGGCAGGACGGAGCCGGGGCAGGACGGAGCCTTGGCATCACTTGGGGCACCGGGAGCCACCGGAGCCGCAGCCCCAGCACAGCCCCTGCCACCCCGGCAGCCCGGCCGCGGCAGCTCGGCCTCGGCACTTACTTCTCATGCTGAGGTCGATGGGGTTCAGGCTCGCAGCGTGAACCCTAATGATGACCTCGTTCGGGAAGTGTATGATGGGGAACGTCATGTCCCTGGTGAAGCGCAGCACCTCGTTGCTGCCGTAGCGGTCTATGACCCAGCTGGGCATGGCGGWMCGMGCCCGCGGAGAGGCGCGGAGCCCGCGGGCCGGYGCCCGCCCGCTCGCCCAGCGCAGCGCCCGCCTGCCCGCGGTGCCCCACGACAGCATGGCCGGGGCAAGCGGGCCGGGCCCCGGGATGGCTATCGGGATGAGACCCGGGATCGGGATGAGACCCGGGATCGGGATGAGACCCGGGATCGGGATAACGCTGGGGATCGGGCCGGGGCCCTTGCCGGGTCGCTGCCGCTGCCCTCAGCGCTCGGCCCCGCAGCCAATGGGCGCCCGCCTTCTTGGCGGCGCTGCCAATGGCGCCGCCGGGTGTTGCGGCAAGATGGCGGCGTCCAGGTGCCGCGCCGGGAGCAGGCTCGGGGTCGGTCTGCGGGCGTGAGGAGGCGGCGGGAAGGGGGAGTCATGCTGCGCGCCTCTCTCCGACAGGTGAGTGGGGCCTCCCCGCCTGCCGAGGATGCCGAGGAGCGGGATGGGGGTGCCCAGGAATGGAACGGGCTCGCAAGGTGACTGGGGTCTTCTCGTGTCCCCTCTCCCCGGAGCGGCCCGGGAGAGCGCTTCCCGTGGGCTCTTCCCTCAGCGGGGATCGCGCTTTCTCCCCGTTCCGCCCCGGTGCGGCCTCTGTCACCYGGCTGCCCTAAAAAGGGGGTTGCGCTCTTAGGTGTCGGCGGCGTTGAAGGAAGGACGAGTCACTCCCACGGAGCTTTGCCAGCGGTGTCTGGCCCTCATCAGAAGCACCAAGTTTCTGAATGCCTACATTACTGTAGCGGAAGAGACCGCTCTGAAGCAGGCTGAGGAAGCAGAGGAAAGATACAAAAGAGGTATGTTGGTTTGTAAGTAGTGTCAGTGTGTAGAAAGCTTCTGTGGAGGAGCTGTCAGTGTTAGACCTTTGCTTTTTAAAGGGCGTGTCTTGGCTTGATTGACTGTTGGGGGATGAGGTTTCCATGGGTGCTCGTGGATGTACACTTAGCATTTAGGAGAGTATTTAGTCCAAAAATCAGAGGCATAAACCTGGACCAAACAAGGCCTCTCGAGCCTCTCGAGCAGCACTGCGGTGCCTGCTGCTTCTTTCCTTCAGCAGTTATTTGGAGTGTGCAGCCGACAAGTGCCATCAATAGGCAGATGCAGTGGTCATTCACAGGCCTTYTGACTGGGATAGGCAAACACTTGGCACAGCCAAGTGGGTTTTTTATTAAGAAAGCAAATTAAAATAAAGCTTCATTAACTGCAGTTAATAATTGGTGAACAGAGCTGCTTTCAGTCCTTTATCTGCAGCRTTTAATGGCTGACCGTCCTAATTTTCCTTTGCATTTCAAGAAAGATAGGAAAAGTAAATTTTCACCTTGTTTTCCTCTGTAGGTGACACTTCCTGTCCTCTGGCATCTTAATAAAATTGCCAGCCAGGGTGTTCTGCTTCCTGATGTAGGCCCTTTAGGGCTTTTTTTTTTGGTGGCATTGTTTGTTGGTTCATTTTTTTGGATGATGGATAATCAATCACTTGGGAAAGTTTTTCACTGCTTCAGTAATTTTTTCAGGTCCTATCTACTGTGTATGCCACATAGGTGAGTTTATGGCTCCCAGYCTAGTGATGGTGCAGATTTAGCAGCACCTATGGCTGAAATAAGCACTTTGTGGTCACACTGGAAGAGGGTCGCACTCCTTTGGGATAGCCAGYCTGGATGAAAGCAGCTGCCTGTCTGGAAGGCTTAGACACATTTGCTGAGCTCTGCTTTGTAAGGTCRGGTCTGGTTTGGGCAGAGCACTCAATGCTTGAGTTGGAATGGAAGATGGTTCTTGAAAATGGAACAGACAACCACCAAATGCCAAGTGGAGAGCAATCTTGCTTCCAGAAACTGCCCAAAGGGACATGTAAAATAAACAGTAACTGATGAGAGCACTGTATTTATAGCACATTTTGCTTTAATCTCTGTTCTCTTACAATCATTCCTAATACAGGTCAGCCACTGGGCATTTTAGATGGAATTCCTATTGCAGTAAAAGACAACTTTAATACAGCTGGCATTGAGACAACATGTGCCTCAAATATGCTAAAAGGTACAGTAAAACTTTTAAAATAAAATCAGATATTTTGCTCTTTAGAGGGTTTACGGAGTGGAGTCTTCCAGAAATCCAGGTATTTTCAAAAAATGAGCTGGAGTCATTTGAGGAAATACATTTATCCAATTTCACCAGCCAGGGTCATTTGGTATTACAGATGCATGGTTTTCTTCTTCTGAGCACATTGTCACTTTATATTTGCATGGATTTAACACAGTTATAATAAAAACCTATATGCTACAATAAAATGGTTCCAAAATTCACATTTTCCTTCACATTGCTTTTRGGTCTAGAGGAGAGCAGTCAGTATAGTTCTGCCTAGCAAAATACAAAGACAATGCTTTTTTGTTATTGTTCTATTTATAATTGTTGACTTAAATAGTTTTTCCATATGGCTGTAGGAAGAGTAGACATTAACAATCCCAGTATACAAACATGTTCTTTAAGGCACTTTAAAAAAAATTCCTAAACTCACTGTTTCTATTAACATGCCATGAAAGTTTTCGAGGCATTACGAAGTTTCTACAGTAAAAGCAGAAGTAGAAAACRTTTCTTATTTCTGCTTTATTTTACACTAGGTAAAACTTTATATTAATCATTGTGGAAGATAGCACAAGTAAATTAGCAGAACTCTGATCAAAGTTTTTTTTTAATAGGAAAAGAAACAAAATATGACTTTGCTGTTGTAAAAATTGTTATATTACCAGAGATGCTTTTTCTTAAACCACATCCTCAGACCTGTTGTGATTGATCGCAATGAGTATTAGGAATGATGTCCTTGTTCCTGATGAAAGTAGGAGTGGAGAAACCCCTGTCAGGATTCACAAAATGATTGGTTACTACCTGAGATCCCATGTCACTATCATAGTTCTCATCTTAGGGTATGTAAGGTCTAAGTGGTACTGACAACTTAAAAATGTTCAGAGTAGCTACTTGTAAAAATAATTTGTATCTCACCAGTTGCTCTTAATGGTTGTGATTGTTTTCAGGTTATATTTCTCCTTACAATGCTACAGTGGTTCAGAAATTACTGGATCAGGGAGCTGTGCTTTTAGGCAAAACAAACCTAGATGAATTTGCAATGGGGTGAGTGATGTTTGTTATTTTTAATGTGTGATTGTACATGAAATAGCATACACAGCATCTGTTCCAATCTACCTGYAATCCTTAACTCCTGTTTCTGTGAGGTGAGACAATAATGAATACTTACTGTGAGGGTACAAAGAGCTGTACATGAACTTCTCTATGAACATTTATAATGTTGTGTAAATGATACAGACGCTGAGTTTTGCGAACATAGTGTTCAAATGTAGCTGTGCTYGAGAGGCAGGAAGTGATCCAGCCTTTGCAGAAGGCCAAGGACAAGTGGCCTTCTTCTAAATTCAGTAGTGTGTTAGTAGAATTGGTCACAATGCAGTTAATTGCTGCCTTTTTCACTCTCCTTACTGATGGCTTTTTGCCCTTAGGTAATTATTATCATGCCTCCARTGGCAGTCCCTGCTTTCTGCAGGTCGGCCACTGGGGTAGTTTGTGTGAGTGATCCCTGACTTGCAGCACACAGTCTAATCTAGAGCAATGCTTTTAAGTTTCCTAAGCTTATGTTGGTGACTTTTTGTCAGGAGCCCGTTGAAAAATGCTCTTACAAATTGATTCTTCCACAAATCAGTGAAGGCAGCCAAACTGTAGCAGAGAATGGCATTGARCTGTTAGGGATGGGAATCACTGCTAGGTCTGGAAAGTAGTCTTGGGGACTTTAGTTACCTATGAAAAACAGTACGTGCTCTATTTTGGTTTTATAATAATTAAGCCAAAGTCAGAGGATTGRTTGGAAATTCACATGGATGGGAATACTTTTACTGTATTGTTTTGAATAAAGTAATTTCTGGGTAAAAAAAGCTATTCCTCAGAGGAAGRGCAGACAAAAAGCTTGGAAAAACCTGATTATGCAGTATTACAACTGGTCTAAATTCATTAAAGCACAGGATTCTCCGAAAAAGGCTTATTGCCATACTGGCTTCTCATTTCTGGTCTGAGTGTTTGCATGATCTCTTGATCAGGGAGCAKATCCAGCTCTAAAGTAATGATGTCCCAATAAGGATGGTTTTCAGTTGCTGTCAGATGCTCACTCTGTCTGATGATTTGGCTGATAACACTGGCACCTTGGAGTCAGCTGGAGCATGGGGTGGAGCTTCTGMGGAAGGAGGAAGGTACCCCCTGCCCCTGCTTCTGGTGGCAGCTTACACTTGGGTGACCACAAACTGACTGAAACCAGTTTCTGAGAAGCCAGTCTGGCATTTTGAACCAGTGAACTGTGGCCTCCACAGAGGGCTACAGGGTGAGTGATAATGTGTCATTTCAGAGAAGTGCTTGTTCCTGATATTGTGGAGCATTTTCCCCACCTTTAGCAGCATGTGTTTTTCCCACAACTGTGATCTTGCAGGGTTGGGAAAATRTAATACTTTTGTTTTGAAGTGGATGTACTCCCTTACTTTTACACAGCTTAAATAATTTTTACATCTCTGTGATTGCATTCTTTTCAGTTGCATTAGCAGAAGCTAGAAAGAGGTACCAGTTCAGGTTCTGTGTCAGAAATTTGTGAAGGGCTATAAATTTTATAGTTGTGTGTAATGTTGTTGAAGTTTTGCATACACCAGTCTTCTTAGGTTGAAACTGAATTTATGAGGATGATGGATGAGGAATTGGATTTAAAAAAATTAAATTGGTGAGTACAGTCTATCATCTGTCACTTCTGTCTGTATTTGTCCTGTCTGGCTGTCTTAGATCTGGGAGTACGGATGGAGTATTTGGACCAGTCAGAAATCCCTGGAGTTATTCAAGACAGTACAAGGAAAAGTCTGTCMCAAAATCCCATTCTGAAGACAAAGAGTTTAACTGGGTAATAACAGGAGGGAGCTCAGGAGGCAGCGCAGCTGCTGTGTCATCTTTCACATGTTTTGCGTAAGAGGCTTTTTTAATTGTCCTTCACTAAATGTCTCCAAATATGTTGGAAYGTTTTAATTTTATAACTTTCTTATCAGCTAGTATGAAATAGAGTTATTGGCACTGGCATGCAATTATTTATCTCAGCATCCCTAGGTTATTTGTGGCATATCATGAAACCAGAATTAATCCATGCAGACCAATTTAGGTGTACTCATTTCCAGCATTACTCAGTGGTACGACCACTTCATACTGTGTGAAATGAAATTATAATGCCAGTAAAGGAGTGACAGTTTTATTCTTATTCCCACATAATCTCTTAAAAAGTCTTACAAGGCTTGTGACACATCCTCTTCCTCACTAAGTGCATTGCACAGATACACACTGAAAACATAATTCAGCAAATTAAGATATTCCTTAATTTGTAACAATACCCTCCTTTGTTTTTAYAGCATAGTTACATAACAGTATATGAGATTTGGGACCTAAAAGCTTTCAAATCCCTGATTTAACAAAACAGTACAGAGTACTTACTACATAGATACTTACAGACTTCCTTGTTTTTGGTTAGAAGACTYTTTTAATCTTGGGGTGTTTTTTAGGCAAGTGTATATTTATGGTTGTTTTGAGTTCTTTTCCTAAAGGAATTTAAACAAGCTGGATTTTTTTTTAATAATAATGATTAACTATGAAATAGCAATGCTTTATTTAGCAAATCAGTTGTCTGTACTATCTTCCCCATCTGACTGTTAAAAGAATAGTGATCCCAAACYTTTACACTTGCATTTTATAAACCTTTTAGAGCTACATATTGGAACGTTTTATAGAAGGTTATTTCAATTGTACTCTTAAGTGGAAGGTGTTTAAAAATGCTTTTTAGTTACTTTATTCTTGTTTACCCATARGCTACATTACAAGTATCTATTTTGTTGTTGAAATATTCTTGCTAATGTTGATTAGAGCTTTTTAATTTTTTTTTCAAATTATGTATCTTTTCATCTCCTTACCCTTTACTGGGATATAACCTACTCACCTTTTTTAATACTGTTGAAATTGAACTCTGTATGGCCATTCCCAAGGACTGCTGGTCCTTATCCTGAGCCAGAATGGGCTGATCCCAAGAGGGTCGGCACCTTTTCTTATGTAACTGGGCTCCCATTTTGCACTGCTCAGCATGTTGTCAGATCAGGGAGATTTTTTGTCAAGCTATTTTATTGCCTATAACCTATCGTATATCCTATATGTCTTTCAAGAACCGGGAATGCTGCTAGTCTTTGTATTTTCAATTTGAGATTTGAATGTCTAAAAATGCAATAAAATTGAGGATATTTTATATCAACAGAAAAGCTTTGAAAAAAATTCYACTTGAGGAAAGTCAATTGAATTTGTTCAGTTATCTCAGAAAGAAATGCCTAGGGGAAAAGTCATATACTCACTTCAATGAAAATTATACCTATTTCTGAAGTTTGAATTGGTTTTGGCTAAGATTTGAATGAAAACTGCTTTATCTTTTTAATGCTGCGTGAGTTAAATTTATTAAAAACAGAAGAATAGCATGTTTCATTTCAATGCAATTTTTGAAATGAGAAATTTTATTTATAAAAAACAAAGTTTCACGTGTGAACCAAAAAAGGAAATCAACTTCAAAATAACAATAATAATAATAATAATAATAATAATAATAATAATAATAATAATAATAATAATAATAATAATAATAATAATGTGTTTTGTTTGTACCTAGGCTACTGTAAACTGGGAGTTCTTATCCAGTCTTTGTAGGTTTGGAAACAGGAAAAAAATCTTGCTCTTTATTTGTATACTGGAAAATGCTGATTTATGGTATTTCATAGGATTGGCTACTCAAATAAGATATTGGTATTTAAAGTGGTACCCTAAATCACATGACATGTGTTATTTGAAGTCCACAGTATTGGAACAGACTAACAGAGAAGGCAGAAGGTATTTGGGGCCATTTTCAGATGGGGCCATTTTCTGAGTTCTGCCTATCTGCTTCTGCTTTGTGAAGAGAACTGAACTCCTAGTGGCTAATTCAGAGATCCTAAGAAAAATCAGAAAACAGATAAAAGTATACATAGGGAGCAGACTGAAATTTAGGCTGTGTTTTTATGACTTCTGATCTGGAAGAAATCACAGAGTTTTAAATTCATGCATCTTAAGCCACATATTCTTATGATTTGGAAATGTTTTGAATTATCTTACTAATGATGATCCTTTTGAAACCATAGAGCCTTAGGGTCAGACACAGGAGGATCTACCCGAAACCCTGCTGCTCACTGTGGTGTTGTAGGGTTAAAGCCAACATATGGACTGATCTCTCGCCATGGTCTCATTCCTCTAGTGAACTCCATGGATGTGCCAGGAATCCTAACCAGAAGTGTGGATGATGCAGCAGTTTTGTTAGGTATTACTGTGTCATATGTCTTTGTTTATAATATTTCCTCAAAACAAACTGAATTCTAACTAATGTGTGTTTTTCTGCTATTAACATGTCATGTCATATTTCAGGTTCACTTGCTGGACATGATCCTAAGGACTCTACCACAGTTCAAGACAACTTTAAGCCATTTGAACTACCTAATTTGACTGATGTCAGCAAGCTCTCAATAGGAATTCCAAAGGTAACATTTAAATCCTATTAACAGTTGTGGACAGGGACAACTCATAAGACACCTAACAAAAAACCACTTGTGTCTTGCCCACCACCTCCCAGTYTCCCATGGTTTGAAACAGTGAAGACAGGACAAGCAGCTCCCRGAATGTGTGTGCTCTGTTGCTTGTTCAGGCAATCTGGAGTGAGCATACATTAATGCATCGTCTAAAACATTTTGTCATCATGGTGGGGAGCACTGTCAGGAACTTCAGGGGAAATGGGGATCTTYAATTCTTGGTTCTCTGTTGCTCTTTCATTGGTCACCTTCGTGACCTCAAGTTGCTCTTGCTGTCTTCCCACACAATGACCTTGGCAGTGGTTTGTGCAGAGCTTTGAGATACTTGCCTAAATGACAGTGTGTTAATACAGAGCAGAATTTTAAAGGCAATTGAATGGCACAAGGAGCTGTGATTTGCAGAGTTCTAATAAGAACTGAAAGACATCTGTAATTTGGCATCTGATGTATGCAATTTAATCATGTTTGTAACTATAAGAGTGCTTGAAATTTAGGAACAAAATTTGGGACTTCAGCCTGTTTTTAATTTAATAAAGGCTCTGCCTCTGCCTTCAAAGAGGCAATATGAACAACATTTATTSGTTGGATTCTCAGTATTGAAATCTAAGCTAGAACAGGCACACCAAAAGATTTAATTTGATAAGTAGAGATGTCCACTGACCAGTTATTCACAATCTGAAATGCAAAAATTACATGCCTAGAAAATTGATCAGCTGYGTACTGTTTAAATTTTAATAAATCTAAAATGGTGATACTGGTAAATTATCCTTTGGACAGATTTTTTTACTGCTATAGATTATTCTGAATAAATACACGAATACATTAAACTTGGCTCATAGCTACTCAGAAATCAGACAGCATTATGACTCTGATATTGTGGGTTAGAACTAAAGCAAGTATCTTCAAAAATAGGKAATTTTAATAGAGTAGCTATAACTTGGCTCTGAGACAGAAATRTAGTTAATCTAAACCTTTTCCCAAACCATTGATTGTAGTTGTTCTTTGGTGGGTGGTTTTATTTGTTTCACTGAGGTGTGCCAGTTACCACTGGTGTGCTGTGGCCATTCCTTTTTATCTTTCCTGCTCACAGCAGGCCTAGTTTTAGGATTTAGACCTGAAGAATTTCTACCCATGACTGCAGAGCAGTGCGGTACAGTCCTGATAGATAAATAAGGGGGTAACCAGGCAATTAGTCCTTCAGAAGAAACTGCTGAAATTCCATGATTTGTGATACATATGTTGATACTACTGAGATGAACATAATACTCTTAAGAAGACTGAATCCTGTTAATTTAATACTCCTTGATTGTATAGGATTTAGTCGATGCAAAAAGCTTTAATAAGTACTTTAAATCATATATTGGTGAGGTAATGTTTTCAGTGCAATTTTAGCAAGGAGTATTTGTGTTTCGTTTGCTATTAGAATTAAACCAGTATGTAAAATAACTCCTCTTCTTGTTTTTCCTCTAAGGAATATAATGCACCAGGGCTGTCTAGTGAAATTCTGGCTCTYTGGTCAAAGGCTGCTGACCTTTTCAAGAATGCAGGTGCTAAAGTGGTTGAAGTGAGTCTACCACACACTCGTTACTCAATTGTCTGCTATCATGTGCTGTGCACAGCTGAAGTGGCATCAAATATGGCCAGGTTTGATGGACTGGAATATGGTAAGGCCTTTGAAAAAACCTTTTTCTCAGACAATAGAAACATTGCTGGATGCCATGTAGAAGTGTTAGTTTTCATAGATGTTCTTTTCATGGTTGGATGCTTGATGTTATTTYTCCACAGTGGAAGAGAGTAAAAGACCTTATGCAGATAAAAAAGTGTAAATAAATACATGCTTTAATATATTTCACTAGTAAGCATWTCAGTGTCTGTGCTCAAAATCTAGTTTTAGTATTTCCATAAGACAGGAACATGTTTTGTTGTTTTTCCAGAACAGAAGCATGTCAGACTGCAGCAAACAGTGACCTCTTGTATTACTATGTATAACCTTACCTGATGTTACTAAATCTTAAGGATKACAAGTATTAATATCCAAAATGCCTTTTCTTTTCAGGACACCGTTCTGACACAAAGGAGTCCACTGAAAGTATGTATGCTGCAACACGGCGGGAGGGCTTCAATGATGTCGTAAGAGGAAGGATTCTATCAGGAAACTACTTCTTGTTGAAACAGTAAGCAGAACATCTTGAATTTCAACTTTGCCAGATTAACAAGTTTTTGAGCAAATGGTGATTGATTGTTCATCATGGCATGAAAAAGAAATTATCCTTACACTAGTAGCTGATTTGTATTTTTATTATTGGTTTAGCTCTACAATACCTAGTGAATTGTTAATAATGAACAAAAATGTTTTCCCTGAGTCTTACCAGTGAGCCTCCTAAATTAAATAAGTAAAACGACTTAGTGGTATTTTTTCCCCTACCAGAGCATTATTGGCATCCATTAGTTAAATTAGACAGAAATCTACCCTGTGGTATGACACTGAAATCATACTGAAGTCATTACTGTCTTAGTGTTAAAAGTTCTGTAGCTGTTAATCTCATTAAAACTGCATAGAAAAACTGCTGGTACATCGTAGGAAGGTCTTCTAGAGAAAGCCAGAGACAAAGCAATTAAATTAACTGCAGCTCTTTGCCTCAGTGTACAGGGAAAGAGAACCATTGGCAGAAGTACTGATCTGATGTCTGTACAGAAGTCAGGGTTTTATCCACCTCGTGTAGAGAAGCTGGTGTGTGGATCAATTTTACATTTTTAGTTTTCAATCCTTATCCAACAGTCCTAATTTATGTTAGTCAAAGTGCTGTTTTTCTGTCTGAATTTGTTCAAATACTAACAAAAATATTGGGCACATAATCAGTCCCTGTAGAGCACTTGCTTTGAAAGAGCTCTGTCAGCAAGAGTATTCATTAGATGTGACTTCTAATTGCGCTCAGAGACAGGAATGTTGTCAGTCAGTCTGTAACAACCAGCTTTTATGGAATGCCGATATTCCTGCCAAGTGTGCTCCCTTTGCTTAGAACTGTCCAGATCAGTTTTCCAAAAGCTGCTTTAAAATTCACATAGTTAACTCTTCTGTGAAGGAATGATTGGACAGGGCAATTGTGTCCCTATTCTACMGTAAATGACTTTTGAAGAACAGAGTGCAGGGTTCAGAAAGCAGTCTTGGAATAAGTAGTAGATAAAACCCGTCTGTGTCTACTGCAAATGTTGCCTTTTACAGGTTATTTTTATCTTGCTTTTCAAAGCTTTAMAATAACCAGGTAACTGTTCAGGAAGTTCTGTTTAAAATCTTTAGGGACAGTGTGSACAAAGGGATCAAGTCCTCCCTCAGCAAATTTTTAGACAACTCCAGTTCGGCYGGGAGTGTTGAACTGTAGGAGGGTAGAAAGGCTCTGCAGAGGATCTGGACATACTGGATCAATGGGCTGATGCCAACTGTATGAGTTCTTCAAGGGCAGGTGCTGAATCCTGTCCATGGGTCACAACAATCCCAAGCAGTGCCACCGGCTGGGGCAGAGTGGATGGAAAGCTGCTCAGTGGAAAGGGACCTGGGGGTGCTGGTTAGCAGCAGCTGAATGGGAGCCAGCTGTGCYCAGGTGGCCAAGAAGGACAAAGGCATCCTGGCCTGTATCAGCAGTAGTGTGGCCAGCAGGACCAGGGCAGTGATTGTCACTCAATCAGCACTGGTGAGGCCACACCTCAAATCCTGTGTTCAATTCTGGGCCCCTCACTGCAAGGATGTGGTGGTGCCAGAGTGTGTCCGGAGAAGGACAATGGAGCTGGTGAAGGGTCTGGACCACAATGAGCAGTGACTTAAGGGAAATGGATGTGTTTAGACTGGAGAAAAGGAAGGGCCTTATCACTCTCACTACAACTACCTGAAAGGAGGTTGTGGTGAGGTAGGAGTCAGTCTCTTCCCCCAGGTAACAAGTCATACGTAGGAGAAGAGGAAATAGCCTTATGTTGCACACCATGAGGTTTGCATTGGATATTAGGAAAAATGTATTCACTGTAAGGGTTGTTAAGCATTGGAACAGGCTGTCAAGCGAAGTGGTGAACTCCCCATCTCTGGAGATGTTTAAAAGATAATGTAGATGAGGCACTTAACTTCAGAAAGTCCTAAACAGCTGGGGTTGATTTCTGAAGTGAGTGTAGGAAAAGGTCTAATTCATTATTTAATTTATTAACTTGGATCAGCTGTTTTATTATAACCATTTTAGTTGCTGTTTTTCGTAATCTTAAATCTTTAGATTACTCTAACAAAGTGGGTTTTGGACAGTTTCAGTTGTTTTATCTATAAACACTCAGGCATGTAGCAGTTGATAATACACTCCTCCATTTTTCTTTTCTTTCTCTTTACTTTTTTTTTCTTTCCTAAATAGCTGTGGGCYTAGAGGACAGTTACTTTTGAAACTGGACTTTGAATTTAAGGATTTCACATTTAYCAGTTCTGCATATGAAGTTAAAAGGAACAATAGACATAAAGCTGACTAATGTCTTTCTGCTTCAGAATTGTGTAAAGACAGAAATCCATAGACTACATGTTTACATAAAGGAAGAAAAAATGTGTAGGGAAAGATAAGGTCTTTTTATTGTTCTACATAGAAGTACACTACAACTACATATGTAGTTTTAAATCCGGTTGGAATCCTTTATAGATGATGGGACTTTTTCATATCCTTCAAATATCTTTCTGGATTGAATCCTAAATGATGAATTCCTGGTTTTGAGACGTGTAGTTCTGGAATTTTCCAGACTTTGCTGTGCTGCCCTACAGGGAAGTTAGGTCGGTATCAGCTTTTCACACAGAGGATGGTTGAGCACTGAAACAGACTTCCCAGGGAAGTGGTCACAGCACCAGGTCTGACAGAGTCRTGCCCTCAGACACRTGGTGTGACTCTTGGGGATGGTCCAGGAGTTGACTCGATGATCTTGATGGGTCTCTTCCAACTCAGCATTTTCCACAATTCTGTGAAATTCAATATACAGTTTAGTTTCCAAATGAAAGTGTTTTTATTTTTAGTTAATTATTGTTAAGTAGGTTTTGTTTTCCCTTCACCTTTCTTCAGTTGTATGCCCTCATCTCTTCCTTCTCTGACARCTTTGCTGCTATGAGAGCATAAACACGTATGTGGTGACTAAGCTTCCACTATATCAAAAACTCAAGTACCAGTATGAGTCAAAATTTTATCCAAAAGGATTACCGGGCTTGTCTTCTCCACATTAACTAAGAAATTAAGTTCTGTATTTTGGGAATTAAAGTGTCAGGCCGTTATGTCCATATTCCTTTCTAGGAACTATGAGAAGTACTTTGTCAAGGCACAGAAAGTGAGACGTCTCATTGCCAATGACTTTGTGAAGGTTTTCAGGAGTGGTGTTGATATTTTACTCACTCCCACCACTCTGAGTGATGCAGCACCATACATGGAATTTATCCAAGAAGACAACAGGACCCGYAGCGCTCAAGATGACATCCTGACACAGGCTGCAAACATGGCTGGTGAGTAAGGACAGCAACTCAACTATCTTTTCCTCTGCCTAGTCATTTTAAATGTCCAGTCCCTTTAGCTATTTAATCTTATCTTTAGAATCAAGTTATTTCACCCCTGTGTTTTAATCTTATAGTGACAACCAGGTATAGGGGTAGTTTATTGAATGCTTGAAAATGTAAGACTRGATTTTAAAGTGGGGTGCCTTGGAGCTGAGTGTGGGCTGCAGGTAAAACAAATCTGTTCCAGAAACAGAAATCTCTGRAAGAAAGCTCTAAGGAGAGCTGATTATCTTTTTCAGAGTATGCTGACTCCTTAAATCTCTCTTAATTCATTTATTGTGATCATCTAGTATTCAATTAATTGAATCAAATTATTTTAGCTAGTCTCTTTTTTCTACATTGTTTTTTTTCTGACTCTCTTAAAATTGATACAAAAATTAGTCTTAACTAAGGTTTAGTAGTAAGTCTTGCATATGTATTCTTTTTCTTTCAGGACTGCCAGCCATAAATGTTCCTACAGCTCTTTCAGAGAGAGGCTTGCCAGTTGGGCTTCAGTTCATTGGACGTTCATTCCAGGAGAAGCAGCTTCTCACTGTAGCCAAATGGTTTGAAAAACAAGTACAATTCCCAATGATTCAACTAGAAGAAGTAAAGAGGCATGACAATGATGTCTTTCACCATCAGAAATCTGCATCTTTTTCATAGCACAGGACTTGCTTGTCAGCTAGAGAAGAAAGCTGTGGAGATGCTAAAAATGTATTTCTKCAGTTGTCTTTTGCAGAAGTAATAATCTGTTTTAACAAGATGTTATTCAGTAATGTGATGGAATCACGACAGCTTGTTATTGTGTAATTAAGGCACAATGAATCATAAGGTAAACATGCCTATGTTATTAGGAGCCATTTCTTACTGATATTAAAAATACAATTGAAATTATGGATCTTATGCCTGTGAAGCTGGTTTTTTTAGCCCCAGAGGGTGTGTAAGGTATCTGACCAATTAAAGAACTAACCTGAACTTTTGTTTGAAAACTTCATGGTTGCCAAAGGGCTTGGTTTCCTTCTGGAGTGTAGACTTCTATAATGACAACAACCAGACAAGCTCTGTTGGAACAAAGGKATCCAGGATCTGCTCACCAAGAGTTAAATACAAAAGGAAACAAGGGGATAACAGAACCATAGAAACCTTTAGATCAGAAAAGACTTTTAAGATCATGAAGTCCAACCCAGCACTGCAAAGTTCATCACTCAGTCATATCACCAACACCACATGTACACATCTTACGTGATATGTATTAAGGTCATTGTGAGAAAGCTAAGTCACCCCTGCATTTAGATCCCTGTTTTATCGAAATTCAAAGTGTGGAAATTTTAGTTCATTAAAAAAAAAAAATAAAAATTCCCTGCTACTACTTAACTTGTGCAGGAGGTGAAAATAACTTCTGGGTTTACAAATCATGCAGATTATTCTGGTTGCATCCATGTAAGAATGATGAATTCCCCCAAATTTCTGGGGAAAGGTGTGTAGTAGTCCTTGAGTAGTTATTTTCTTCTTCCTTCTCACTGTTCTTTATAATCAGCACTTAAGTACTTACTGAAAGAGATCATCTTACTCAGTGTGACTCTCTGTAGGAGTAATACCACCTATTCCTTCATGGGCAGTCATTCAACACAATAGTAATTTGAACTGAATTTCCAAAACATCATCTTGTACACTGGAAGTACTTCACAACTAATAACCCTTTTAAATGTTGCAGTTTCCATTTCTGGAAAGTTAAAAACATGAAGGGTTAAGTTTGTAGATATATTTGCATCAGATTCACTTTCAGTCATAGTCTACAGCATGCACAGAAGTAAAAAGTATAGAGTAGGGAAAATGGCTAGGGTGGAATCTCATGGAACATAAAGGATCTTTGTGAATTACATGTTGTCATGTACTGCATTGTCATCCATATAAAAAAGAAAAGCCTTATTTCTAAAAATTGCAGATGAATTGGTGAATTTTCCATATGCCATGGTGAACTTTTTCAATACCTTTCCCACACAATTAAAATGGTACATAMCTAAAAATCCCACATTTAAAAAGTTACATTTTTTAATACTAGAAATCAAGGTACAGCCTGTTTGCAGCCTCACTCTACCTGACTTTCTCTATAGAGCARRTCTTTAGGGAACTYATTTTTTYTTTTAGTGGRTGWTGATGAATTGATCCCAGTAAAATAYTTTYGCTGTTGTCTTGTTCAGTAATTTRGGTGTGCTGTAATCATGTAKCTTGTCTTACAGCAGCTTGCTGACCAGAGCCTTGGTGAGGTTATCCAAGTTGCTGTACCTGGATATATGCTTGGAATAGCTGCTCTTTGATCTGCAGTCATGTCCCAAGCCCAGACCTAMCACTTGCTGTTTCTGAAAGCAAAGGTCAGTGCCTTTGGCCCAGAGTTTGAGATAGAAACCTGGCTGTGGAGAGCATTCCTGGAGAGACATGAAATACCTTGGAGTGTTAGAGAAGACAACAAGCTGAGAATTGTGCTTTCCCTTGGAAATTWATTCTCTGCTGACTTCTGACCCACAGGAAAATCACTGCTTATGTTTGGCAATCTTTCTCTTAAAAAWTCCTATGATATAAAGAGATAGCTGATGGAAAAACTGGATCAAAGCATAGATCCTCAGTCCATGTTTCCCAGGCATTTAGAGGAGGGGTAGGTGAAGGGGAACTGCCCTATATCTGCACTACTTMTTTTTGAAGTTTTGAGGGGCTTTGATTTCAGTCTGCAGAACCCTCTWAAGGAGTGTTCAGAAGATCAGAGCGATGACCTGTTCTGACACRGGTCCTTCAGAGGCTCTGCTGCTGGCAGATTTCTGAGCACAGAAAAACTGTGTGGTGAAATACACAGTGGGGGAGGTACCAACCAGASAGACCCCATTCTTGGCATTTGTAGCTGCATGTTAGCAGTTGAATTAAAGGTTGTAGAGACTTAAAAAACAAACTCCTGGGTAGATACTTACATTTCTTGGCTATCAGAGTCACAGCAGCCCAACAAGGTTTCTGCCCTGCTCCCACTCCTCTCTGGTTTGCCTTTTTGGGCACCYTGTGCCTAATGCTTTCTGTCCTCCCCTTTCTAAGGCTGGAATTTCATCAAACCAGAGGAGGGAATTTRGGAACCCATTTGGTCAAGCTGTTTGAGGATGTAAGCAAGAGTTCCTTACACTGTGCAGGAGAATAGCTGACTATTGCTGTCTTCATATTTAAAAAGCTGATAATTTACTCTGAGCCCTCCAATTGTTCCCAAAGAAGCTTAACACCCCAGCCTACCTATAGGTACTGTGGCTGTGAGGGGTATCTTGGAGCAGAGCTTTATGCAGCTGCTCCCAGTGCCAAGTCATGGCTCCAGAATTACCAACAGAAAAGTTTCTGTGCCAGCTAATTAGACTCTCAAAACCCTTTGTTTCAGAAAAAACGGAATTCCAAGGAGCAGGAAGGTCTGGAGGTAAAAAATAAAATAAAATAAAAGGAAAACCCCAAAACCCTGCCTATACAAACATTTTGTACAGCTGTCTTGAAAAACAAAACACTGGTTTTCATAAAATAATAGAGTTGGAAGTTTCATGGCATTGCAGCACAGCCAATGGGAGGTAGGTGTAACCTTACACACCGTGAGCCCAGATAATTCCAATGTTTCCTGAAAGAAACAAAAGCTAGAGCCTTAGCAAACAAGCAATCTGTTTTTTGGCRCAAATTGTTTTTTCTTCAGGTAATGAGAAACTGTAAGGACATTGTATCATGGAAAAGTTATCTTTGAGAAGAAAATTTTTAAGAGCTTTTGCTTCAGATATTTTTGAATACAATTGCAATTCAATATTGCACTTCATGCAGTTTCCACAKGAGTTTTTCCCTCACCCTCTCTGAGAGCTCTCGAAATAAGGAGAAATTCAAAGCAAAATTTAACCTGAGTGCTGCTACTTCTGTTTGTGTATTTCTCAGTTGCCAGGTATCATTCACTTAGTAGTAACAGCAAATTCATTGTAACTTCCCCTTCCATAGGGCTACTTGTTTCTCTGTGAGTTTTATGATTYACCCAGGAACTAATCTGTCTGGAAAGCTGCAATAGGAATGGGCTTTGCAGCCCTCTTGGGGTATCTCACAGGCTCCCCCCTCACCTCTGCCCCCTAGAATACTGACAGCAGTACCACTGGACTCACAACCAGATGGACAACCAAAAAGGGAGCAAGAAGTGTGCACAGGGTGCCTAAAAATCCCAGCTGGAGTTACATGGCAGTCATACTTCATGTTGAATTGATGCCCACAATACCAGCAGAGAGGGCAAGGAAATAAGCAAAAAAGTCAGAGGAACAAAAAAGTTTTATCTAAGTTGGTTATTTTTCTGTTTCAAATAAAAAAGAAGGTATCCAGTTACAGGAATGTTAGAAAGGCAGCAAATGAAAAACAAAATCTTTTAATTAGCTCACCACACCCTCAACTGATTCATGTCCAGATGCAGTTAACCAATGCCAAGCTAACCTTTCTTTGTCAGCAGGAGAAAGGGTGTTTTTTCCCACCCAGTACAGGCATCCTCATGTACTCACTGCTGAGCAGCAGTGAAAGGTGTCTTTAGCTCAGAGGTGCAGGGTACTCAGGGGCAGCAGCAGGAACCCAGCCAGRGCATTTTGCCATGTCTTGTGCCATTTTACAGCCTGGGCTCTGGTCGGATACCCACGCAGTAAGGGTGAAGGAAAGCGCTGCAGAGAGTCACAAGCCAAATCTGCTGCACAGTGTGTGATGAAATGGACTTCAAAGAGCTGGAAATGGAATCTTTTTCAGGTGAAGAGACTGTTCTTGTATGCCACCATGTGTGACAGCCAGTGCTGAAGGGATTTGCATGTCCTGCCTTGCCACACTGATAGTGACACGTGGCACACAGGTTCCTGTCATGTGTGCCAGCTCAGACACCTGGGGCACCACAGGGATCCTTTGATAGAGACCCTTTCAGGGGATGGTGCATCATGGTGGGAGWGGAGAGGGCAGAGGACAGCCTGTCTGAATGGCTGCTGTGGGAAGGTGTGAGAGGTCAGGATAAAGGAGCAGSAGCAGAGGCAGTAGGTGGTCAGTGCTGGCTGGGCACCTGCCTGCACTGTACTGTGAGCTGGGACAGCTGCTGGGTTGCTGCTGCTGTCTGCTAACACCAATCCCAATGGGGAGACAAGCTCCTGCACTGCAGTGTGTGGAGGAAAAGCACTAGGCACTTCCTTGTGCCAGCCAGGAGGGCACGTTTCAGCTTGGGAAGTGACACTGAGAAGCTCAGAAAGGTCTAGGCAAACAGAAACATCGGGAGGTGGAAAACACACAAAAAGAGGAAAGGATCAAGTGTCATAGAAGCTGGTAACTCATTCAAGTAGCCAAACATGGGAGAGGGAGATTGACGAGATAAAGGAYATAGGGATGAGGAAGCACACAGAATCTCAGAATATTCTGAGCTGGAAAGGACCCWCAAAGCTCATCAAGAAGTAGTCTGGTGAAGGAAGGGSCCTGACTTCATGTTCCTATGTAGGAATCTTTAAAGGTGGATACCTTTTATAAATTGTTCCTCTCTGAACAGACAGGCAGCTTGATTTAGTCCAAGACCAGAGTGTTTAAGACTTGCCTTTGCAAGTTTTTAGTGCCAAAGTAAGTGCTACKCAGGCATTTAGAATGACTGACACAGACACACAAAATACATGTTTAACAAAGATCAAAACATGTGACTAACAATACACTTCAGGAAGCCTAGGAACACACAGCAAAAGGGAGCATATGGGCTTGATTTCTCTTCATAGACAGCCATTTCATACAGTCAACTCCCTGATTAAAATATAACAAGGATTTTTGGTTTCTTCCTTCTATTAATATTCAAGAAGCTTTTGTTTAAAAACTTAAATCACAGCCAAGCCACACACACCTGTTTGCTCAAGGCAATATTGTTCTTTTGTTTAAATATGCTTTCTCGCTCATTGTGTTTAATTCACTTTTGCATTTATAGAGCACAGTTACATTCTTCCTTAGTGTTTATTCTGCCAGAACAGCTTACTCCTGTATATTAGAGTGCCCTGTGCTAATACCTGTAGCCATCCACTGCACCTGCTCCAGCTGATTTCGTGTCTTCCAGCACAGGTGACAAGTATTTTAAAGGCAATTCCAAATGCAGTTTTATGAGCACATAAGCATTAATATTTCCCTGACACTCCTTAAAATTTTTTCTCCAGAACACTGGAATCACACTTGTCTTTTACTCAGCCACATTACACYGTACCTGTAGCTTAGAGGCAATTTATGATTAACCAATGCACTCCGTTGCTTTCAGTGGATAAGCATTTCCTGTATGAGCTGAGAGCTCATTATTAAGCCTCTAGGTTCATGACCCTGCACTCCTTCTCGTCACTGCTATTCAAATTRTCAGAGGTTTCCAGTTTTTCCCGTAGAGCCCAACTCTCCACTGTTTTGACAGTAACTCCCAGCTTCATGTCATCAGAAACAAAGAATGTGTCCTTCAAATAACTTTCCTTATCAGCATAACTTTACCCTCATTGCAATCATTTTCCAAGCTACTGTTGCCAATGGACTAATAAAATCCAGCTTTTCTTGTGTGGCCTCTGTAAGTCTCACCTGTRCCCTGATGAATCATGTAGATGCAACCACTTATTGAGAAATCTAGATAGAGGCTGAGGAGCTGCAGCCTTTCTTRACAAAAACTTGTGATTTCAGCCCCCTGGCTTGCTTTGAAGGCTAAAGTCAAACGGAGTCCCATTGCAATAAACACTGTGCATGGATATCAAGAAAAGAACTTGCCCCTGAAAAGAGCTTGCATCTATTATGCATCTATCCAAAACCCCCATAAAAACCCCAACAAAAAAGCCACCCCAGGATAATGAGCTATTGTATCCACAGCACTGGAAACATAAGAGCCTGAATGATCTGCTCTCAATTGTGGACAATGGAAACACGCTGAATCACTAAACCCAAACCTTCAATAGGCAAAATGCAGCCCTGTCACTAAGACAAATTGTTAATAGCAACAATGAGGCTCGGAACAGCTTGTATGGAGCCAAAGTGGCTCTCATACTTCAGCTGAAGTTCATCCAGAGTTGAACGGGGAGGTCTCCAGATGGTCACTGCGACTGGGGTTAGAAGGAGGGACCATTATGTTACTTTTTTGTTAATACACAAAGTATAAAATTTTGTTTGGTGATGAAAATTAAGGCTTACCCCCAGAGGAGTGGACAGGATAAGCCATGAAGGAAAATGGCAACACRTACATAAGGAAGATGATACTACATTAAAAAGATGTTGTAGTCATATAACTTTGGCAGAAAAGTAGGGGGGGAAGCACGACTGTGTTGCAAAGTTGGTGCTGTGTTTTTTTTTCACACCGCATGTAAAACCTTGTAATTTTTTTCATAATAGAAAATGTCCAACTTCACAGTATTTAAACAGACAAGCAACAAAATCCTCTATTGCAGTCCCAGTCAGGAATGTGACAGGCAGAGCGATGTCCACATTGTTGAAGGGAGCTGTAAGCTACACTTCATTCCAGGTCCTCCGTTTAGGGTTGTATTTGTGTCTGTCCCCTGTGCTTCACAACCACACTGATGATGTCAATACAGCCTGGCTCGGGAGGAGCACAAAATACCTCAAAAGGTCCTCTAAAATGAAGCATCATCTCTGAGTCAATCTGCCCACTCCCACRGACACACTGCTTGCAGACAAGTGGAAGTAGGAAGGTGCTGAACTCCACCTGCCTGGTTATACACATCAGAGAACATATTTAGGAGGAAAAGCTGCCCCTGAGAGGGCTGCCCAGCACACCAGGGCAAAGTCTATCTTTGGAGAGATTTGAGGGCAGATCTGGTACCCCTCCAGAAGGGTTGGTTTCCAAGGACTCAAGGAGAAATTTGTGTTTCTTCATTTCCCATCCCGGTCTTGAATCTTAAMTCAATCACAAGGTTCTCAGAGCACCATAGCCGTGTGCACATGGACAGTGTGAGGAACTTATAAAAGCCCCAAAAGTTGTATGAAACACTGGCTATGCAATCAGGGCAGTAACATGTCCCATGGCCTGCCGTGGAGAACATGCCTAAACATTACCAGGCTGGAACAAAAACTCAGCTTTGTTTATGCCTCTTTGATTTGGGACTTAAAGCATCCRTCTGACAGAATCACTTACAAAGCCAAAAAAAACAAAAACATCCACTCTGCATTGTAGCCAGCAGTGCTGAACATCTTTGCCCCAAGACAGTCCCACCTGAGGGCAGCCCAGCAGGACCACAGCACATCCTGGCAGGAGAGACTCCATCACAGAGCAAGCAGAAGCTGTCCTGATCTCCAGCCAAAGGGAGAGGAGATTACACTTCCTAGTATCTCCCTTGGGGGAGGAACTTGGTGAAACACACTATTCTTGAACAAAACTACTCTTTATTTTGTCCCCAGGATATGTACYGAGATGCTGCAGGTGGCCAAGTGTATTTTTCTCCCACACAGCATGTTTTTCTCTAAACTCAAATTTCCCTTTTTTAGTACATGCCAAGGGAGGGAAGAATAGTGGTGAGGAATTTGTGGCATGCCTTAAAAAAAATGAGGGAAGAACAAATGGAATACCAAAGGAGGAAATAGTTTTTGCAAGCAAGTTAGCAAAACATTGAAATGCCTTTGCTCTTCAAGTRCAGTTACATTTACAAACAGCCTGATGAATGGGAGGTGTTGCTCCAGTTCTATTGCYTCAGTGAGACCAAATTGGAGCACTGAAGGATTAGGACTAGATCTAACCTGCTTTGAACCTGGTGAGAAACTTCAGCTGAACATGCACTGAAAGAACAATGTAACTGAAAGTAAAGAAGATAATTATTTCCTTTTCTTTTTAAAAAGTGAGACCCTAAGACAAATTATGGCATAGAGGAACTTTAGGGAACTACTGCTCTTCTCTGTGCAGCCTTAGTGCTTTTTGTGTAGAGCATTCCTGACTCCTGCTCTTCACCACCACTAAATTTCTTCCATTCAAACCCAAGATTTCCTAATGAAACTGGCCAACAAATATGAAATCCATTGATAGACCTGAGGTGATGGAGAAGATCTTTCAGAATGCATTCTGCTTAGTGTAAATGCAATGGTTATGCTGTTATAGAGAAGGGACTAAGTGAATAAAGTAATGGGTGCTCTTCCCTGTAGAGTTGTCCAAAACTTCCTTCTCCCAGTGTTCTTTACCCTGAAAGCACAGACATTTCCCAAACCACTGGCTCTGGCTCTCATGAGCAAATTCACTAAACAAACCTTACATTTCCATGCAGTTTATGGGTGAGAGAGTGAGTATTATTGAATTACCAACACCTGAAGCCATTTTAGAGCATGCTTCAATCTTATTAGATTGAAGAGAATTGAACTCATCTCAAGCTCCAGTTCTTACAGGTAGAAATTGCTGTCATTGCCTTAAGTATCTGCACAATGTATGGGTGGGGGACAAGAAGACTAATTACCACTTAATTTTTCTATTGATCTATTCTGTTTTTAAGTCTTTTTTCCTAGAACCTGCTTCAAGCACTAACCTTTTTCTATAATTACCACTAAAGAACATCGGCAAGAAATAGTCCTGAAAAATTATGAACTCTCCAAAGATGAAATCTGAAAATGAGTTTCATTATTCGTGAATAGACCTTGGAGATATCTGTTTCTATAAGGCTAACATTGTCATGTCCCTACCCACATGCCACTCTTAAACCATCTGATATATTTTTCTATTTTCAATATATTAGTCTTTACTAATAGGTGGGAAGGTCTGGTTTCCTCTGCTTAACTGAGGAAGAACAGCTGCACAGGGAAACTGAAGAGGTAATTTTTTAAACTGATCTTTTTCAGAGGTGACTTAAGCTCTCATGTCACTACTTCAGAAAGCTTGGTCAGGCCTCGGAATGGAGGTTGCCTTTCAGGAGTTTGATGAAACATTAAGAAGATCAGTACTCAGAGACTTCACTTGAAGTAAATTTTTCTGACTATCCTGCTGAAGGAGGCTTTACTTATTTTAATGTTCTATACTGCTTTTGAGTCACTCCCAAGTATCAAATACAATCGAAGAAAAAAAAATCACTCTACAACTCTAAATATACAGTGGCAAGGTTATAATATATATCAGCCACCTCTTATAATGACATTACA
>NW_026623255.1:204625-280151 GCF_030028575.1 Malurus melanocephalus
TGCCATTTCTTACCCTCTTCTGTCATTTCTTACCCTCTTCTGTCCACTAAACCTTTCTTAAGAGGTTTTTACCTGTGATTTAAAGACTTCAGTCACCACAAAATTCCCATCAAGTTCCAGCAATGCCATCTCTACTGAATTTACATTCATAAATGAGCAATTCCAGTTTTTCTGTTTATTTTCTAGGACCCTCACATTGGCTCAAGCAGCTAAACCATTTCCCCTCCTGCCCTCGGGCACGTGAGTTGATTTTGTTCACCATGGCATGGCTTGGAGTTAAATGGTGCTAATCTGTTTCCTTTCTCACAGAGGTGGAAGGCACAGAGTTTTGCCAGCTCAGAGGCTGCCTGCTCACCAGAAACCCTCCAAGATGAGGAACCTCCCTTCTGCCCTGCAGCCCAAGGCAGGAGGCATTAAACAAATTTACACCTGCAGCCTTTCTTCAGCGTGCACAAGTGGTTTCTTAATTACTTTGGTTAATTCTTGACCATGTGCTGCTTTGTCTACCCCTTCCCCCTTAAAAAAAAAAAAAAACCAAAATCTTGCTCCATGGGTAGTTTTTGCACTTAAGAGGAAGGTAGAGAGAAATAAATCTTTAAAGCTGAAACAACTTTTATGCGAATCCATATCCTTGCCCTTAACTTTCATTCTGTTATAGGAAATGTTACATTGAAAATATCAAAGGGCAGTTAAAGGTTGAAGTTGTTTTATTCCACATAAATTCAGGCATTAATGATGCAGTCCTGTCTTTGATTTCCAGTAAGATCCCGAAGTTCAGCAGTATGGTTATTCTGCATAAATAACCAAAACCACAGAAACCCAATAGTGAAATCTGTACTGTGTCTTACCAGAGATGTATTGGACACCAAATGAGAATGGATTTAACACTCTCCTGTCAATGCCTCATAAAATGGTCCTTTTAACAGGATGTGCTTTAAAACAGGACCAATTATTCTTACAGATTGCAATACAAATCGTAGTGTAATTAGTCCTTAACAGCAATAATGAAAGAAAGTGAGAAAAATAGTGAAATAAAAAGAGGCRAAACCCAATTTATTTTAAGTAATTGCATTTCCACCTATTTATTTAAAATCTGTCTCTTTCAAATCTTGTCATCTTGCCAATGCAGTAGCACAATGTTCTGCTGCTAGCCCTTTATRTGTCTTTGTAGAATAAAAATCTCAGCTGCAGTATTCCCTTACTCTCAGGACAGAAATGATTTCTTCCTAACACAAATCTCTTAATGGCTCAGTATTTTGTGCTGAGAGATCTTGCACCTTCTTAGATCAAATAAGCAACTTTTCAGTTGAGTGTCCTAAAAGAGCTATTGTCTATACAACCACTTTAAAAGCCAAGACTTTTTTTCCCCWCACACATCTGAAACATTTTCTTGCTTAGGAGATGTTTTTTTGCATTCTCTGTAACCACTTCTTACTCAGTTTGCTTAGCCCAATACAAACCWCACAGTTAATGACCTCCTCATTATTTCAAATGCATAGAGAAACTCAATTCAATTCAAAGTCAATACCACTGCAAGGCTATTGTAGTGCTGAAATATTTCCTTGCCAGTCTGTTGGAAGAAAGTAAAAGAAATAAATTTTTTTTAGGTCTATAAAAAAGCCCCCAAGAACAAAGGTACAGTCTGCCTTAACAAGCATGGCTGAATGGCATCCAGCATTTTAGTCTTTCATCATTGCTCCATGGAGCTCAGTATTCCCCCAGTCCTCCCAAATTCAAGGACTTGTTTTTGGGTTTGGATCTATGTCTCCAGATCTATGGCTATGAAAACATGAAACATGCATAAATCACTACTGCATTAATTCCCGAGTTTGGCAGCCAGACTAAATCAATGATGTTTGCAAAGCACAAATCGCTTCTCGCATTTCAATGGGTTCCCTGGTCACCAAGCTGTGGACAATCGGTTGGATAATGAGGGTTTTTAGCTATTTCATAAATAATTGTATAATTAAAACATATTCCTCTCTGAATRCCAGTTACATTCTAGCCARTGGTCCRAACCTTTCAGRTTCATCCTTTGTAATTCCTATGGTRTATCGATGATTGGAAATATGGAGCTTTTAGGTATCATGAAACCCAGGCACTGCATAAAACACTGACTATACAAGAAGCATCAGGAAAACAAATGTATGAACATATTATTCACAACTGCACAAAACTCATCAATTTTCAGAGTGACTGCTTAGACTTTCCAGCCTGGCCTGACCTCATGTCATGGCAGGAGTGCTGATATAACCTTCAGATCCCAGTTGTCACCAAACATCCAGGTGTACGTGCCTTGTGTAACTTGGTCTGTCAGCAAAAGGAATTATCAGCTTTACACTGCGGTGGAAAAGTTTATGCTTTTTTCTCCTCTGCGGATGTGGACGTGGAAAACTTGGACTTGTTTGCAAAGTCATGTGTTGGTAATATGTRGCAGGATAAACTTTGCTTTAAATCCTGATTTAAAGCCAAAAGGAGTTGGGAGGAGTTCAATTGTTTTAGTTAAAGTGGTTTACTTTGGGGGTTTTATTGGTTAGGGTGGGAGTTTTTGTTGGTTTTTTTGGTTGTTTTTTTTTTATTACAACAACCCACTGCAGGGTTTTTTACCTGTGTGTTTCCCTTCCCGCATAGGAACAGCATCCCAGGAGTGTTGTAGTAACCACGACAGTACCTGTGGTTGTGTAAGAACCTGGGAAAAGGCCCAAGTACCTGAAATTTCTCTGGTTTTTTTTCCAGTACACTGGTTGCTGTAACAAGGGCTACTACACTTCTTCACAAACCTTGCTTTCTTTACACTGTATCCACTTTAATGAGCTTGTACCACTTTATCTACCTGACAGGTCATGGCAGAATAAGTTGTGCTCTGTAGGCACGTCCTAAGGAGCATGAGAGGTGAAACTAGAACAGGTTTGTGCATTTTGGAGCTGCATTTAAAGCAACAGTTACTCCCTGCCTGCTCCACAGCCAGCTCACAGACAGGGCAGTTTCTTCCCTGAAGCTTTCMATGATTTCCAAAGAGCTGCTCTGACCAGCCTGCCTCACCCACATCTTTTACCACAGGATCCACTCAAGCGAGGAAACCTGCTGGCACAAACATGAGGATGCACCCAGTTCCCAGCAGCCTCCATGAATTCTGTTCCTGAGCTAGAATCATGGTTCCTGGGAATTAACAAAAGAGCTCATAACTTAGCAAGTACCATGCATACTCTAAGGAAGTATTTTCCCTGGATTTGACTCCAAATTCCCTGGGCCCACTCAGCTCCATGTCCAGAGATCAGACCTGCCCTCCTCTTCCAGCACCACTGGTATCCCTGGCAGCAGCACAGGCTCCCCCTGTCCCACTGAGTCCCATGTCCTTTGCCAGGGGAGCAGGAACACCAGCCTGGGCCTCCTTGTCACA
Organism: Malurus melanocephalus; assembly: GCF_030028575.1. Taxonomy (NCBI): domain Eukaryota; kingdom Metazoa; phylum Chordata; class Aves; order Passeriformes; family Maluridae; genus Malurus; species Malurus melanocephalus. The sequence goes on from NW_026623255.1 coordinate 208,026, forward strand.
TTCTCCCACAAGTGACCAGTTGTGCAAGCATTTTGCCCTTCCAGATCAAATAACCTGACTCAAGGTGTCTCACATGATGGGACACAAGGGAAATTGAGAAGTCTGAAATGCTGTGGTTTCACCTTTCTAAAGTGAAGCACCTGAACCAACAACATTTTTATGCTTTTGAAGCCTGGGGACTGCAATTTTGATCATCACTCAGTAAAAAAAAAACGCAACAGAAATGTTCTTCACAGAAACAAATGGAAAACAAAAGAGACTGATACCAAAACTGAAATAGCAGTATTGAGATAATACATGTATGGTTTGGATGCAGGAGCAGGAGAAGGTCTAACAGCAAATACCATGCAGATACCTCCTGATTATCTCCACACTAAAGTCCCAAAGCCACACTGACGTGTAAAAGATTCCATCTAACCAGCAAATGAAAAATCATCCCTAAATGCCCATGGCATGCTGCAAGCTAAGCAAAACTGAGCTGCTGACTTTGTGAACGTGTGCTCAACGTGATGTAATTATCATATCATTTTGCAGTGCACCATCAAGAATTTGAGCAGGAAGAGCTTTGTCTTCTCTGCTGTGTAACTTAAAAGCCAGCAAAGTACATTGTTCACATTCTCCAAGCAGCACTGCCACTGTGAGTATTAAGGTGACAGTGACTAAAGGAATCAATGCTTATTTAGTTTTAAATCAATGYTTCACATTTACTCGGATTCATGGAAGAAATAAAACTTTTAATCTTCMAGCAATTCATCCAACTGAAAAATGTAAATATACTTGAAACATTTTTGAGAGTGTAAAACTGAAATATGCTTCCTTTCCACCTCGGATTCTTTTCTCTGSTATAAAATAGAGAAATCAGAATATCATTACTGTGATCATGGTGTTTTTATCCAGGTGGGAGGTAAAGTCCCTTGCTCTCATCAACCTTCTGTATCGCTGACTTCCTTGATACCTGAACGGGTGTGATATAGTGACAATTTTAGAACAGAAGCTGGCTGTTTATATCTCTTGAACATACATTTTCTGAGAGAAAATTATAGATCTTCTGAAAGCCCAGAATGGTAAATAAAGTCAAGCCTTGTTCAGAGCGGTGTTCAAAGAAGATATTCTGCAGTTCCTAGAATTGCCTTCCCATCCCAATCTCAAGGATAAAAGATGTAATGAGAAGTGGCTGCTCTTTGGGAACACCAGCAGCTRCTTTACCGACCAGCCCCGACAGCCAGAGAGGGCACAAGCTCCCGCAGAGAGCCCGTCTCCCCCGGGAACTGCAGCGCTGCCAATGTCACCTTACCCCTTGTTTTTRTTTCCAGATCATTAACTGTTAAACAGGGAGAGAAAGCAGAAGTGAGTCCTGCTGCCCTGAGAACAGCACAACGTCAAGAAGGGACGGCTACATTTCATCAGTCCTCTGCTAAAGCAAGCACTGTGCAGATCTTTGCCAAAAGTAAGCAAGAAGARGGGTGGAAGTAAAAATAAACATCCCTAAAGCTCTTGGGCTTTCTTCTGCCAGAATGTGCCTGTGTAAAACAGGCTTTGGCAGCAAGTCCCAATGCCTGTGCCTGACTGAGGTCTGCTGTGACCACCCAGTGTGTGCCAGAGGCAGCGGGGCAGCAGGCACAGGTGGTGGGGTTGGGATGCTGGGGTGGGATGGAGCTGCTGCCACGGAAAGCCCGGGGGCAGGAGGGGCAGCGTGGCACAGCAGCTCGGGCAAGGACTGGCTCCAGCTCCAGATCTCTGCTGGACTGCACTGAAGCCTCCAGGTACCTTTGCCGCTTCACCTTCAACCCAAAATCTGATCTCCCACCTTTCTGAAACCCTCTCAAGAACATGGGGGTTTCCCTGCTGCGGTGGATGGCGGTCTCTCCCTACACCTCCACTATTTTCGGCACAGAACAGTTTCTAATTTTATATCCCGAGTGGGAATTTCCAGCTGTAACCTGGCTGCACTTCCAGTGCGGCAGGCAAGCAGGCTGACTCGCAGCCACATGATTTGTTCTTGACATTGAACTGTTTGTTCTTTTCACACCCTGGCCACTTCTACTGCGCCTAAGCATCGCTTATAAAACGTAAGAGCTGGAAAATGTAACCTACAAAAAGCTGCAGAGCTGCTTGGCTGGGGCTGCTCAACAATGAGACCCTTTTGAACACTGCTAGTCTTTGTTTGGGAGGGTCTGTGTGTTCCAAACACACTGTGCTGTTGGATTCTGGTCACAAAGCTCATTGAGATGCTTAAGAGTGCTCTGTACTGCACCCACTTCCCTTCCTCCAGGTACCAGCAGCCTCTAATGCAGTTATATTGGTAAAAAAAAAGATGAAACCAGGGGCATTCCCAGCTATCAATGCTAACTGTCCTGAAAGGAGGGTGATTAGGATTTTATGAAGWTCTGGGCAGACGTTTCATCAGTTCCCTTTGATTTTAAGGATATCAAAGKGTTCAGGTGGAGGTGTAGAGGAGCAGAGCAGGAGAAGCTGGACTTTGCCATCTGCTTTAGTAAAGCTTTGTTCCCTCCCTTGAAGGCCAGCCACACCTGGGTTAATGCTGAGGGTGACAGTGCCACCTCAGCTCCACCTCCTCCCTGAACCRTCAGGGTGCTGTGCCCTCCTGGAGGCACCAGGAGGAAGAACTCTCTGTACTCTCCTCTGCGAAGGCTGCAATCACAAGGAGCTATCCAGTCATTGCAAATAAATTTTTTTGGAAGTTTTATTTCCTTTTGGACTGGGCAAGTGTCAGAAATTGCTTCCTGAAATGACTGAGATACAACTCTTCTGGCACTATCACAGGCTTAAATAAAGATGAGTTATAACACCAAGCTTTGCGAAAAGCGTCAAGAAAAATGCTGATCAGGAAGTTTTGTGTAACTTTTTGCCAAAACTTGAGAAGGGAAGGATCATTTAATCTTTGTAGATTTATGGTTGCCCATAAGAAGGGGAAAGGTTTCACGTGGCTGTGGTTCAAATGACTAATTTTCAGTGGATTGTTTCTGCATCCAATATTTTATCTGATTGATCCCCTCAYGTCCATCTTGAGTCCTTCAGGCAGTCTGTCCTCTCAGACAGTGCCAGATTCCAGTRTGCATGTTCAGAAGGGAGAGAAAGTACAAAATAAATCCTAACAGAATTGAATTTCTGCTTCAGTGTAGGTTCCCATTAAGACCATACCAGCARCATTTATGAAAGTCCTTGTGTTATCTGCATTGGAGCCTGCAGATGGTCAAAAGGCAAGAACAACCTCTTCCTTCWCTTTAAGCCCTCCCCTGCCATCATTAAAAGTGCTACAGATATAACATTGTGCAACATAATTATGTTGTTATTAGTTTTGAGTCACYGGTTAAAAGAACCAGACTGGCTGATCAACAAATCCCTACACATTTCTCATATATTTTTTAACTTTTCTATTAAAATGCATATATTCTCATTAGAAAGTTAGTGCCTGCATTCAGATAGAGATTAAATAAGTAGTTATACATCAAATTTTATTTCTTCATTTCTAAATCAAGGAGTAAACATCTGTTCATTCTCACTTACCCTGATACTTTCAAAGAGATTGTTCTTTTTCTGACTTCACAAGCTACCTATTATTTTAAGTAGTGTTATTGAGAATTAGCGTACATTGTAAAGGAACAAAGATGATCTTGCAGGCACCACTGGTTAAATGCAATATAAATTGCACCAAGYACTGAAACAAAGTCTAAAGAATATCAAGATACCATTGTTTAAAACAGTACAATGCAATCTCAAAACCTTTAGCAAACACACAGAAAACAAGTGTGCTATCTGACTGACAAAGATGGCTATTAGGTATGACCTGAGAGAATTACAGGACTCTCAGCCAAATTTSAAAATCTGAAGTGCCCAGCAAATGACAATATAACTATAAGCTGACAGAAAACTCCCAGTTAAGCCAGGTATCACCTGGTGAAACCTGGGTAAAACACCTATTATTAATGAATAACATAAAAATTATTTGTAATGTATTTTAAAATTTGTGTGCTTGCCCTGGTTACCTCCTCTTTTTGTCATGCTCTTTCAGAGAGAAACAAACAGACTAAAACATGATCCTGAGGCAGAAAGCCATGACTGTGAGAATGACACCTTGCCAAAGACAAGACATTGYCATCCATGAGCATTTCTGCTTGAACTGAAAATCACATGAAGACAAGTTCCTTTAAGAAGGTTRTGTCAAACTGCGGTAACTCTGGAGCAAACACATTTCTGTGGATAGTCAAGTAGTAGTTGATTTCCTCTTGGTTAGTCCATCCCATCTCAAATCCAGATGGCCTTTGAAGGTTGATTTATGAATCTACTTTCCCTGGGAATAAGCCTGTACTGACAGTCTGATTTGCCTCCAGTGGGCTGCTCTTGAGTGGCTTTGACTCTGCAAATGGGCAGGGAGGAAAGCCCACAATTGTGGATTTCCTTCCTCAGTCTGAGAGTGAGAGGGAAGCAACTGGAACAACTCCATGAGGTGCTTTAGCAGCTGATTTAATAATTGACTCATTGCTTGTGATACAGAGACCTCAGGGCTATAACCAAAGGGGCACAGATTTTTCAGGGATGTYTGGAAAATCTCGCCCCTCTCTTGAAAAGGACCAAAGACCAACTTTTTGGTGGGGAACAGGGGGAGCAGAGTGGGTGGTGAGGTGATGGGAAAGAATGAAAAGCAAAGCAAAGCTAAAAGGATCCCAGGAAATAATTTACCAGCTGTCCTCCAGAGATCATTTCACTATGTGGATTAAATTATTGATACTTGTTGAATCTGCTGAAAGTCTAGAAATTCTGAKGGAAAGCTTTTGCTGTTGCCTAAACTGACAGTGAGGTGAGTTATCTTTTGTCATACCTACCCCAGACACAACAAACTATTCATTCTCCTAGAAAAATCTATTTAATTGACAATGTTTCATTTAAGAGGATTTTTAGGAAAATGTTTCTCAACAGATCAGGTACTTTTCTGGCAAACCCAAGTTTTATGTGCTCAAATACAATTATCTATTATGCCAAGTAACATTTATCCATTTTAGATTTTTTTTTAAAAATCCATTCCTTATGCATGCGATATAAATTAGTTCAAAGTTATAAATAATGATTGTACTGATTCTAAATTTTCCTCAGATTGTCCAAGTCAGTTTACTCAAGGAAAGCCATCTTTCAGTTATTACAGCAGTAGATATGAATGTAGTACTTATAGATTTTGAATAATCAAAAATTGAGGTTTTGCAAGTCAGAAAATAATATAATTTCTGAAATCAATATTCTCACAGCATGTAAACACATTCTGCTTGGTCTCTCAGTACAGAATACTGCTCAGACAAACACAGTGTCCAACCTCTGTCAAATCTGGAAGCTCTAGTAAACAGTGGAATTGCCTGAAGTCTGCACTGTTTTCTCAGGGAAAGTGGTTAAATTAACTGGTTTGTTTTCTGAAATCAGAAGGAAGTCAGGTATTTCAGAATGAGTACAGACTCACAGGTGGGCAATGATGTATCTGTCCTTAAGTACACTTACAATCAAAATATTGTGGGTTTTTTAATGGTCTAATATATTTATAGAAGTTCTTCCAACATATCACAGTCAGCCTGTGATTATTTTGATTTTTAAGACTTTCAGAAAATATACAATATTCTGTTAAAGAGAAACATTAGCAATCACTGAAAGAGTCTCCTCATCASCCTTAACAAAGTTTAATTACTGAAGCCTTACCTAATGGACAAGAAYAACTTACAGGAGCTGTAAAATACTTTTTAATCCTGTTCAATGCAAGTTAAACATCTTTCTTACTGAGGTGCACCTCAACATTTCCATGTTTTGAGAACTGACAGAATGATTTCCAAACCCTTTTTTTTTTCAGATCTGCAGAAAAACAAGCAAAAACTTTTGCCAAATTAACTTCAAAATATGTTTGTCCCCTCATTTAAACTGCCTGTGATCTAGAAAGGAAGTTAAATGCAAGTCTTGTTTCTTATTGCCTACCAATCTGCAGGAAAATTGCATTTTCTAAACACTGGCATTAGCTGTAGCAAATGCAAGCAGAGGTAGGGTGGGTTAAGTCTCAGTCACCTGTTTGTAATGCATTTGTTACATTTTTGTGTATTCATAATGATGTTTCAATGAGGTCTTGAAAATATTCCTGTAGAGAACAYATTACTCTTTTCTACCTACCCAGCAATAAATATTGGGAACATTATGTATATCCAAGGTTTTGAGGCATCAGTAGCCACTATCTTTTAATTGTTTTCTAAATTGAAAGGGGATCATGTTTTTCACAGAGAATGGAGCTCTCACTCTAAAAAACTTGTGCTGCTTCAGAAATGAATAGAAAATCATATTGAATTTGCTATCATAGTGAAGAGATTTATGTGAATGCCTGCAGAGAGTATGATTCCTGTTTGCCACTTTTACAACGCTGATTTTCATTGTTCTCTGCAAAAAATCCTATAGTTTTTATTGTAMAAGTTATATTACAATTATTTTTTTAATCTATTCTGCTTATCTGCTTTTTTACATCTCACAGTACCCCATCAGTCAAAGAAATATTTTGTGCATGTGCTGATAAGCCTTATGCCTGTGCAGCTAAACTGATCTGTGCAAAGTAATTCCTGCTCTCAGGAAGGTGAGAAAGAGCATTTTTTCCAACACAGGCAAGAGCAGATACATTGGGGGAATCGCTGCCTTTGTGCTCAGGTCCTGATCCATGGACACCAGCCAAACCCGTAACACATCACTGGTATTTCAAACTGGTCTTTTTTCTCAACCAGCCATGGATGTACTCTATTTGGTTAATATTTAAGTCATGGAAAACTGAATTAAAGTCACCCCCAAATCCCAGAAGCTTGAGCAATAAAACATAATCAGAGGTTCTAGTGTTTTACAGGCTATAGCTATTTTAGAAATGAAAGTAAATGTGCAGCGTATTTCAATGTGGAACAAATGATGTTTCAGATCCTTTGCAATGTAAACTCATTTGATCAAATTCAAAAACTTGGTGCCTCAACAAGGAGTGGGCAGCCAGCCTTCTGCGTGTCTGTGACAGGAAGTCAGAGAACCTTTCTGGAGGAGCAAAATCCTTCTCTGTTTCGCTCAGCCAGGCTCTCCGGCCTTCAATTAAAATCCTTCAGACAACATTCACAGAGCCTCCACTCCTGGTCTTCTGAAGGTATTCTGCTCCTCATGTCTTTTCTGAGTTCTCACTCAGTCCTCCCTCCTGTTCTGAAGCAATGTTTTTATCTTTGCTGTTCCACAACCAAGTAATGAAATCYGTATTTTATGGCTTTCCTGCCTGCCCAGAAAGTGCCAGCAAGCCAGTAACCCTTTACAGGGCTGGTGGTCTCACCTATTTATAGGCTGCGAAATGAACATTTCCAGAGGGCCTTGTTATGACTTCTGCACAGAAATTTCCATGTCTGAGTGAAATGGCATTCCATCACTCTCTAGCACAACGCACTTTGTGAAATGCTGAACTGACTTTCCCAATAAAGCATATTACATTTACATAGTCACTAACTTTTCAGAATTTCTCCTCCTCACAGAAGATTTCTTTACCTRAGGTAGAGGTACAGCACTTAATGAAGAGTTCAATGTAGCGATTTCATGAGTAAAGTCTGCCATCCTCAGCTGTGGCTTAACAGCTTTTTCTTTAGAAGACAGATTTTCTTGCTCTTTTCCAAAGTCTGAGGCTCCTCACACKAAAGACAAGTGCCTACAGAGAAAACAGATCCTACTGCACCCATCTCTGCACCGCAGTGCTGCCTCAGTGAGCAAACAAGGAATGGTGCTACATGAAGAAAGAAAAGAAGAAGAAAAACTAATCTGTTTTTCARAAGTTGTGAGAAAGTAAGACTCCAGACTCTCAAAACTTCTAAATTTTTAATTATTTCTTTAGAGTTTTTCTGAAAACCATGGCTGAATTCTTATGAAAAWGTCACACAGACTCTAAAGAATGTATTTGATTACCTCAATCCAACAAAACCTTAATCTAAGAGTTAATTTATCGGGGTATTAGGGGCACTTGAAAGTAGAAGAATCTGGATTTTAAGATCTGTTATTTGGAACATTAAGCCAATGTACATCAGACCCTATGAGTTAATGTCAGTAACATTAACCACAAGTAATTATTCACTATTTTTTTTTAATAGACTGTAAGTCCCAGAGCAACCTTTATATGAATTCCAGCCTTTCCTAAACAGCAGATATTTTACTAAATTAAAGGCTTTTTATAACCAAATAACCACACACGGTTGTGTAAGCATTTTCGATGACCTTATGCATTTTATTTCTGGTATAATTCTCCTAGTTTCAGCACTAAACTTTTTTATGACCACCTCCTAAGATGAAGAACTCTAATATAACAACTCATGCCTCCACCAGGTAMTGGAAGTTTCTGGACAGCGCACTTGTTTAGAGCAGCATGCCAGGTGCAATGCCACCAATAACGTAGCMAGTAGTAATGAATTACTGGGTTTTGGCCAACCTCAGTAACATTATATTCTAGTTTCAATCAATTTGTTTTCATTGTTCCCATTATCCAAGAGCATTGATCRGTTGATGCACATCCTGACCTTTGTGCTGGAGTGGATGCAAAGGTGTCCCCATGGAGGTGTCCCCATGCAGCACCTCCTGATGGAAGGTACCTACTCTGGAGGGCCCTCGGTGATCCCTTGCTGTCACCTGGAGGACAAACTCTTGATCATGACGAGGGGATCTCTCTCAGCTCCCAGCACAACACCTGGCTGAAGTTCTTYAGAGCTTCCTTGCACTGGTTTAACGAATATATCTTGGTCACAGAATTATACCAGCATGCAACAGCGGTAAATCTTAGACGTCATCAGAAAGGATTTATAGAAACTCATCCTGGGCTTTTTGCTCTGTGTCATCTGTTTATAGACATACCTGTCAGCCCCTGCTCTCATTCAAACCTGTATGTTCATTTTAATTTATGTAAAGCAGCAGCTGAGAAAATATGTTTTTCTACCATCCATAATTTAACAATTCACCCCAAAAACATACCACTTTATAAACATGGTATATCTGCCCAGAAATCTTCAGACTATAATAATAAGAAACAAACACAGAATTCCCCCCCAAAAAAACCCCAAACACACATGCAGACATATCTTCATTCCTGCTTGCTTTTCAGCAAAACTTTCATCCAAGAAGCTCTGGGTTTCCATGACATTAATGAGTTGATTTGGTGGTTCTCCTGCTACACTGTGGAATCTGTGACTACTCCTGTCTCTTGAGAAAGGAGGTACTGAAAATATATATATTTAAAAAACACTCCACAAGTGAATAGAATAGTCTAATAATTGCAAAGCAATTTTCAAAATGTTTGTGCATGAGACAGATAACAGGGTTAAAAGTGTATTGTACTGATGTAGCCTGGAGGTATGAAAAAATCCAGCTTTGTATGAAAGTCCTCACTAACTGAGGGCACATATAAAAAGTTAAGACAGGTTTGGTATCACTAAGTAATCTCCTTTTCCAGCTTAAAACAAGATTCATAACACTGAACAAACATTTTCCTGACATCTTGGCACAGAAGACAAACTGTTCTAAGAGAAAAATACATTATKAACAAAGTGAAAAAATACAGATATRATCAATCATATTCAGTTACAATTTAATTCTCTAGCACTCAATCTTCTTTCCCCCTCCCCCAGTGTTGGGATGATCATAAAAAGCATATTCAAAATCAACAGGAGATACTTTGGGTTGCATCTGGCCAACATAAGATTTGCCAGGAAACAAACCCAATGCCCAGAATGCTAGTGTTGAAATTCTAATTAGAAGTTCTAACTACCCCTGTTTTCCCAGGCAGTGTTGGATGTCTAATAAAAAATTCCAGTAGATCGATTTCTTCCCCATCATAACTCCCTTAATTTTCCTGAGATTCCTTACTCTCTCCTGGCCAACAGATTTGYAATCAACAAACATTGTTTCAGAAAATATACAAAAACCTAATTAACAGGGACATAAATCAAGAACTGGAAAAAGAAATTAACTAAAGCAAAAAGTTAAATAAGACCACCTTTTACTGCAAATATAGAATTAGGAGACTAATGCGTTGTCTTAGGTTGTATCACTTAAAGGATTTAGACACAGATTGAAAACAAACTTCTTTCTGCAAGTCTTTACAAGAGTCCAATCATTTTACCCCAAAACTGATATATTTTCGAAATTTCAAAATTTGAATAGCTAAACTTTTAAATCACTGCCACCAATAAGAAACTTGAGGATAAAATCATCTTCTACTGCCTTATTTATGATTTGCTACTTTCTTCATGAGGAAATAATTTGCTCCACAAGATACAAGAAACTGGGCAGCTTTCCAGAGCAGTTTTTGCACCCCATATAAGCACAGTATAGGAGACCCAGTGCCCTACTGGCACAACACCAGGCTCCATATTTCAAACACTCTTCAGCAATAAAAAAAAAAATTCAGAGAACCCCCATAACTGTATTATTTCCAACCATTTCCTGGAAAACTGGTTTTCTATTGCTTCTGCTCAATTCTTTGCCCCAAAGTGCATCCTTCATGAAGGTTTTGAGAAAGTTACTGAACTTTCCTCTACCCTACTGTTCCTACTTCAGAGACATTACAAGAGAAGAAGAGGGGTGACAGAGGGTACTGGAAAAGTCCACGGGATTTTCAAAAGCTTGCTGAAATTACTTCTCCCTGAAGAGAGTTTCCAAACTCATTTCACCAGCCTTCCAATTCCATACAACACTATGTCACACAAGTTGAATTGCCTATTTTTTTTTACAGGAACCACCTTTATATCTCAGTCTCCAGCACTTTCTGAGCCTGCCTTTTCATGAACTTTCARTCAAAATGTCATTTTAATTTCAGAACAGTCAGAGACATCTTGAGAGAACTCAAGACTCYTCTGTGCAGAGGTCTTCAGCCTTTAGAAAAAGTTTGGTCTCCAGCACAGTTCAAAACTACATCAGTATAAAAATACTTAGTATCTCCACCAAATACCACAAAAGAACCTCTGCTTGGCCAAGTGCCCCAGAGATGTGGGGCTAAGAAATCCCCAAGCTGTACAACTGGGTACCTGACTGAGCAACTACTAAAACAAATTGTCTGGAGTCAAAAGAAAGACATAAACACACCTGGTTCATGGGCACACAAGTGTCACAGGCACTCAGGCTTCTGGGTGCTCWCTCCAAGTCCAGCCATAGAGAGGGAAGATGTTACTGTTTCCCAGAATTTGCCTGCCTGAGTGCTCTCTCATTCATTTGAGCCAAATTTAAACAATCAAGCTCATTATTCCCCATCCACCTCTTTGATTTGTCAGGACTGATTTTGCAGGATGGGCCTTAGGGAGCACCTGGCTGGGAGCTCAGCTGGGGTGGCAGCCTCTGGCACAGGAGCTGCAATGACCCCTCTCCTCAAGTACAGTGGTCCCAGGAGAAAATATCTATTTGTGGCTTCCACTGAATCACAGCCATCTCTGCATAACATTTTAGCTTTGACTAAAAATCAATAAATTCTGCTGAGTAGGTGTTGTATTGATTATTTTTTTTCCTAACCAGCTGTACAATTGCTAAGAAACTGATGCACTGTCAGACATTTCAGTGACTAAGTAATGAATAATTGGCATTTAATTCAAGCAACTGTCACACTAGACAGTCTCTGAAAGCCTGTTCACAGTAAATACTGGGTTTGAGTGGGAAGTTGCAGGTACAAATATTCCCAGTGTGAGTTTCTTGATTCTTTCTGCTTCAACTGCTGCCTCCAAAAAGCTCATCTCTCTTTTACTTATACTGMAGCATTTTAGTACTGTGACATTTAAATCCTGTGAGATTTTTCAGCCTAAAACTTTAAATCCCACGATATTTGCCTGCAGAGGTCTTTATAACAATACTTAAATGTTTGATTCTGCCTCTAGAAACATCTAGTAATAAGTTTATCATGTGAGAAATGACTACCTGCCAACCTTCTCAAATAGTTTCATGTGGTATAGCCATTGATATGATATATTCCACAGCTAGTGCCTGCAACCAAATTTGTGGCACCATTTGAAACTTCCAAAGAAGAACAAAAAGACACAGAATTAGARTGTTGGGTGTCTGAAGCCTTCAAGTTCAATTTCCCAGGAATATATTGGTTTTAATATTATTTTCCCTGGGTGCACTAGAAAAAGTGTTTAATGACAAAAAGGTGTAGTATTGTATTGGAACATGAGTACAAAACATTATGTGAATTATCTCTCCAGCAGAAGATATGGAATGGTACAGGGAAAAAAAAAATAAAAACAAAATAAAAACACCAAAACCAACCAACTTATACAATCTCTTAGTTGGAATAGTTCACATTCATGTAAAATATTTAGAATTATGTAGTCCTGGTGTGCCACAGAGCAAACTTGGTAAGAAAGAAGACTGTCCAACATTCTCACCCAGAGAGTTGTCTGCCACAGTTATCCAACGTCTCAGGTAACTTAGGGCATGAAATTTGCCTCCCTCCAGTTTCTGTAAGAATGGGCAAACCTCACTCACAGCTTAGAGCGAGACACTGCTCTCACTCCACGCACACCTCCTCATCTCCATTATTTTTACTGCCAATGTTTGCAGCAGTTCATTGTAGAAAAAGCTATTAAGGAACAACTGCTCATTTCCTTTTAGTTTGTAAGGTAATTAGACTGGCAAAGCAGTTACAGTGTTAATTTATCCCTGGYAGATAAATTAACTGGTTCTTTGCAGACACTGGAGAAATGACTCACGTCATGAACACAAGTTTATTAACCAGAGTCTTTCCCTCTTTCCTGCCTCCCACCTTCCCCTTTGGGTTTAGGATTGAGACTGGAAGGTCAGCTTCACTGTGTTTCATGGTGCTTTCAGGGATTGTCTCTGTTTTCTGTCCCCAGTCCCAGGGTTCAGCCTCACCAGTGTTTGGGAGTGATGTCTGCCCCCAGTGCAATTGGATCAGCTCCACCGAGAGCCCTAATCCATTCATCGTTTCCACAGACGGAGCCGCCAGTGAAATATCAGCAATTCCTTCTACACCACAGCAGCAYGTCTGCCAGGAATGTTATTAGGATCTGATTTTTAGGTGTTTTTACACAAAACACAGCTAGGAAAATTCCCTACAGACTGAAATTAGAGGGCTGGGTCCTTCAAGCAGTCATTCACACAAGCAGCCCTTACCTGCAAGCTTCATCAATGGCACTATTCACGTGAGATTTTATGGTTTAGAGGATTAGACACTGTATGTAATGTCTCAGGCTGAGATGCAGCTATACAAGGCTGAAAACAGGCCACACAGCACAGCCCTTCTACCCTCCCTCCATCAGCAGCTGAGAGATTCAGAAATACAAATATATTTTTAAAAGTTGTGCTTTAAATTCTCAATTTCATCATCGCTCAGAAAAATCCAGCTGCTTGGGATATGMATGCAGACTCCCTTTGAGCCCACCATGATGAATTCTGCCTTCAAGCAGGCCTTGGCTGTCAATTGTGGTAAATTAGTTGCTGCTACCCCAATATAACCAGTGAATTCATTTTCTAGGCTTGCCAATATGACCTGTTTCAACAAGACTGACATTCAGTTTTTACAGGTATCCTGTTAATAGGTTTGTGTAATTTTTTTCTTGTACAACTCCCGGCATTTTTAAGGACCTCCATCATTGCAAATGCCTCTTTACCTTTGTCACGGGATCCCTGTTTATCTGCAGGCTCTTTGGCTCAGCAAAATTAACCTCTTGCCACATCAAGAAAATTTCAGGTTCTGTTGTTTTTTTAGATTAAACAAGACGCTATGGCAACTCCTAGCAGAACCTGTTGTGCTGGCTCAGCTCTGCTGGCAAGGTCTGCAAGTTTCAGGTGCTCACTTAAATTAACAGGGATGATGATGGAGGCATTTGCACCTTAACTCTCTCTAATCCTTGTAGGAATAAAACTCTTAGAGCCTGTGTTTTGCTGGTGATACCACCAGGGCATAAATATTAATTCTCGCTAAGTTAAAATCTTGATTACCATGTCTGTCAAATGACATTTGCACCTCATCTGCTCTTGGGGAAGCTTTCTTAATAAAGACACTGCAGTGGGGTTTTCTCAGTCCATACACAGCCCGCTGACACCGGTGCCATGCCAGGTGCAGATCTCTGACCGAGCTGCCCCACCCTAAATGAGGCCAAGGGAAGGAAGCACAAAATGCCCTGCAATATTCCCAGAAGAGCACGGTGCTGGTGTGGGCAGTGTCCYTGCCAGGAGAGCCCTTTCCAGACCACCTGAGTGGACTCTGTGGGATCCAGCAGCAAACCAGTCTCTTCAACACCTAACAGCCTARCTACAAATCCATACTTCCTCATACTCCCATCACTGCCCAGAGACACTGGTACAACCAGTGCTAAAGCTTTCTGCCCTACCCTGATGCCTAATTCCACCTCCAAATTCTGGTTCTGTTGATTGTGAATGTTAAAACAACCCCAACCCTTAGTCCCTGCTGCTAGCATAACCTGACTGCTAACTCAGCCTACATGTTTTTTTCTTTGCTCATTAGCATCAGCTAGAGAATTGGCACCAAATGAGAAAAGAAATGACACTGACTGTAATGGCCTACAGTTCAATTAAGAAAACAACCCAAACCATTAGGTAACAGCCTCCAAAAAGTCACGGTCATTTGGCATACCAGATCGTGCTGGGGTAACAGGATTACTGCTTGCTCTGGGATTAGGGATAGGTTGAGATTTATTATTTAGGAAAGCAGAGAGTGAAGACTTTGATYTGTGCTAAAGAGAAGATCATATGAATAGAGCATAGGGTGGAACGTTTTATTGTAACTTTTAGGTTGAGACTGAGTTAAGGTTACTGCCAGTAAGGTCTAAACTTTGCAGGTGGCTCTGAAAATTGCAGGGACTATTGTAAGAGYTGTGTGTGCACTGAAGCTCAGCTCAGGTACGAGCAGGTCTCCWTTGTCTCTGGGCTGGCAGGAGGTAACAGGGGGTGGGCAGCAGGGCAARCACAGGACGAGAAGAAAGGGAAAACTGTTGCTGTTCCCAGGAGGGATGAGAGGGCTCCCCTCTTGCTAATGAATCAGTAGTGTRGAAGATGGGGAAGGTGGGTGTATTGCCCCTAAAATAGCAGCAATATCAGGGCAAAGAATGTACAATAGCTTCTTAAATCAGAGCTACAACACACTTTGAAAGTTAATCCACTGATCATTCCCACRCACCACGCACTGGGCTGTACCATAGGCAGGTCTGCTGCAAGCAAACAGACTCCTTGCAGCCAAAACAAATCTGAAAGGGTGCTTCCAAGTGTATTCTCACCCTTAAAGAGGCATGTGGGTATGTAAATCTGTTTTGCTAATGCCTCAAGGTTTTCAGGACAGTCTGTTCTTGCAGATCCCTGAGCAGGTTTTAGGCAGCGAGCTGCCTGCTGCAGTGGGAGGCATTGTTATTCACGTGGGATTGTGGGTCCCAAAACAACCTGGCCAGATAAACTGCTGTACAAGGACCTGAGAAAAAGCTGACCTTGTATGAGAAAAGGTCTTACTTGAGTTTAATTTAGTTCAGTAAGAACATGAACTGGATAGAGGCAGTTCAGAGACTGTAGCAAGTTAAAAGAAGTAACTAACCAGAGTAAGATATCCATAGCAGATGTGATAAAACCTCTGACTGGGTGTAAAAAACAGTTTTGCATAGTACAAAGGAACTCRTAAAGAGAAATTGATGAGAAAAGATGAGAGGTGAAGAAAACTAAARATCAATTATCAGCATCCAACTTCATGGAGCATTGCCAGAGCCTGAGAAACAGCGTAAGAACCTGGGGTACTCAGAAGTAGAGAGTTTGGACAGTAGAGTCCAGTAGAGATCTTTAACACAAAGACTACCAGGAACTCTTTGTCCTTCTTCCCCCCCAAAAMAGGATGTCCAGGAGGTCTGTAAGCAGTCAATCTTGTGTGTTCTCCTGCAACAGCTGCTGTATTTAAAGGATTGAGCTCACCATTCTCTCACACAACATCTTTGGCCAAAGGAAAACTCAGAGGTAAGGGAACAACCATGGTGTCACTTGGAGGACAGGAAAAGAATGAGCTGGAACAGAGATAAGGCATGAACATGTGCAGCAATGGAGGCAAGGCTCATTTCTGCATGCTCCACTGATATGGAAAACAAATGTGATCAAGCAAGGAACAGAATAACTTATACTTTTTTTTTTTCTTTTTTTTTTCCTTGTCCAGGTAGATATTTCTGGGTTGCCATTGGGTTTACAGCTAGAACTGGTGCTGGAGAGAGGGTTGCAAAGTGCACGTGATTAAAGGTTAACGAAAATCAGAAGGCACCCTGAGTTGGAATAAGGATAAATGCTGAAATTAGATTGTTCTTGCTGTAGCAGGAATCTCTCTGGCCTTAAACAAGTCTGAGTTCAGGATGGGCTTAGATGTGGAGYTCTGAACTGGAAGGATCAAATTGCTAGGATATTTGCTGGGTTCTRCTTGTTTTTTMTTTTATTTTCCAACTTCTAGAACATTTGTGGAAAAGGGTCAGGCTACTCCTTATGGCTGCAGTTATTGAGAGCAGGARCAGCCTTGTCATGCACGTGCAGAGGAGTGGGATGGAATTAATGTTGAAAAGAAACTGTCTTAAGGCTAGTCATGAGTTCATCTCTGTAGCTAAAATGATATTTATGTCTCTTGAAAAATCATTTACACCTAAAATTAAGACTGGAGAGGGGATGAGACTTATGGAAAAGGGGATGAATATCTCAACTTAGTGATGTAAGGACCACTGCTGAGGATGAGATGTGGGGCCACGTGTGGTTTGTTTGTTACTTTAAGTTCGAGGGAAACTGCAGAGAGGAGACAGCTCTGGGCTGTATAATTAAGACAAGATCCAACTGAAGAGTTGGGTTCACAGATACCAAAATGCCTGTGGACTGGGCTGCTACCAAYAGGAAAGTATGACCTTTCTTCTTGTTTGGATAAGTTGTTTATTATTGTTAAGCCTGTGGCTAGGGTTTGTGGTTAAGGTTCATTTACAGGGAGCAGAAACTGGAGAACTGGGATCTTGTCAGGGCTGGCAGATTAGGATGAGGACTGATACCAAAAGGAAACCAACTCCTTGTTCTCCTTATCCATCTGTTACTGGGATGTGTCTCTTGGTACAGCTACTCTTAGGAGTGGTGGAGAAACAATTCCTCTCTGCTGTTCACTGTGAAAGACTCGCTGACAAGACTTAGGCTCAGACTAGTCCTGCATACTAAATGTGAATAGTTTGACACACAAAAACTTTTGATTTTATTCCAACCCAGAAAGTTAGGCTTTAGTCTTAACACAGAAAAGCCCAGCTGGACAAAAAATAATAAACAAAGAAACAAACCCAAAGTAAGCTGCTCTTCCCTTCTAGCAATGGTTCTTGCTGTAAGATTAAGCCTTGAAGAATGTAACCATAGAAYCTGAAGTCTTCAGGATCTGCTGTTAATAACTACACCAGTCCCAGCACAAGGTAGATTATTAACCCTTTACACAAGCACAGAAAATCTAATGAAGTACATACACGTGCATCATTTATATACATGTGTACAGACTTCTGAAGAGGTTGAAGTAATATGAAGACCATTCTCCACCAAGATTTTGCACAGCCCTTTGTCTTTCACAGAGTCTTCATGTTCTCAGATTATGCTAAACCTGTAAGAGCCTGGTACCCAAAAATCCAAAATCCAGTAGGAATAGTTATAGACTGGATTATGAAGCTGCAAAGCCTATGCCTGCTTGATTCCTGGACACAGCACCTCTAAGGAGTCAAAGAGTCAAACTAGTATTTCAGGCTCTGCTGTTTCCAACCGTAAAACTGATCACATCTTTGAAACCCTTCTGCAGGGTGTAGAGAAGCATGAAATATTCTTGCCTYCTGGCACAAGCCCATATTTTACCCCACAGTGCCCTGCACTGCCCCTTTAAACACTGGTCTTCTGGCCCTGCTGTCTATTTCCCTAACGTGATGTCTGGCCATAGAGTCCCAAGATTCTTATCTCAGCTTGAAWAGAGAATGAGCTCTTACCCTCTGGCTACTGGTCCCAACCCTAAACTGCCACAAAAATATCTGCTTTTCATCAGGCCCTGCTAGCCATAACCTTTGCCTTAGCTGAGGGCCACAAAAAGACACAAAATGCTCTTTTGGAACCAGCCCATAACTGAGGCCAGAGTGACATTCCTTCTACAGATGAAAGCCTGGTTGTCCAACACAGCTTCCATCACCTTCAGGGGAGGTTAAACTCCACCATAACCCCTGAAACTGCCACTGCAGCCCCACCCCACCCCAGTCTCCCCCCAAAAGTAATTTTTGATATCCAGAAATACCTACCATTTGTGTCTCTGACAGACCTGAACAGTAAACAAAGCCAAAGCATAGCCTCAACTATACCCCAAGTGAACACCACCCCACAGATACTTTGCATTATTAATCTGCCTGTTTCAGGCACCAYTCCTTAGTTCCAAACATGAGCATCTGGACAGACCTAGTGATRAAACAACCTCTTCAGAACTCATCTTCCAAACTCAGACCTGATCTCAGTTCCAACCCCGGCACCAAACAAAACTCAGTGACTGCCAACATCTTCACAGGGGTTTTTAAAACCTGCTGCCTCCTAGAACCAGCCCTATATACATCACCGTGAGCTTTGTAAAGTCTGTCAGTGGAAACAAACTACTCTGCCCCATATATCCAGATCCATAGACTGGCAGTGTTTTTGGATTATGAAGATGCTGTAAGCTACATTATGAAAGCCAGCAGATTCTAACTTGCACTAAAACCAAGCATAAATCTGTGATTCTGTCTCAGCATCACCTTCAGCAGTAGTCTGGTGAGTTTTGCAGGGTAAACAATAAATGTGACCAWTTGGTACTTTGTAGTTAAAAACCCCAAACCCAACTTACATTAATGTAGTCAGAGAACCCTCACAACAGATATGTTCCAAATGAGGCCTCCTGGAAAAAAARGGGTTTCTTGTGGGGGATGATGAGRAMAGAGATGTCCAAGCAAAGAAAACACAGCTCCTTACTGGAGGGATTCTTTGCACTTACATATGGTTGACATTGACTTGGCATCTGAGGGAAAAGGGGTGTTGCAGGGTTTCACAAACTGGCTTTTCTTCTCTTGAGTTTGCAGTGCAAATATAGACAATATCACAGGGCGTCTCAGAGCTATCACAGTTTAAGTTGTTTTGGTTTTTGAGCCCAGAGTGATTCCCAAACATTTTTGTTATTGTCATTCTGGCTGCAGGCAAAAATTTGAAGTCACAGGTGATGGGGCACAATTCACTTTAAGTCAGATCTAGATAATTATACTGCAGATGTCTAAACAGTCTGGAWCTCCTTTGTATCTGATGGAGGGCAACAGGTACTCAGAGGGGGCAGTTCCTCTTGAGCTAAATTTAAAAATCTGCTCTGAGATGGCATGAATCATACTCATCATGAGCCTACTACATTTTCAACTGTATCTCTGTGAAGACAGCTGAAGGTGTGTAATTCATATGCAGACATCTACATTTAGTCAGATAAATATTTTAAACTTCCTTACTAACCTGGAAGATCAGGATCTTGAATAATCAGCAAATTTCCATACATGCTGCCTTTATGCCATTATGATTTATTGCTTCATGAAAAGGACTTTGAAGGGTAAAACATGACATGGAATTTCTTGTAGCTGTTCTAAAGAATTTATTATTAGTAGTATTAGTATTAATATTACTATTACTATTATTATTATCTTCACTTCAGAGTTCAATACACCTGTCAACTGAAGGAGAATTCACTCTATTTAAATGTTTGCAATAGTTAAAGAACTGATTTAGGTCTGCTGGTCAGGTGGCAAAGACTGGCCTGGCAAGGCTGAGACGTAGCAGAACAGTGACAATTTCCAATTTATGAGTATCAGGGCTGGGTCTGGTTCCTCTCACCTCCCAAGAAACAGAGGTAGAAAATCTAGGAGATCACCCCTACCAGGGGTGGCTGTGTTTCTTAAAGTCACYTTTGGGGAATGCTCCAGCATTTGGGAATTGTAAAATTATTCCTCTGCTCYTCACTAGGGTTTAGTCAACTGCTGTATGTAATACACAGTTCTTACACATTATACTTAATTACTTAGCTGARAAGAGCCATCTGCAACACTAAGATCAGGGCTTCTCAGCTGATTACAGACAGTAATTTTTTTTGTGCTCGTCCTTTCCCAGACATGGTTGATTAAATGATGAGATTCAATACAATGTATGGGGGGAGCACTGCCTGCTCCTCCCTCCCAGGGTCTGATTACAGAGTTGCAGCTCTAAGAGTGAGCAGTTTCTGAGTGTGAACTTGGTGCCTATTCATCTGCTGTGGACCATTCAAGAGGCTGATTCACAGAAATTAGAACAAGTGATATTTCAACTCCATCATTCTACCAATGGCATGTAATTCCACTGTCAGAGACAATTAAGCTAGCCCAATGCATTTTTATTTAGTCTTTAGTACCCTAGCACAGCTTTTTGCTTACTTTGCCACCAATTTAAAATCCACATCCTCTCCGAAGATTATACTAATGTTGTCATACACAATACTCCAAGCCACACTATCTTACTGGATATTCAAGGGGGGAGGGTGCTTTTGTGAGCAATTGCTTGTCACTGAAGCAAAGAGTCACACTCATTTAAAATCCAGGAAGCAGAATTAGCTCCCAATGAATATTCAGAACTCTACCCATTAAACAAAAGCTATGACTACTTGAGTTGCTCAAGTGCAGCTTGAGTAGMTGTGCCTAAGGTGGATCAGGCAGGTGCTACATGTGAAACACCTGAAGTAACACTGAGCACAGCACAGGCTGCAAAACCTTCTCAGGCCAGGGGTAAATGACTTTTCTTCAATGCCATGCTGCCTCAGTTATACTTTCAGCTATGCCAAATTAGCTATCCTGAAGCTGAATTTATTTCTACTGTCCCATTCCAAGCTTCTCTTTATTTTTTTCCCCTAGTTTAAATGGATTAAATGAAGAAAATATGAACTGAAATATTTGAACTGTTGCACTGTTAAATCAGGCCAATATTCATTGAAGAACTGATGTCCTCTATTCTGAACACCCCTGTTGTTGACTTCAGAAGAGAAGTCAATCTATGAAGTGGAAATTTAAAGTATCCTTGGAGATAAGTGGGGTTTCTCCAAGTTTGCCACATACAAGAGAATTTTCTGGCTTACAATGATAACCTGCTTATAATTTCCTCTTCCCAAAACCTTATTAACCAATTTCAAACTACACTCCAAAGGGAGGGGAAGACAGAGCTACTTTGAGATAACCTGTGGAATACACTATGGAGCTTCTGAACCTGAAAAACAGCCATTTTCCTAGCTTTTAAAACTGCCAGAAGGATTTTAAGAGACAATTACTTTAAAACAACTCTAAGGAAAGTGAGGTTAAAAAAAAAAAGGCAAATAAAAACATTTGCTTACAAAATCCAAACAAACAGCACAGGTGAACAGTTTGTAGAAAAAAATACAAAGGAAGAAAATATTTTAAATATCCACCTAGAGCTTGGATGATGCTTAAGGATGCCAGGCCCTCCTGGAGCTGAAAGACAGCAATCAATGATGGGTGAGGAGAGAAGCCATGGCACTTCCCCTATGGATTGGAGAATGAAGTGGAAATAGGGAGAGGAAAAAGACTAAAACACAAGAAACTGGCCAAGGTCTGGGCTGCAGAGGGAAATCCTGCTTCCCTTCTATAAAYGGATACTGAACGATGTCAGAGGACTGAGTGCTCCTCGGATGGAGCTGCTGTGAAGCAACCTCCAGATTTTCTACTATGTTACAGAGATTGTGAGACCTTTAGAGTTAGCTCTAAATAGTGAGATGTTAGACTGGTTATTTGGACTGGGATTTCTCTCTGTGTTTAGCAGAGTGGTTTAGCAAACCACTGCTCCATTTTGTTCTGCTTATAATGGAAATTAAATTACCATAATCAGGTCATAGTAACAAACATTTTGGTTTAGAGCAAGTGCTGAGGTAGCAGGTTATTACCTTCTCCAAAACAACTTCCTCAAACATTTATTTACAACATATTGATTATAATTTTTCAAGGAAGTGCTGATTGCAGGTTCAGCAGATTCTCTTTATTTCATGTTGTGCTCTGAAGAGACACCTTCTATTAAAACTCCATGCACCAACTTTCAAACAGTCTGCCAGCATCTTTAGTGACTACATCCCATTTCAGTTTCCCTGGTTTGGGGRAAAGCACCCAAGTGCCAGGGCCCTTGTGTGGTTCAGAGATTATCATTATAATCATGAAATAACTTGATGTTAACTAWTATCTCAAAATCAATCTTAGCACAAGCCAGGAAAAACACTTTCATTTTCTGTCATGGATGTTTGCTGAAGCCAAAAGCAATGAGGCGGTTCAAAGCTTTTTAAAGTCAGAAACAAATGAAACACATGTTTAACTTAATTAATGTCTATATATATATCAGACAAGCTGTACCTGAGTATTTGTCATTTTCTGGCATCAGTTGAGATGAGCTCAAGAGGAACTCTCATATTCTTGAGCCTGTTATTTCTTTTCCCTTCAATTTCCAGGTCCCTTCTTGAAGTTYCCCTGAAATTCTATTTGCAAATCTTTCCCTTGTCCTGGAATCATCCCATTCTGCCCTTAATTCAAGAGGTAGCTTTGGTAATGTGTCTCTCAAGCTCTCACCTTGATGATAATCAGAGAAACAGCTATTTACAGCTTGAATCAAGACATACTGTCACAGCCTTACCAGGGATAGTTGTGTACCCATTTATCCTGCAATTTCTCTGTTTCTGGTTATTTGGATAAGCACAGCAGCCCATTCCCTCACATCACTGGGGACCATTTCTGCAGGGCCAAGATTCAGGTCCCTTACTCACATTTTTCTTGGGCCTAAGCAATCATGATAGGATCTTCTTTCATGTAAAAGTATTTCCTCTACTTTGTTGTGAGCTTTATCATAGATATTAATCTAGATATTTTTTTACGTATCATTTTAATAAAAAAACAACTCAGTAAGCAGTGTCCTTTTAAAGTTCAAGAAGGGTGTTGATCGAGAAAACACAGTGCTTAAAGGCAAAGTGGCAAAATGCCATTAAAAGTCAGAATTTGCATTTACTTTCTAGAGAATATAATTTTTTAACTATAGAGTTTAAATCCTACCTTAAAATCCCTTTGAAAATCGTTGGGTTTTAAATTCTCTCTATGCTTCATTGTCTTATTTGAACTATAAAAACTGAAACTATTTGAATTTGTGGAAACACTAACAATATTAATTTTTTTCCCCTATGCACTACTACATTCACATTTAAATATGAGCTTTAAACAAAACTGCATTGGAAGTGAAACACAGCTGAGCATTCACCCTTGAAAACTGAACAGAACTGCTTATAGATAATTTAAAAGTGCATGCATATTATGTTTGGCTTCCTCCAGAGTTATCAGAGAGATGCCAGCTCGTTTGCCAACTATTTCAAAGTAATTTAATACATAATGAATTCTAAATGTATGACACAGTGTGTGGGAAAACTGGCATTTCARTAGTCAGTTACTATCTAAAGGAAGAGGAAAAAGAAATTATGACAACTGCTTGTCAAGACATTTATTCCAGTGACATCTGCTAATGTGGAGCAGAAAAAAGAGCAGCATCAATGGTGTGTGCTTCAGATGTGATTTAGAGCGTGGGAAGTGATGACAAGTAGTGGAAGACATTTGCTTYCATTAATATTCCTAATAATTTTTGTTTAAGACCTATGATGCATTGAGTTTTACTTTAAGCTTGAATACCTTTTATTGAATAAAGCCTTCTGCAGGCATGGAAGGGTATGGAGTGAGGCACACTGAGTAGCACTGCTGTGAACAGAGGGGAGTCAAAAAACAGGAAAATATTTCTGTGCTCCATTTGTGACTTATTTATTACTAAAATGTGTAGGGGATTAAGCAGAGGGGATGAGAATAAGGGAATAAGGGAATAAGGGAATAAGGGAATAAGGGAATAAGGGAATAAGTATCAGATTTTCATTTGTGCACAGTGCACACCAAACCATCCTTCTGACCAGCTGCCCTGAGTTACTCCACAGAGATTGCTTGATAGGAATTTTCCATGGGTTGAAAAGCATCACAAGTGTTTCTGCAYCATTAAGGAAAAAGACACGGTCCCACAGTATTTCCTGCCTTGTTCCCACTTGGTGTCTGTTCCATTCCTGATGATGGCAATGACAATGAATAAAACTCTACCTGAAGAGATATCCAGAAATAACTGGAATAACTTGTCAAAACTATGAATATTCAACCGTGGAAGTAAATAACAAATGGGATATATCAGTCTTTGCATGGCAAATACAAGAACTGACTTCTGGAAACGATGGATGGGTGAGAGCTCTGGAAGAAGTGACKGGCAGGTATGGACAGTGCAGCAGTCCATGATAAATTTTGATGCACAGAGCCAAACCTGGCATTGGCTGTGCTGTTTATTGTGTGAGAGTGAATGCAAGTCAGCAGATAAAATGCCAAGGTAGAGGGAGATGAGGAAAGCTGGACCTGTTCCTACTTCTTATTCTGTGCAAGTTCATCAACCTTYGTGCCACTGTTTGCTTCTTTTTAAACCAATGAGATCTATGTAGGATCTTAGCAGTCATATAAAACATTGCAAAAGAAGAAAGGCAGAAAAAAAGGGAAAAAAAAAAACATCACCAGTGGATCTGTAACAAGTTGTTTTTCCAGCACAGCCTGTGACTATCATTTACAGATGACAGTGCTGTATCAAGATTCAAAATCCCCATTCTCAGTTGTTCCCTGAAATCTTCCTGGGTCACTGGAAATTATGAAAACATTTGTAGTGAAAGCCTTTTTTGCTTTTGTGAGGAAAACTGCACTTAACACCTAACTAGGACTCCTGTCTTTTGTTACTCCAACAGGAAAATTAGCACCTCCTTAGACCTCCAGTCCTGCTGTGCTGTGGAGAGAATCTTCCTTTTTCCTCTGCAGTAATGGTCTGATCCATCTGCCATAAGCACTGAAAATTGTGGCCCTGCTCATGAACCARGATTTTAATCCCAAATTGCTATTTCTGCAGCAAAGAATGCCTGCACATGAGGACACTAAAGGGGAAAACCTGCGGTTCACCCCAGGATATGTCTTTCATTTACAGTAGGGGCTGCTTTTTACAGGTTGTTTTTTTTTTTCAGCTTCTGTTTAAGGCTTCCAAGGAACAGATGCCCAAGGAAGTAGTATGAGTATAGAGTTCCCTTGGTGTATGGGGAGTCATTGTCTGTGGTGAACTTCACGCTGCTGCCCTCAGACAGTGTCTGCTGAAGAGGAAATGCACATTTAGGAACTTGGAAACAGCCACACCTCAGCTGGAGAGGCAGCTCCACAAGAAGCACTCTCACATGGAGAATGGTGGCACGTAAATTTTAAGTTCAGCTTGAGTATTGGTTGCTGTGGCTCAGAACTGATTTAATGTAAAACACAGGCCTGAGGTTAGTTTTTAAAAAAACTGCTGAATTTTTCATTCTTCCACACCTGAAAGTATAAAAAGGTAGATCACCACAGATTTGTAAGGAGGGGGAGGGGAAAAAACCCTTTAAAACACTTCATTATTACTCAGCTTCCCATCTTACCCTCTTGAACACTTTCCCATAACCTACTTATCAGTTGAGTTTGTATGCTTTGACCTTTTAGCTTGAGCAGGGAGAAAAACAAAAGCTCTGGGCTTTCTCAGGCTCAGCCTGTGAAAACTGGTGGACGTTTAAATTTAATGCACTAAAATTTCGGTTCCAGAGACATGCTGCACAGTACTTGCCAAACAGAATGCCAAGATAGTCACAGGGAAATTACCTTTTTCCCAGCACACTGTACAATGTGTGACTCCAGTTCCAGCAAGTCATAGCTAGAGGTCACACAGTCTGGATGCACTCTTGTGTCCAACCTCTGTTTTCCACCAGGTCTAATCTCCACTGAGAAACAAAGGCAAAACACATTCATTGTTTTTGCATTTTTCATTATCTGAAGACTGAAAGAATGTTAATATAAGAGCAGAAAAACAGTCGAACTTGGGGAGCTCATGGGTTCATATTTTCCATTGCTCTGTGTTCATCAGTGGCCCACAYTGATGTCCAAGAGCAGCACTGTTTGTCCTGAGCTTCCCTGGTACATATTCCAGTCCCCCATGCAAGGGTCTCTAGGGTTAAACCTGGCACCTTTAATTTTTTTTTTGACACCTTTGAATATTTTTTTTTTCAAGAATTTATCCAGTTGCATTTTGATGAGTTATAAACCTCAGACTCTCACAAATTCCTGTGTCAGAAGTTCCCCAGTTTATTTGCATGTTTCCTAAAACTTGTTTTGTTTGTTTGGAATGTGCCAAGAACAAGTTTTATTTTAGGACTCCTGGCTATTTTGCTGCAAGATACAACAAGCATTTTTCCTACCTAGTTCTTCATACCCACCAGCAATATTATGAATATCTGCCAGACCCTCTCTCAGTCACCTTCCTTCCAGGCTGAAAAGCCCATGGCTGTTTAATCATTCTACATTTGCTTTCAGCCCTTCACTCCCTCTTCTCTGCCTTTCCCAGTTCTATTACACCTTTTCTGGGAGCTGAAATGGGGTTAGTGGAGTACAGCAGAAGTGTGCAACAAGATGATGGCCAAAGAAACCTTAATCTGTTTATTCCCCCTTCCTAAATTTCCTGGCAATGTCCACAATAACCCCAATGTCTCATTTGGAAAAGGGCAGCTCGGCTTCCAACAGTGTGAAATTAGAAGTGGGTTTTGCCTCCTGTGATATTTATCTTTGTTGAATTTCACCTGCCATTTCATCACACAATATTAGGAGATCCTTCACATTTAGCCCTTACCTTTACAATCCTGAATATCCTACTGCTCCTTTGATCACTTTGCCTCTTCAGACCTTTCACTGACCTTGAACACCACTTTCCCCCAACATAAACCTGTATTAATCTCTGCTGGCTGGAATTCAGCATGAAAACTATCCAAGACTCCTAACTTCTCTTTTCTCTTCATTTAGATAGTTGTGYATCTCCAAGATGAATGCCCACAGCAGCCTGGTTTAAAGCCTTGCTGCATGCCCTTTGTTGGCTGAGCAGCTGGATCTCCTCTATCAACACCCCTGCTGAACTCTTCAGAAAAATAGCTCTGATGTGTTTCTGAGGGATAAACTTTGGCAGTGTTTGTTCATCCCCTATATATCAGATTTACCCATGTGTACACTTCCCTGTAGTGCAGCTCCTGGTGATTTGCCAGCTACAAACGAAGCAGATGTATTTATCTATTTATCCATAGTATCCCAGATCTCTTCTGAAGCCCCTTCAGAAACTGCTGTCATAGTTAAAACCTCCAGTTCTCCAAATACATAAACAAGAGGTCATGGATCACAGTAAATTCAGTTCTGAGCTCCTTTAGAAAACACAGTGTGTTATCAATAAACATAAGTTCCCGAGACTTCTTGGAACATTTCAAAGGAATTTAAAGTTTCTGCTCTGTGCCTTACCAAACACCATTTCTGTCACTGCCAGTGCCTTTCATTAGGTGTTCTTCACTCTCGGCCACTTTCACATTGCACTRCTTCAAGCTGCCAATTGACCAGTATATTTTTTCTAAGAAATTCACCTGCATTAAGGGAATCTGAATACTGGTACTTCTGTCTGGTGCTGTCTCATGTTTTAGTTTCTTTTCTGCTTTCCTCTTTTTTCGGCCAAAAATCAATTAGAACATTAAAAAATATTTAGTGCTTTTGAAAACTGCCTGGCTAAGAACACTCAGTATTTATCCACCAACAAAGACTGCATGGGCAGCACCAGTAAATCACAACTTGACCTGAAAGAACCTGGAGTGGAAAGTGAAATCCATCAAGAGACTTTTCAAACCAGCATTGTGAGTATCAAGTCAAACTCCTAGCATAACCGATGTCAGCTGGGGTTCTGATTCACTGCAATCTTTTAATCTGAGTTTCTGCATTTAAATGCCACTTTACAGCACCAGGGTGATGCCAGCCAATCTGCCCTTCCTGTTCTGTGTAGTCCCTGCTCTGATTCAGCAGTCACACTTACAGGTGGGAATGTGTATTTCCCCGTGTGAAGGACAGACATTGCAATGTGTTTTTCTAAAGAACCCTTTCTCGGCCCCATTCCTCATTTCCTAACCCCTGGGGATTATCTGGTATTCAGGCTTGGTGTCTGGGTTGTTACAACCTTAGAATCAAAGGCAAGATGCAACTCCAGTAAAACCCGTGGAGCTGATAACCCTGCAGAGCTGCAGTAAGTGTGCAAAAACTACTTTGCCCAAATTAGACCCACCCTTCTCACCCCAAGAAATTCTGTGATTTCCCTCTTCCAAGTTTCAAACACACTGGCTACTTTTACAAGCTCTGCACACCTCATCAGTGGGACTGGATTCTGAGAATTTCATTAGAGGTAAACAAATGTCAACAAGAGAATTAGGGCCCTTTCATTTCTCCCCAGAAAATAGAAAACAAACATTGTAAATTGCTCATCAATTACTCAAATGCAAATGCTTGAAGTTCTTTTCCCTGTTGCAATTATGGAGTTGTTCCATGCAATAAAAGGTTATTAAGGCAATCCTTAATGGCCTTATTCATAATTCTAAGCAAGCTCCATTTAAAATTTAAACCTACCAGGCTGTCTGAATGTAAATCACAATGCTCTAGAGTATTAAAAAAAATAAAAGTGAGCACACCATAGATTTCAAGTATTTTCAGATATGTCTATTCCCATCATTTCTGTTACATCAGCTTTACCGCTCACTCTTTCTCTCTCAATTAGACCATTCAATATTCTTCTCACAAGGCTCTCAGCGTGGTTTTCCCATTCTTGGTTGAATAACTMTACCACAGCAGAGGAAGGATTGCCTTCCTGGAATCTGTTCACTTATCAGTATGGACATCTAAATGGTCTCAGAGCAAAAATAAATGCTATCAGGCCATTACCAGAGAGCTTTCTGAGACCATTGGGCAAAGCCTGAGCGCAGCTCTGGGTACACACAAGCACTTTGTTGTGCAGCCACTCTCAGTACAAGCACCCTTAATCCGCTCCTCTTGAAACTTTGGTCGGAATTACAAAAGAGGTTGGGGTGGTTTTGTTGGTTTTGGGTTGGTTTCGTTTTTTGTTTTTTTTATCGTGTTGTGAAAGGCAGAGCCCAGTTTATGATTAACTTAGCCAGACTGTAGACCTTATCTCAGCCCATAATTAGCGTGGCTATTTTTTGGAAAACCRCCTGGTAGCAAACCTGCACAAGTAAATAATTTCTCCCACTCTGAAGACTTTGCCAACTTTACTTGAGAAGCATCTAAATTATTTGAGCTAAGAGATACCAGCATGTGAAAAGGACCTGAAAAATAATAAACCCCTTATTTTCTTTTCTTTTGATCCCAGGAGCAGAAAGGTTTTCAGGAACAGGGAAGGATAGGGTTCACCAGTTTCAGTYTCACATACAGCACATCTATAGCTGGAAAAAGTCTTTTGATAGGTTCCATGACAAATCAATAAGAACTGCTCCACGGGGGGTTCAGCAAGTACTAGAATAAATCCAATTAGTTGCTAGGTAAATGCATTTATTTTTGTCTTATAAATCAGTTTTTTGTTTCCTGAATGATCTTCCTTGGCAAGGACCAACATGAATGAACAAATGAAAGCAATTGCAGGCAGGGCAATGTTTTGATTAAGGTAAGCATGAGCTTCTTCTCACCTCTGCTGCTGCATACTGACGAGGTGAACTGTGCTGTAAATATCAGCACAGAATTACTTCATCTCTTCTGTCCATTTCATACGAAATACAGAAACTGATGACTGCAGAATATCTCTAGAGTGTGTGTGAGAACAATTAAGCTCTTTTGCTGAGGGACCTCACATTCAGGGCTCAGCCTATAAAATAAGGGCCTCAAGGACCAGAGGTGTGGTTCTTACTTCCCTATTTATTAACCAGCAGAAACATCCAGACAGGCAGAGGACAAAAACCGCATCCCAGAAAGAAAAAAATAAAAGGACTGCATTATTTCTTACCACTTGGAATAGTTATTTTTGCTYTAACGCAGAAAAATACTGTTTTTACAAGATAGCTGAGAAGTACCATGTAGGACCCCAATTAATTTAGGTTATCTCTAGATCAAGAAAAAATCTTAAAGAATAGTTTATGAAAGTGATTCTAATTCCATGTGGAATTATTCTAATTCCATAAAGTTGGGTTTGGGTACTGTGATGAATATTTGCTCCTTTACTGCAAAATCATTCTACACTGAAAGACAAAAGGGGTATGGTTTGCAGGGGGTTTTGCCTGCCATAGTACTGCTACTGCAATCACATTATTCCTTTTGAAAAACCAAGAACTTAATTCAATTCATATGAAGAAGGTACAGCTGGAAGCAAACGCTGTATGAACAAGATCATACTTTGCTCAGGATTTTGTTTTTCTCCCTTAATGATCCCTGAGATCCATACATATGTCCAAATTATTTTGAAAACGAATTGAAAACACTTGTCCAGCAGAGGGCCACGGAGATGAAGAGGGGTCTGGAGCATCTTTCTTATCAGGAGATACCGTGGGGACTGGGGCTGTTTCGTCTGGAGAAGAGAAGACCGAGAGGGAATCCCATTATTGCATATAAATATCTCCACGGCAAGGGTCAAGAGGATGGGGCCAGACTCTTTTTGGTGGTGCCCAGTGATGGGACAAAGAACGCAAGGAGTTCCTCTTCAACATGAGGAAGAACTTTTTTACATGGAGGGTGGCAGAGCATTGGAACAGGGCTGCCCAGTGAGATTGTGGATTGTCCCTCTCTGGAGACATTCAAAACCCCACCTGGATGTGTTCCTGTGTCACYTGCTCTAGGTGACCCTGCCACTGACTAGATAATTTCCAGGTGTCCATCCCAACACTAACTACTCTGTGATTCTGTGTTTCTGTAAAACGAGTGAACTCCTTCAAAAAATTGTCCTGTGGAAGAGSAAAAGAACTTTCAGTATTCTTCAGCCACTGTGCTACAATCCTTAAGTATGTTTTACCTTAAAAAAATTTTAAAGCCATTTTTCAGATGCAAAATTAAATGTGTGTTCAATTCTATAGAGGGATTAGGAACACTACAGAGAGAGTTTTTCCAATAAGTGATATTACATTTCTCAAAGGAAGATGTCTCAGCACTATGTTCAATTTGCCAGTTGAAATGCAGCCCCAGATGTGTGAGGCATGGAATAGCACATCTCTGACTTGTTCCTCTCAGTTCTTTCCAAGATCCAGCCAAATTTCAGAGCTCAGTGACTCACTGTCCTCAGAGAGGGATGTTTGTGTCATCTCGCTCCCTGACTCCTT
This sequence comes from Malurus melanocephalus, assembly GCF_030028575.1. Lineage (NCBI taxonomy): Eukaryota > Metazoa > Chordata > Aves > Passeriformes > Maluridae > Malurus > Malurus melanocephalus. The sequence continues at coordinate 239,338 of NW_026623255.1, forward strand.
CAAAGGACGTTGCCACATGGGTGTTGTTTTCCAAGCTCTCATTTTCAAACACCTCCACACTTGTGAGATGAYGGCATTTTGAGAAGCAGAGGCAGCAGAGGGAAGATGCTGTGACCCCCCTTCCTTCCCATGACACTGCCTTTCCTGACTGCTACRTAGAGTGGGTGAACCCAAGACACCTGTGTGGTCAAAGTGTGGGGATGACAAACGTTCCTGGGAAGGTGACGTTCTCTGAGGCCAGAAAGAGTTTTTACTGCATTACACACACCCTGGAAGGTGTTACAAACCAGACACACTGCACACAAGTTTTAAATCGTGCTTTGCATTAGACTAATGCACTAATAACAGCAGAGTTGAAGATTAAAGCATCCTTCACACCTGAACTGTTTGCTGACTCGTGACAGTGAGAGAGGAGGAAGAGGGCTGAGACAAAACAGGAAACCCATCTCATGCCAGGTTGTTTCACTATGGATTTTCTTCTTGGTTGTAAYGAAAATCCTTCTGTTAACTTGTCAGGGACACATGATACCTCCATGGGGGGTGGTCAGAGCAGAGTTTGCTTCCTCTGCTTGCACCAGAAGCATCCTCAATATTCAGCAATAATGGCATCCTTGCTGTTGTTTATTCCAATTACAGGAGAACCTCTCCAAAGGGTAGCGTGTCTGGCAAGCTTGGTAACAGTCTCACTGTCATCAGCATGGGCTGCATCTTGGAAAGAGACCTGTGCCACAACATTCACAACAATTTGAAGCTCTGATTAGCTCATTACATACACCAGGACGGAGRAAAGAAACACAAATGGCTCCTCCACCTCAGTGTCCCTGGATGTGGTGGGGTAAGTCCTGGGAGTTTCCTTGTTTGCAGGAGAAATCTCACCAGAACTCGACTCCAACTATGACTTATGCCACAGCTTTAATTAGTCAGTTTTGCCATTAAGCCATGGGCCATCAAGTTTTAATGCAATCTTACATTGTTGATTAAAACATTGTGTTATTTCCTGAATGTCAAACAACATATGACAATAAAGTAGGCACGAAAGATTAGGAAAACAAATGTTCAGCTACTTCTGTGCTGAATACAAAACATAAACGACTGATCTTTGAATRCTTTTGTATTTGCTTGAAGCTTTGTAACGCTAAAATTGACAATGGTAATTAGTTTGCCTTTCAGAAAAAATGAAATTTGAATATTCCTGAATTCTCCTGGGCCCAACAGCCTGCAGCTAAAGCRCACTAACTGCTTTCATTGGCTCTTCTATTACTGTTGGTATTGTATTTTTTAAAAATCAAAGACTGGAATAGCCCCAAAAACTCTTACTATTTCTTTAAACAAGTTCAGACATGCTTGATGAACAGTTGTTTTATCCAACATGGACATCTTGAAGTYATCCACATCATCCTAATCTCCACTTACACGCAACAGAGAGCTACAGATACCTCAAGAGAATGACTCACAAAGTGATGCAAATTAAGTGGATCTGATGAATTGCCTTCTCCAGGGGCCTATTTCTCTCCATTGATGTAAATAAAGCTTAGGTGACTCGCTTAGACTTAGCAAGGTGATGATTTTCAGACAGACACATTAAATTAAATCTATTTTCCCATTTTCTTAAAATGCTTAGGGTTTGTACATCAGAACACTTCAAATCAGGAAAAGCTCTTCAAAAGCATAGGAGAGATATCTGACTTTGAATTTATTAACTCAGTCTCTTTTAATATTTTAAGTATATCATTATCTTCACTCCTGATGCTCTTGCAGCCATGTCTGCCCCAGCTGAAGCCCTAGGTCCAGGAGGAATCAGAGGCCCGGAGGAAACACAAATGCCATCAATTCTCCTGACTTTGATGAATTTCTGGATCTCACCTATAACGAGGATCGAGAAAATAACCCCCAAAGAACAGAGCAACTTTTAAAATGAAAACATCTCTGGAAAGGGAGGCTTATATCATACTTCTCATTTTGCGCTGCAAACAGGAGTCAGCAAAAAGAAAGGCTACCAGAAAGACTCACCCTCTCACAGCAGCATTTTTGGTAAGTTCTGCCACATAACACGGTACTGTCAGCTTGTCAGAAACATCATTATGAAGCCAAATTCTCTCCTCCCCATTTTCACATCCCTGAGGTTATTTCTCTCCTACAGCTGGGTTATTTACTYTCAGTAATCACCGACCTTCCCAGAACTGAGGAAGATCTGTCAATTATTGAAACTCTATGATTTCTCTGTCTGAGACATCACCCAGCCTTTCCCCAGGCAGGTGGTTTACATGAGCGTGTTTCATTATAACATACCATGCCAACAAAACCTCAAATCATTAGCAATTATTTTCAATACTGTGTGTGGAAGAAAGGAGAGGKCAGCAGAAGGTAAATTTGACACGAAGAAGGACATGGGAATGCCAGAACAAACTGACCATTGTCCCAGGAAAACCAGGGAACAATCAGCCCACATGTACCCACAAGATGACAAAGGGATCAAGAAATAACCCAAACAGTTCTGTTTTGTGAAAAACTTACACTTAATCTTGTGTCCTTGTCTGACAAGGTAACCAGCCTGGGGGCTGAGGGGGAAGTGATGTACATGACTTGCAATCATCTCACATGACATCCTCATAAACAAGCTTTAGCAACCTGGTCTAGCTGTARCCAGCCTTAGGTATGGGCAAAAGGAGTTGAAACCCTGCTTTTAGCTCAGGGGCTTTTGGTGAGTCACTGTCAGATGGGGACAGAGACCTTCAGCTCTCTCTCACTCAATGTTTCTATTAACAACTCAATGATGGCACAGGGAATGGATAACAACAAGTTGCAAATGCCTTGAAGGACAGGGTTAGAGCTAAAGGTGATCTATAACAACTTGGAGAGAGAGTATGAAATCACTATGAAGAAATTCAGCAAGGACGAGTGCTAATGCTACACTGCAGAAGGAGAGAAAAACCAAATACAAAACAAGAATTGACAATATACCTGGGCTGTAAAATGGGTCCAAACTTTCTCCTTTCTGAGCAGCGTGAAGCTGTGTCAGCCAGGGGCACACTAAGAGGATGTGAGAGACAGGAGGAGAAATAATTTCATTCTGTCCAGAACTCTATTAAGTCCCTTTTGGAGTGTTGCACTTAAAAGGCAAAGGGGAAGCCAAGCTGGAGAGATTTAAGAGTTTAATAACTAGTGCTGAGAAAATCTGAYCCATGGGGAAGGTGGATGGTGAGGCTCCTTTGGCCTGGGAGAGCAGTGTCCCAGGCTGATGGAGCTGCTGGTCCCCACAGGGACTGCCTCCTTCCATAAGGCTCGGGCTCTTTACAGTTCACCTTTCCACACTTTTTCTGACTTTTAAATTGTTTCTCATTTGTCAAGGAAGGACACATTATAWCTTCCTCCTGAATAAGGGTTTCTAACCTCATTCAGTGTTCTCTCCTCTGGGCTTCCCACTGGCGTTTCCTTGCTCTTCTCACCCCTTGCTGGAGCACCCCACTGCCCAGAGTGAGCTCAGGTCACCTTTCATCATGTCCTTGCATCTCTGCTTCTAGGTCACCCGTCACTTCTCATGTTTCCATGCCCCCCTTCCTCTGTCTTGGTATATGAAAAAAAAAGGGTCAGCAAGCCTGTGGCAAAAGCTGGGTGAGAAAAAACATCAGCCTAAGTGATTGATGTCTTCAACTGACTTTAAAAAATGTTTCATTATTTGTGTGGGCATGGCTTCAAGAGCATCCACAATAGCACAAACTGTTAGGAAAAGAGATAAATTTCCCACTCAAGAGACTGCTGAGAGTTTTGCTTCTCAAGTGACCTATATGCACTCGGATATGACATCTTTCTGGTCAACTTCACAAGTATTTTCATTTCTCTAAGTTTTGCAGTTTGGATTTTGCTCCTGTGTGRTGCTGTGGATCCGTAGCTCATTGACACTGATTCCTGCACCACCTCATGGGCAAGGGGACCTCAGGGGTCACCACCCTGGGCACCAGCTGGCTCATAGCCGTGTTCCTACCTCACCTGGCTCCAAAGGAGACCAAACACAGCCCTGGCAAGCGCTGTGCCAAGGACATGGTGAGGGGATGGGAATTCAGACTGCCTGTGTAGGAGACTCCTAAGGACCAGAGCTTGCTGTCATGCCACCAAAGGTTTGGCATTCCTTGACAGGGAGAGCCTTGTGTCAGAGCTCTCCAAAAGTGTCTGCACTGTTGTTTGCAATCCATAGCAAAACACCTCAGTTCCCATACTCCACACGGGCTGCAAACAGGGGAGGTTCCCACACCTTTTTCCCCAGAGCTGACATCTCTGTGCCACCCCGAGCAGCAGTGCCACTGCACTTTGTGGATCCTGCCTGCGATGGCTGTGCCATGACAGCACTGTTGGGGCTGCAGGAGGGGTGACACAAAGCAGAGGCAGCATCGGGGTGACATGAAAGGGCCAGTTTTCCTCGGTGGACACRCTTGTTTTCTTTTTGTCAGCTCCTTCTTTGAAAAATTCACAGAGCTTCCTCATTTCCAAGGCTACTTTAGCTTGGGGACAGGGCAAGATGAGAAGAGGCTCACGTGTTTGTCACTAAAAGGCACCTTTACACAATGTTCCTCACGCTCAGTGCRTGCGTCAAGTGCCGCTCCTGGGTTGGAGCCCGAGCGTCCTGTTCACGCAGCTGAGCAGGGTAATGGCATTCGAGTGGGGAAGGAAAGAATGAATCATTATTCACCAYACAAGTCCTGACCCCACCATCTCCCTGGCAAATGAATGCAATGCTTCCCAGGGCCCTTACAGTGTTACGTTTGTGAGCCATCAATTATTTACGTACCTGGTCAATAATTTAAATGTCCCGGAATGTGCGTATTACAAAATAACTGCCTTTGTTCTTTAAATTTGCAAGGATACCCTGCTGGCACTRGCACAATTAATGACTTAATAAAGTCTTAACAGGAACACTGAAAGACTGGATTTTACTGCTTTGGTGRTAACTAAGCTGAATTCCACACTTTGAAAAAGTTATCCTTGAAAGAACACATTAGGCACACACAGAAGTTTTAGTAAATGGGGAGTGAGGTACCCGAGGGTATAGGTGAAGCTGTTACATCAAAATAAGGAGAAATGTCACTTTCCCTTAAATAAGTTACACAGAGAGTAGGAAAATGCTTTTAATGGGGCTCTTGCTTAATGAACAGAGCCATTTGCATACGAACCTCAGTGACAGTGGAGATGCCACCACCAGTGCAGTGTGACCAAAGATGAGGCCATTCCAAMGAGGCAGTGGCTGCAGCAGGCACAGGATTGCAGCGGGCTCTGGCTCAGCCTTTAGAGGGACACAGCCCATGTGAGGGGCTCCTGCAGCCCCCTCTTTCCTCCTTTCACATCCACAGCTGGAGACAGGAGGTGCTCATTYGATATTGGTAATTCACACCAATTCACTGCCTCCAAAAATGTGTCCAGGTGACCCTCCTGTCATTTTAACAATACACCTGGATAAAGAGTGGCTTGTGCTTGCTCACAGGACTTCTATAACCTCCTTTATGATGTATTACAAATCAGAGTTTCAATGTAATTGAAGAAATAAACCCAGATAAGCATTTGCCCTAGAAAACAAGTCAGCTTCTCTTCATGAGGGTGTCTGTGATTCCTGTGATCTGAACCCCCTTTTCTTTCCAGGGTTGCAAATGAATACTAAAAAACAAGCTGTAACACATTTGTAACAGCATTTTTCTAAAATATCAGTGATGGTAAATAAGATTTTAATCAGTAAAAACCCACCCACACTTCATCCCAGAAAAGGTTAWTAATGGAGCAGATGAGTGACCAGCTCACGTCCCCAAGAGCATTTCAGGGTAGACTGCAGTGGCAAAAACATCAACAAGCACCAAAAATGTTTACAGAGAAACTGAACTACACAATTTCAGAAGAATCTATCAATAAAATTTGTGCCCTAATGAAAAATGGCCAGTGCAGTTTTGTGTTCAGGTCCAGGTAATGATGTAAATTAAGGAACAAACAGGAAATCATTCTGTCATTAATGTTTTTGATTAAGAATTACAGGATGCAAAATAAACAAACAAAGCAAGAGGCAGCAGTTCTGTGAGGTAGATGGAAACCCAATGTACKGTGCTTCACATCCTGAAGGTAAACAACAGTGTGGACTCTCTGATGGCTAACAAGGATTGTGCATGTGCTTCAGCTTCCGTGAGAGCTGAGATGGTTCCTCACAGCAACTCTTTTGACAAAGTCAGTAGGAGCCTAATTCCTCAAATCTTTCTGTCCAACAAGGCTGGAATTGGTCAATACATTTAAATTATTTGGGGTGAGAGGAGGAAAGGGCTGGTTTCCAGGAGGAGTCTAATTTCCTGTTTTCAAAATTTTGGTGTAAAACTAGTTTTTTGTTACAAAAGCAAATTTAGTTTAGGCTGAAGAAGTTTCATTCCACTGTTTCTGGCATGCTGTTCCTGGGCAGAAAACACAAAACTGCTTTGTTCTCTGTTTTGTTGACTGGGTGAGGAAGATGAGGTGCTATATAAGGAAGACAGCAAGCCATAAATGATCCTTGTTCTCTCTTCCTCACCATCTATTTATCCCTCTAAGCTGTACACCTGACCTGCAAGAAGCACATCTGAGGGCTTGGTGAAGACACCTGCAGATTGATGTCATTCCTCTCCAAGTTCTGCATGATTTCATTTTTGGCCCTGTGTGTTTATCACAATGGACAATGTGTTTATCACGTGGCAGCTCCTGCCCTGCTGATCCCAAGAGCTGCAGGCTGCAGTGCACCCCRAGGGCTTCTTGGTGCTTGCAATACCAACATCAGCCTTTCTGTGCAAACCTGATTGTTCACTGTCACCTGCCCCTCAGTGGGAAGTCAGCCACGAGGTTGGAGTATTTCCCAATCTCTYATTCCCTCACCCTCATCAGTGCTGGATGTGTTCCCCAGGAGCCCTTTCCCTTCCAGGCAGGAAATTTTGCAGCTTCTAAATTCAAATGCAAACTCTTCCCTCCTTCCCTCTTGCTGGCACTTCTCTCTCTCTCATTGGAAACAGCATCTCACAACAAAAAATCTCTCTGCCTTAATCCACATTTGTTATTAAGCAAGTGGGGTGTTTTGTGTTTCCATTAACCTGATGAGGATCTTTCTGACATTAAGTCTTTTTAAGGATATACAAACAGATTTCTACAAGATGACTTCAAAAAGTACAGGACTTCTGGACACTCATTATCCCTCTATGGGTTTATACAAATACTCTGTTTCTGTATTCAYGTAACTTTATTTGACTTACATCTCTGTTTTCTATCTCGGTTTTAGAATAGTTTTTATTTTTTATTTAGGAAGGTAGAGTACAAAAGGTCCTTGCTGAGTTTCAATTTGAAAAAAAAAAAAAAGCCATATGATACTTAAATCAGAGGTTGGCAAAACAACTTTTATTTAATCTGTAACTGAGAAAGATAGTAAATAGTTAAATCTAAATAATTTTTTTAAAATTCTAAACCTGAAGTCATGTATCCAAATATCAAAACGTGTTGGTCAAGGAATTATACAAATCAGACTGTGCGTCAGTTTTCAATAGCTCACTGAATATTAGAGAAGGTTGTAAAGAATCCTAATGTTGTGCCAAGGATTTGCAAAGGAAGTTAAAATAAATAAACACTGCATCAGCTGGGCAACAATCCTACTCAATATTACCAACAATCTGACAGGAGRCACAGTTATTAGGATGTAAAAATGAGTGGGACAAGTAATGCTAGTACACAGATTTATGGAAAATCAATCCTGTCCAGTAAATCTGACARCCTTTTTGTGATATTACAAGTTGTTAAATTATTAACACTGATATATTAACTTTAGGTATATATAAGGTATTTTAATAGAATAAAAAAATTGAAGGAAAAAAGAGTTGACACTGAACACCAGATTGAAAATTACAARCACAGGTTTTATAAACAGATATCATAATTGAAGAGGTAGGTTTCTAACAGATCCATGAAGACATTAATTGTGCMACATTTTTAGCAGTTAAATGGAAGAATAAAAACTGATACTGACCCAAGTATGCAAGTGACCTGAAGAAGAGAGAAAAGGAGCAACTCAGGGGACAGAGCACAAGAGTAGAGAGAATGAAATACAAATATCAGGGTACAAAAAGTTTGAAGTTAAACATCTAGAAACAAAGTGTYCATGCCAGACTCAGAGCCTGAAAGCCTCTCTTCCAGGAAAGAGCAGCTTTGACGAGAAATTGGATATCACTGGGGATGATCAGCTGAGCCAGATCCCTGATGTAACCAGCTGAGAGAGRGAGCACAGTCCCAACAGGAGCATGGGGCAGTGTCCCAGATGGCGTTGTGCCTCTGTTTTTAATGGGTTGTGAGTGCTATYAGACAGCTTTGACTAACACTGATGCCCACAATTGTGGAAGAGGTCAATAAAGGTTAACACAACCAGACAATTGGAAAATACACTTTAAATAGAGATATCCATATCCAGAGTTCTGTATCTTTATCAATTAAGACTCAGCTCACTGTGTATCTATAATGTATATTTGACTGTAAATACCAAYCATGCAGAACAAGACTAGAGGTACAGAGCCACTCCATGGTAACAGGCAGGAACCCCAAAATAGACAAAATAAAAAGATAAAAAGTTTTAATTTTTCATCCTGTCAGATACTGGAGTAGGGTCTCAGGTTTTCTTGTAGCTTCTCTATATAACTCAAAGGTTGTTTTTTTTTTTAAATACTAAGCTATAATATATTGATTTAAAATGGAAAATAGCGAAGGTCCAGGGTTGATGGTAGCTGGAAGATCAGAGTAGGTGAATGCAAAGTCTGTCTGCAGTTTGACGAATGTTTCACCTTCTGTAGAAGAATCCACTGCTTTTTAAGCCAATGGCTCTAGAAATGCCTCCAGCTCTGATCCCAAAACCTCCCTTTCTTCTCTCTCCTTCCCTGTGAGCCTGTCTGCCTTTGAGGTGGGTGCCAGCAGAGCAGTCCATTACTGCTGCTCTCCAGACTGGCTGGGTGCATCAGTCCAACCAAAGGAACCAACAGAAGAGAGTGACATTTTTTGACATTCAATTGTGCAGCTTTTCTATTTGATGTTAATTCCCCCCTCCCCACCCTGCTGAAGAGTTGACTACACAGATTGGAAAAAACTCTAAAATTTGCTGAGGGCTCTTATTGTTAATTCTCCATCAGTGGTCCTGGATTGACAGCACTCACCATATGTACCCCATCCCATTAAAAAGACCAGAGGGAACAGACTTTGGACTTGACATCCTGGATGCAGCCCAAGTACAATGCAAGCTGCTCTTTGCAGAGTTTTAGACAGAAAATAATTTTTTTCTTTACACACACACACACACACACACACACACACACACACACACACACACAAAAGAAAGTGAACTCTGCATAACTGTGCTTGCAGTCTCATTAAACTGCTTAATTGGTTTTCTTAAAACTAACTACTGCCAGTCTCCTAGCTCTGTGATTAGTAATGTATCTAAATCCTCTTAGGAACTTTCTGAATCTATTAATCTTCCTAAGAAAATATATCAAGCYGATTAAATGACAGTTGAAGTGTTCTGTGCAAAACACAGCAGTAAGACAAAAAAAATCCTCTGAAAAGTTATGATATGTATAYACTCACATGTTCAGCCTCCTAGAGAAGAGACCTAATTCTGGAGCACTGAATATCTTAAGAGATTATTTCTCTCTGAAGTTCCTTTTTCATCACAGCATTTTTGTTTAACTAGTGAAGATAAAACCTATCAGTCATGGAAGAGTAGAATGGAAACAGCTTCATTAAGGCGAACCCTCTGATAGTTCCCTTATTTCTGAAAGTTAAATTCTCTTGAAAAATTAATCACAGYGAATCTGGCAGAACTAATTTTAAAATGTGAGAACATGAGAGATGCTCTACTTCTAGCCTCAAGTGAGATGAGATCAATATGTTAAATTAAGTCTACATAAAACCATACAGGAGAATTTGTATAGGCAACATTTATTCCCATTCGGGAGAGTAATTGCAACTTAGAGAGCAGCAAAGAGAGATCTTGGCAAAAATATCACTGTCTAAAATTAATGACAGAAAAAACCTGCACTGAGCTCATTTCATTGCCAGTCAGAAGTCAGTAYCAGTTGTATTCACTTTAAATCTTCRGATAAAACTYAAASAGATAAACAAAAAAACAGAGCTGTGAAAGGTGAGCCAACAAGTACATTAAGAAAAGCTCCCCACACTGCAATGCTGATTCTAATTCCAAAAAGATTTCTTCCTACACCCAAAAGGAAAATAATCAAAGYCACAAAGATTTTGGGAAAAATTAAAAATTTATCATGGATCCTTAAAATTTSATTTCATAAACATCCACCTTGTATAGACATTCCATTTTAATTTAATACAAACATATGGAAGAGTATTACAAATGCAATATTTGGGCTTTCAAATCATCGAGTAGAAACTGATGGCTTGCATTATTTTTTTGTTGGTAGTGGAGAGATCAAGCAGACTCATTATTGTTTTTCCCTAGTGCAGTTTTACTCACATTAATTAACTATTAATTGAGCACAAGTGGCATTAACAGCAAAAACACCAGAAAAAATAACTCACAGTGCTGCAGAAAGCAGCGGTGCTCAGGCTTCCAGGAATTTCATTTACATCAGCAGTTCCAGATATTTTGATGGTTTAACCTCTTCTCAACTTTTATGTCCAGGCAAAATTTCCAAGGTTCCTGGAAWTTTTCCTCCCTGAATCCAAGTTCTTCCAACAAATTGGAGACTATGCCATGATCTGTGCCTTCCTGGTAGTTAACACATGATTTACACAGAATAACTCCACCTGGGCTGTAGATCCAGGTCTGCACCAAGGGCAATTTTGTGAAGGTGAGGGAATTGCCTCATTGTAGCTCAGAACAGAATGGGTCAGTATTGACAAGGCCAAAAATTCCCTTAATTAAGGCAGCAGAACACCACAGTGTTACACAGGACTGCATGTACRCTGTGCTGGTCACCAACAGGACACCCTAAAAGGATACCAGTGATGATTTATAGTTACACAGCCCAAGACTTGAGAGTAGTTTTTATCTGCTGCCAACAGATCTTCTTTTTATCAAGTATTTAATCCTTCTGTTAGTTAGCTATATTTGCAATTTTCAGATCATTGTAACCTAAGTTGGTCATTACATGGATACAAAATGTTTAAATGGAAGTCAATTCAGGAAAGGAGAATTTCACTGGAGTCTTCTGCTGATGATGATCCAGTTGGGACAACAACAGCGAAATAAGGTGGCCACARCTGTTCTCCCTTTGTTAACTCCGTGGAAGAAGATAATTAGGTTTCATAAACTACTTTTTCTCTAAAGGTCTGACATTTTTAGTAATAAAGTTYATTAAAAACCAATCCCTCTCTCGTTTCCAGCAACCATGTCTCCATCGTGTCTTTACTGAGGACCATGCCAGGACGGCTGTTGCTGCCCATGCCACGGGAGCAGCATTCCCAAAGCCTGGAGCCACCTTTGCCAGCAGCCTTCAGCTACAAAAATCGAGATAAAAATCCCTACCAATGGCTTCATGGAACCAACTTAGAAAATGAAATCCATATATGTCATGTAGCAATCCATGTGCAGGGTGTTTCTATATCAAGGTGATCTTGCACCCCAAAAGGTTTTAGGGGAGCTCAGCAAACCAAAACACAGGTGTGAAAAGTGAGCTACCAGGCACCAACCACTTACTTTGCAAGAGATTTCTTAGGGAAATGATCTTTAAAAGGAAAGGCAGCTTTGTTTTGAGAGAAAGTTGGAATGTAAACACCATCTTTAGAAGTAGCATCTGCTCTTTTCTCTTTTTTTGGCATATGTTCYTTCATTTACAAAAGGATTTGTAAAACTTTTCCAAGCTTTTAAAATTCAGATATTCAAAACTTTTAAGACAACCATCAAAATCAGAACAGTTTCATTTTTTGTTTCCTTTTGGTTGTTTTTTTTTTCTTTTCCAAAGAAAAAGATTTTTTTTTCTTTTATTCTAGTCAATTTAGTAGCAAATAGCAGGTTTGGGAACCCCAGGAATTTCTCGTAAGAGGAATAATCCAGCTCCTGCGTAGATCTAGTCATTACCAAAGAGTGCAGCCTTCAGAACAGGCACAGGGGAGATGAAAGACTGAATAAGATGTTGGATACTCGTGGTCTCAGGTCTCCTTTTGGGCTGACACTTGGTACCTGTACTTCCATGACACAAACCTTCCCTTGGAACCACCTGGATGTAAGGACAACACAGAGGACAGTGTAGTCAATCACATATCTCCTTCTAAAAATAAATTAAAATAGCAACCCCACTAAATTGACACGGATTACTGTGTTCACTGAAGTCAGTGAGAGCACTGGCTTTTATTTTTGGTGATGAATACCAGCATAAAACAGTGCTCATACACCTGGCCTTTCCATGAGGAAGAGGGCTGGAATGGGAAGGAGGCAGGCAGGGCGTGGGCTGGGATCCAAGGCAGCAGGACAGCGGGAGSCCGGGGTTGCTGCTCTCAGGTGAACAAAAGCTCTCCTACCCCACAGGGAGAAATTCAATACAGGAGGAGAGGCAGGGCGAGGCAGAACGTGCAGAGTGAAATTAATCCACCCAACAGCTCCAAAGACCTAAACAAGGAGCTGCATTTACCCAGCCCAGGCTTTCAAAAAACCATTCAAACCAGTAAGGAGCACTGGGAAGCAGTGCAGCAGCGGGTGCTCCATCTGTGTTACATTTATAACAGGTTTTCCAGAAATCTCTGCGATATCTGGGAAAAAGCTTTGGTCCCTTTTTCACCAGTGATGCCCACAGATGTTTATGGTTTCCTAGCACCACATCMAGCTGTATGTTCATGGATAAAACTTAGACATGGTGCCACAGAAAGAGCTTTTTTGTGGAGTAGCTCGGTCCTTTGGTGTTTGCAGGGGCTGCTTGAAATGGCTGAAATGAAAAAAAAATCCTCTTTGCTTTATAAAATGCAGCTGTTCCAGGGGTAGGAGCAACAGTTACTGCTCACATCAGAGCAGATACCACAGTAAGACCTGGCAGCTTATCTTCAAAAAGATATTGATGAAATACAKATAATTCAGTAAAGAGCAACAAACGTTGTGTAGTGCCCTATAAAGGCTGATTTAACAGGGAAAAAGAAAAAAAATGAAAAAAAATTAAGAGTATATGAGCAAGGACTGGTTATGCTACAATTATTTGAGAAAAGAAAGAAATGTAAGATGCTATAGTTAGGAAAACATGAAGGGAGCGGGAAAACTAGTGAATAAGACCATACTATTACCTAGCACTAAACTWGGACAACTTGTGAAATAATTCCCTTACTTCCAACTGATGGGTCCAACAAGCTTTCTTCAAACCCAAGGAGTGCCTTCTCTTTGTCCCAAGATTTTCTAATGAATATGAAGGGCTCAAAAACATCCCAAGGTGCAAGGCTGTCCCTTTACATACTTTTTTAATCTAAATTCCCACAAACATAGCTGACATAATATCTCACAGCCTAAGGGCACTGCTTATCAGTGTCATGCTTAGCAGATACCCCCTCTTCATAACAGCTTCAGCCTTCTGAAGAGCATGAAAAGTCTGYCACATTTCCATCCTGCCTAATTCCACTTTGATTGCCATGCTAATATTAAGGCATAGGACTGTGTCTGGAGATTTCAGGGCTGGCATATTGTCTCTCTGCTTTAATTTTAATGTTTTYGAGCTAGTTATGACTCAAGTGGAGAAACGAAAGGGAACAAAATAACCTTTGCCAACCCTTAGGCCCTAGCTGAGGAAGGAAGATTGTTTACATGCACACAAACACACAAGCAGGCAGCTCTGACTTACTGCTGTTGGCATTTTCCTAACATTTGATCATCTGGTTGCTAAGCACACTGCTACATTACCACTTGACATTTACGGTTTATTTTCAGTTTATTACTAAAGGTAGGAAGTGAAGCGCTCTCCTACTCTCTTAAATTATAGTCATCTGGCTAATAATACTGCTAAAAGCCCCATTCAATTTCATTTAATGAATTTAGAATACCTGATAAACATTCAGATACTGCCAAGCAAACCTTTTGTCTTTCCTGCCTGAAGAGGCAGGGCTGCTGAGAGCATTTTCTCATCGGAGAGGAGGGTTCCTGAAGTAATCCTGGCTCTTGTAATCTGCATGGAAACTCACTGGAGCCTTCCAGAAGAGTTAAAACCTTAGAATAAACCAAACCTACAGTAGCCTCAAGTTGCAACATCAAAAAACTCAGCTCCTGTAATCCTAAAGGAYTGGGTGGGTGTTGTGCAACGGAGGKAACCAAAGCAGAAATCACCAGGTGTTTTCTCTGCCATCAGTCAGCAGGGCACTAAATGGCAGAAGCACTTTAATGCAATGCACTCCTGAGCACCTGACTGTGAGGCCAGCCTTCCCTGCAAAGGGAGTTTATCAGTCTGATGAAAGAKCAAAAGTAAATTTTGCCAAAGTCATCATCTCTGGAAGACTTTGACTCACCCGTGGCTGCAGTGTAAATCACTTAAGAGCTGATCCAGCTGGGTGTTCTGTGCCAGAGGAAAACCTGTGAAATGAGAGCTTTATCTTATGTATAAATAAGTGACTAGGGTGACCAGCTCAGGTTCAGTGTCTGACTTCCAGACTCCCTACTCCGGCATCCCACGCCTCAGGGTCTATCTAGAGAAGCGCTGAGCATCTCCAACTCCTGCTGAGTACAATGGCAACGTTAATTTACCAGCCCCTGCCAGCAGTGAGGAAAGCATTATACTCTGATAAAAACCTCAGAAATAGAGCTGAGACTTTATGCCCCACTCTAAGCAGACCAGAGGGGGCAGTGAGARTAAGTCTTTTACTCAGAGAAACCCSCACTGTAATGGGCAGCCAAAGCCAGAAGATAAGCATGTGTCTGTCYCCAGGAGAACACGAAGGCACAAGCTCTTCCCCACGTTTGAGTGGGAAGCAGGCAGCAGGGGCAGCCCGAGGGTCATGGAGACTTCTGCAGCTCCCCCCTTGCCTGGCAGAGGTGACACACAGCTGCAGGGACGGGGACAGGACATTGGGAATCCATCGTGGTGTGGCTCGTGCCTTCTTCCAAGCATAGAGGAGGAGATGTAGGAGCAGGGTCAGTTCGGGGCAGGGCTGGAAATTATTCTGTAAGATAATGAGTTTGCCTGTTCTCTGTTCCCCTTTGGTCTCTTTACACTGCTTTCCTAAAACAGCACACAACTTTTCAACCCCTCCCTTCACCTCTGCCACAAATCCTCACAGTCCTGCCTGTCCCAACCATTCATCCTTGCCCAGTCCACCTCTCTGCCCTGACAGCCYCCAGTTGTCCAGCTCTGGCTCTCACCCTGTTCCCACAGGCAAAGCCCAGCCTGGGAGCACCTGGGGTGCCAGGGAAAGCTCGGGATCAGCTCTGTTCCTGGCGGATAAACAAGTTAGCACCTGCCAGCCACTGCTGAGACACACACACAGCCCACACACGGGCTCTTCTCTTCTGCAGAGGAAAAACAGCTTCCCCCTACACACGAAAATAAACCTGCAGGGAAAAATCCTGCACACTCCTGTCACAGCTGGGGCTTGGCGCTGCCACTGGGCTGTGGGAATCGGAGCACGAGGAGATGCTGGGTCACAAGTGTTCCCTTGGGTGGCAAGGAGTGACCAGAGATGTTTAGAAGAGGAGAARTGGGAGCACCAGCTGAAAACAACAGCACAGAGACAAGGATTTCACTGAGTGGGTGGATTGTTCTAGAGGAAAACATCCACTTATTTTCCAAAATAATTAGTGTTCTCCTGAAAAACAATTTCTTTCCTGGTAAAAAAATGTCATTTCTATACAATATTAGCGTGCCTTGCTGAGAATCTGCCTGGTTTAGCAGTCCCAGTTTTACAATATACAAACAAATTAAGCTGTGAAGAGGCCTTGGAAAGTAGAACAACAGGTCTGTGCTCAGGACAGTGGCAGAGTGAGCCACTGCCACTGCCACCAGCAGGGAGGCTGCTCTGAGAGTGCTGGGGCGTGCACAACCAGCGTTCACAGGTTTCATCAGGTAAAGCTGCAGATCACTCTCTGTTTAAGCAGTGCAGGGATCTGAAAATCGCCAGGTCCTTTCTGCTGCCTCGATGTGCAGGCACAGTGTGAATTGCTTGTATGAGCTGTGCAGAGCTGTAGGTGCAGCTCAGTACCTCGTGGTCCTCAAGAGGTGCTGCCATCCTGGTTTTCTTGGTGGTTCACATCTGTGGCCTAAAAATCAATTTAAAAATGCTTCCTTGAAAGAATAACCATTGCATCAGTTACCAAACTGCCAAAACCTTCGGTATGTCTATAAATGAGGCAATGTCGAAATCTCTAATTTTATCTTTCGTAGTTCTAACAAAAAAAAAAAGAAAATAAAATTTTCCTTCTTTATTATATGAAGTAGTTTCATTGTTTGGGACRGAGCAGTTGTCAATCAGCTGCAGTTTATGTCTGTATGGAAATTACTAGTAATACTTGAATGTGCAACTCTGATAATGTATCTCTGATTATTTATGAGCTAATTGTCCAATATGTGCTGCAGTAAGTCCTCGTAAACACTAGGCTTTAAGAAATAAAAGGAATAGAATAAGGTTCCAATATCAGTGTGTATCCATAACATTGCCTTTGCCTATGTGAAAGGTGACACCTGAAAATCTCCTATTTAGAGAAAAGAAATTAAAAATTCAGAGTTGAGAATTTTTTCTTAGATTTCTATCTCATGTAGTCTGAAATACAGATTGCAAATGTGGCACCGATTTCCATCCTTCATCTTTTTCATGCAGGGCTTTCTAAATATCTCTTAATTATATGGCAAGCTCTGGACTGTCAGATTTTAGGGGGAAAAATACTTTTTTCATTATTTTTCCACATTTCTGCCTAATTAGATCTGCATGCCAGAGGAATCCCCACACTTTGCAACTTCAGTAAAGCCAACAGCAGAAAACAGATCAAATCCCTGAAGGAGGAGCTGTGAAGAAGACGTGCTCGTGTCGCAGGTATCCAAGGTTTCCACACGCTTGTGTGGCTCCTGGTTTTTATCAAGGAGTGGCCCTTGGCAGGCACATCCAGACTGCACTGGGCTAAGTGGAGCAGGTGTATTGATTCCTGCAGCCCAGCTTAGCTCCAGTAAATGTTTAATCTGAGAAGAATGTTCTGTTTYGTACAATGGAAGGTACAGAAAGCCTCCCCCACGCTCCCACAGGTTTCTCCAGCCCAGCTAAAAGCAGCAGAGCACGGGGCAGTGCTCACRGGCACCTCGCTCACCCACGCTGATCAGGCACCATTTAGACACATGGAAAGGGAGTGTATCCGGCACCTGTTTGAAGACAGAAAATAACAAACAATTAGGGAAGAAAGTGAAACTTCACTGGAGCCAGGAAGTAAGTTTAGCTCTGCGCATTGTGACTCCCGAGGCAAAAGGTTTCTAATTAAAAATTTTGTTGTGGGAATGCATTGCCAGGCATCAGCTGGAGGGAGGAGAGAGTTCCTGTGTGTTTAGTGAGCTCTCACCAGTCTCCAGCCTTCCCTGACCACATCCCAAAATAACCAGGGGTGGTGGGTGTGGGGCCTCCTGGGAGCAGAGCTCCAGCACACACACAGGATCCACTGTCTGATGGAAAGTGGCACCACTTTCACAGCTTTTGCCCTGTGGCTGCCCATGGGCAACGCGGAAACCAATATTTTTTCTAAATTAAGGTCTGATTTCAATTGCAAGTTGGCAGTTTCCAAATGGAAATGTTTTACGTCAGAGGAGCATGAGAGTGCGCGATGGGAAGGGATGGTTTCCCTCATTTCCACAGTGTCCGTCTCAAGGACGGGAACGCGCTGTGTGAGTGTCACGCCCCAGCAGCTGCGTCTATCGTGTACCATCTACAGCTTCAACCAGACCATGACCGAGCTGTGGCCAGGTGTGGTACMAATATAAATGAGATCCAGCATTCCTGGGATGCCCTAAACAGTGACTCCAGAACAGAGGCACTTTTAACCCTTGTYTAACCTCGTGCAGAGAGGCAGGACTAGGTCTGAGGAGCAGGAACATGGTTGGCAGAAGCCAAGTAAGTATACAAAGGTTTTGCATTATCTTCTGTTTTGCTTTCCCCAAGTAATCCCACTTCTTCCTCATTCTCTTGTACCCTGGGATAGCAGAGGAACAGGTGGAGACAAAGTGAGCAGAGTCAGCAGAGACTAATTTGACAACRTAGTTGTTAGGAACAGACTGAATACTTCCAGCTTGTGCTTAAGTGGCATAAGGAAAAAATTACACTGACAAGCCTATTATTCATGTGTGAGAAAACCTTGTAGATGTATTCAAACACTGCAATGGCATTTCTGAGCAGCACCAACACAACCCCCTAGGCAGGCAGCAGGAGTGTCAAAGGASGGGACAGTTACTTCTCTTGTGAAAGGGTAAGAGCCTACAGTTTAGGAGAGGTGATCTCATCTGTGGAACAGTTTTCAGAGAAAAATGAAAGTGAATGAATAAATGAATTTTATCCTACAACGGTGATAACAGATGGACTTTTCCTCTACAAACCTAAAAGCCACAGTGCTTGCTGATTTCCCATGACAGAGAGCTCCAGGAAGGAGAGATAACAGAGCACTGGGATGATGCTCTGCATGTCACAAAATACAGATCTCTTGAATTCTACCAGCTCTTCATCATTACAACATTTATTGATCAGCATGGATCCTCTCACTACCTGCCCAACACCCACTGAAACTTGCACATCACATCTCAAGCTTTATCAAACCATGCTGTCTTTCCCCCTGGTCCCATTATCTAGGCACCAAAACTCACACAGTAAGAGTTTATATGCAAGAAAACCCTTACACACACAAACACACACATTCACTCTTTCCTGTTTCAATAGGGTCTCTTTTTCCCTCTTTCCACTCAGCCATGGACATCTGAGCCATTGAAGGGGCCCAGATGAACAAGAAGGCTGTGAAGATTCTTGTGCTCCATTTACTGTGATTTCTGCTCACATTTCCAATGTGACCCATATCCACCTCTAAAATCTCAGACATTTCATTTCCATAGAATGGTTTGAGTTGGARKGGACCATAAAGATMATCTAGKTCMARCCCTGTTGCCAWGCACAGGGACACCTTCCATTAGACCAGGCTCAAAGCCCTGCCCAACATGGACCAGAACAGCTCTGTCTCCAGATTTCCTTTAGGCCCCCTCTAAGTTCTGGAAGGCTGCTGTAAGGTATCCCAGGAGCCTTCTCTCTCCAGGATGAAGAATCCCCCTCATGCTGTCTTCATAGCAAAGCCCTCTAACCATCTTCATGGTTCTCCTCTGAACCCTCTATTTCAAAGACTGTCTTATATTTTGCTACTCTTCTGACTTTCGTGTTGGGGGCTGCAGCTCCTTATAACCCCACAGAAATCTCCTTCTTTCTCAGTCAAGCTGTCCTTTGTCACTGAGACTGTTGAGCACTCACATCAATTGTCAGTGATATTTTCTCTTCACAAATTCAGCATAACTTTAGATCCTTGATGGGAACTGCACGTCTTACCCACTTGCATCATGTCTTCCCTTCTCCATCACCAGCTCCTTTTCTTGTTRGTTTGTTTCAGTGATTATCTGCATTTTAAGATCAATCTACTCCATTAAATGATARGTTCCTCTTTTTCGTAGGGTCACCCTCCTTATTGAACAGTTCACGCTCTAGGTGTTTTCATTGGGCAAACTGAGAAGGGTATGGAGCTGCTGTTCCCTTTCTTTCAGAATATCTACACATCTCTATCTGAGCTCCACACTTGCCTCCAGCATCATGTCCCTAATCCTCTGATCCTTGTTTTCAAGACGTGCAGAAGGCTGAATTTTATCAGCAGGTAGATCTTGGCAGAGGCTCACTCTAAGGTAGTACATGACAGAACAACTGCTTACAGAAGTACCTCTGACTGCTCCTGGTCCCTGTCCCCCATTAGAGCCCTCGATTCCTAGCCCCTGGCCCTAAAAATRAAGAGGACAGAAATCCCACCAGACTCCCCTAGATTTCCCTCGTCCTTTCTCAGAAGAGATGTAGGCACAAAAAGAAAGAAAAAAAAGAGTGGCTTACTTATCTGAGTGTGCATCATATTACAGAAACCCAATAAGAAACACTGTCCCAGGCTTCCCTGATCGCTGACATACGAACCTGGTGCAAGAAAGGTGTCAGCATTACCTTTTCTGCCTGCTGCCTAAAGGACACTGCCACCTTTAGAGTCCTTTTTGTAACCATCTCCTGTGCAGAGTCTTGCSCAGGCTGGGCTTTCAGGTAACTAGAACATTGCCAGTGCAAACAGGAATAGTTAGAAGTAGGACAAAAATAAATTTATTGTCCGTGCTTTCTTGTTAAACAGTAGCATAAAACCAAGAAAAAAAAAATCAACTACAACAACAAACCCCAAACAAATTATTTCTCAGAACAATARCAGTAGGTTTTTTATTCCCACCTTTCAAAAATGTGCTTTTTTGGTCATTTTCACAGGCAGCAGCTTCATTTAGTGTAGTTTGAAATTGACAGCCAAAGTTGCTTGTAAATTCCCAGTTCAGAAATCCTGATCCTTGCCACCAAAACAGCAGACTGGCTGGTGTGTCCATCTGTCCAGGCACATGGATTTCTTCTTCCTCATTACAGCTGGCTTAGAATTATTTTTAGTCCCAAACAATTACAGTGAGCCACCAGGCACCTTTTTGGTGTCTTCAGTTCTTAATTTTGAAAATTTGATCTCTCTAAAAATTTGGAGGCTGGGAAGGAAGGATATCATCATTTTACTTCCAGAATGTTCTCACACTTCCACCTGAGACTCCCCTATCGAGCAAATGACCTTGTATCGAATACCCTGTGTAATATTGCTCAGCAAGGCCCCAAAATATGGTTTAAAGACACCTCCCTCGGTGCTTTGCCAACAGCTTTCTCCTTTAACTTTCCTCAACAGCTCAGATCTAATCACTCATTATTTCTGATGCAACTCACATACTATGCCATACTTTTGCAATTTTTATCTCCCCTCCCATTTTTCTGCGCTGGAAATTTAATTCAAGTAGAAAATGGGCACTGAGTATTTCCTCCCCTCTTACTTTGTCCATTTAMTTTTCTGGATGGTGGTCTGGAGAAAATGTGGAAACATGTTTATGTGTAGGAACAAGGGCCCGTTCATTCTAGGTACAAGAACTTTCACCCCCTTCTGCAGCACTTCAGTCTTCATATTCCCAGTCTGCCTTATCACCACTCCAGCCTGGAACATGGACAGTACATATTCTGACAAATCTTCTTCCCAGGAGCCACCACACCTCAGAGGACTCTCCTCATCCATACAGAGAGACCCCAAACCAAAAACAACAAGTAAACCCCCAGACTTTTGCATATCAAAATAAGCCTTCAGTTCCACTCTCCTTTTCAAATTGAATTTTCTGTCCTTAATTCAATCAGTGGAGGAAATGAACTGTTCTCCTCTGGACAGATGAGAGGGAGGGCAAATGGAAGAGCTGAATGTCTGCTCTCTTTCAGCAATAGTTAAGGAGATTCCAGTAAGAGTTGTTGCACGATTGCAAATGGCATTTTGTCCTTCAGATGCTGACAGTTTTCCAGGCATTTTGATTAAATTAGGCAGGCATAACAGCTCTGTACCACAGCACTGGACTTGAAAGTTTACTTCAGCTTTGCAGCAGGCTGTTAACCAAAGTTATAAATGAAGCAGCAATAATATATTTTAATTATATAGCTGGAAAGACACTTATTACCCAGACATTCCAAATAGCAGAGGCAGGGGCTTGGTTTACAGGCATTATTTGGGATAATATGTTCTGAAGGGTTGCTGTCAACATTTGCTCCTTGCAGAGAGGCTGGGTAAAAGGGCTTTGCCATTTCAGTGGGGCTGTGAAAWGATTTTCTTTCCAAAGAAGGAAGTCCCTTTAGCTCTTTGCACTACCTGTGGTGTCTCAGTCTTTCTTTAAGCCTCTCTTAAACTCCTGCCACACTCCCTGGGTACACTGACAATCAGGACAACAGCAAATTGTTTGGAAACTAATTCAGCAACAAAGAAAATGTAAGGGTGGCAAACAGAAAGTTTGTTCCATGGTTACTGGTAGCTACAACAAGGCTTTCCACACAACCCGTGTGTTGGAATTGTCCTCAGACCCCCCCCCAGGTGCCATTCCCTCTTTTGTCATACCTAAATGCTGGCATGGAAAACAGGTTTCTGCTCAGTCAACCCCTTGCAGGCATCTCCATGGAGCACAAACAGACACCCCTGAAGAGTGAATTCTGCTACGGGATCAGGCTTTTGCTCAGAGTTTTGCAGGGAGCAGAGGTGGAGGCAACTTTATTTCACCCCCAAAAATCTTCTAGTTCCTTCAGAGATTTCAGGTGGCTTCCAGCATCTTTGATTCCCCCTGAGATATTCAGCAATTCATGAAGCATGTTGAACTGCCTTTTGAGGAGGACACTGGGTGAGTGTCACCAAAAATCTGACATGAAGACAAACCTGTCACACTGCTTCACAAAAAATTCCCAGCTCTGTGTCCGGAGTCCTGGCAAAAGTCTGGAGGAGACCCTCAGGGCAGGCGGACAAATGTCCCACCCTGGTTGTCACTTCTACACATCCAGCAGCTTGCATGTACAAAGCATTTCTTGCACTATCAATAGGCTTTGATAAATAATACTAATAAAAGAAATCAAAACAAAACAGGAAAACTAACCAAAACAAGACAAAATATCCAACAAGAACACTTAGAGAAAGGTTTTTTCAGACAGTGACCAAGCATGTTTAAAAAGGGCTGAGAAAACACAGAAAAGGYTGATTCTCASRYAAACATTTAATCAGAATCTTTGGARMTGAATTCTGCCTCTCTCTTCCCTCAACTTGGATGGTCTGTTTTTTTCTCCCTTTACCAAAGTGCAGTTTTCTTTTTCCTTAGACTGGCTTGGAAAATGAACTTCTCAACCAGCAGCTGTTTTCATAGTTGTAGAAAACCTTGTTCTAGTCATTGAAGAGAATTAACTTGTGTGGGTTTACTTTTTTTTTACATTCAGATTTCATCCACGTTCAGATTTTCAGTTTGCATCACCTTTTCCAGTTTTACTTYTCTTCTCCTCTTCATCCTCAACAAGACAGTGGTTCAAGCTTTTTCTTAAAGAAAGCAGAATGCTCAGAAGCAGGGACACTGGAGTTTCCTTCCTTACTTTAAATGAGCAATTATTTTCCAGGACGCTCATTGAACTTTCAGACAGAATAAGACAAATCAGCAACGTGCAGGAGAGCTTGTTTCCCTTCTTGCAGCAGAGCACTCCTGGGCAAGTAGATGCAACATTTGCATCTCCATCCTGGCCTGAAACGCGTTAATCTGCCCGTTCTCAAAGCACCATTTGCATAAAGAGCAATCTACGGGAGAGCCACCCAAACAATCTTGCCTCTGCATCAGCAATATAGCTCATTTTTTTTCCTCAAATGAGCAAAGCACCTTTATGTGTTAAACCATGTCAAGTAGGAGGTATCCCAATAAAACATTAAAGGTATTTTAATGGGAGGGCAGCCCACTGGAATTTTAACTGCTATTCACAGAGCAAAGTGTGCAGAGAAGCAAAATACACAGAAGTATGGGGTGGAATATTCAGTCAACTTTTTAAGCAGCGGCTGTARCAGAGACATGAAAGCCTTAAATGACCTGCTCTTATGATAATGAMCTAAAAAAATAAGAGCAGGAGAAAGCACACACAAAACACCATCAAGAGACTCCAACAAAATCTATGCATAAAAAGAAGCTTTGCTGTATGTTTTATTTTTGCTCTTTGTTTTGTTAGTTTGTTTTTTAACTGTTGCTTCCCCCTTAACTCTTTCCTTTTAAAGCCTCTGCCCATCGGCCTCCCACTCCTCCTTTTGCTTGTCCAGGAGCAAACCCTGGGYGGTGCCGTAAATCCTTCTCACATTTCCTTCATCACACCGGAGATCAGAAACCGGCCCCAGAGCACCAGCCTTGAAATCACGAGCTGTGGTGAAAGGGGGAGGAATTTGTAACACCCTGATACTGCCATGGCACTAACGGCATGTAGGAGCACAAAAAAAGGGCGGATAAAACTCACAGGGGGAATACCCCTTTGCGTATTTTCTAACAGTCAAACAACTCTCTCAGCACCCTTGATTCAACTTTGGTAACATTTGTATGGGATGAACCGGGGCTTTCTTCTGTCTGCCAATCCACGCTGTGCTTGGGATACAATTTTTGAACTGACTGCAGCAATCAAACAAAACATTAGTGGGGCCAAAGCAAGTCCAGCACCAAATACTTCCTCAAACGGTCCACTATTTATTTATTCTGTTTGCAGCCAAGGAAACTTTGAWATCCATTCTCACTTGTGCTTTTGGATTGCTATTCTGCATCACCCATAACAATTTCAAAACCTGATGTTATTTCCTGCAGTTCAGACTTCTTTGACCTGCATGAACAATCCGGAGCTGTGAATGTTGTTTTCCTATCTCAAACTTAGGAAGTGTGTGAACAAGAGCTTGTTTATTTGGTGGGTGCAAATGTCAAGACTGGTGTCTGCTTAAACCCATTTCAGCTGAATAACCGTGCAACAGAAATTGCCTTGCTGTGCTTTCCAAGATAACGCTTCRGCCATCGGAACTTTATTGTGCTCTGAGCTGCAAAATTAAGGGCATGTTGGAATTACCTGTTGTGGCACACAAGTGACATCTGCCTTTATTAAGATCAGGACCTTACACCTCTCCAAACTGCCCTTCTGCGACACCTCATAATTTCTCTTGGCACTGTAACCTTTATAAACTTTCTCAGAGCCTGGTTTGCCTCCCCCCAGCCAAACCACCCTCGGCGTGTGAATGAAGAATAAACACCTTCTGCTTCCTCCTACTATTGAGATCTAGTGAAACATTGCCTTGGTTTTCCAAACAGCTCCAGTGCCTCTTTTTGCACATTTTCGTGAAGCATTTATTTCTGAAGACTGATTTTTTTTTTTTCTCTGTTTCCTGCACTCGGCGCTGCCGCAGCCCTGCAGCGTCCCGGTGGCCCTGCCTGACACCTGGCAGCGCTCCCTCCCCACGGCATCCTCCGCACCGAGCTGCTCCTTCCCACCGCGGCCAACAAAGGAGCCATTGTGTCCCTCCCGAGCAGCAGGGCTTGTTTTCGAGCCCTCGGTCCCCCGGGCAATGCATGCAGTCCCTCCCGGCTCCGCTCACAGCGGCACCAGAGACGCGCACAGCTCCTTTCCCTGCCCCCAAACACATCCCACCACACGGTGACTGGGATTGGGCTCTGAACTGGAGCTGCCCGGGGCATATGGGCTGTCCTGGATCCTGGATCTGCCTGCACACCTGAGAACATGATTCTGTGCTTGTGAGCACATCACGGGTCTTTGTCAGGCTGTAGCGCCCGTACTAAGGCAGGGAAAATACAGGAAAAGAAGTGGAATCAATAAATTCTCTTGAATAATGATATTTCTCCCTTTCAAACATTATCACACCTACATATGTCTAGGTATGAAGGGATTTCATTGTTTACAAAGTGTTTYCTTGCTAGGTTTTGTTTGTGACTCGTTATAAACTTGCAAGGAGTTTGTCAGGCAGACCATCGATGTAGCTTCAGCCTCCCGAGAAGATACACAGCAGCGTGCTGGAGCAAGAACGTTTTCTTTGATAGAGCAGAACTGCTGGAGCACTTCAGCAGAGGACAGATCCTTTGATACAGCCCTGTGTGCTCCCATGGGCTGCCCAGGATTCCGTATTCCTGGGTACAGCAGGTGATTCTTTGCTCCTTGCTCTCAGTTTCTAGTGACACTGCTTAAATGTTTTCTCTCTTGCTTATATTTCCTTGGGCCATATTTCCATTTTTATTTCCACTGTTTTCAGTGTCTCTCTCTCACCTGCTGTTTGCTCACTGAAGAACGCTGTGTGCACATGGTTAAACAATACCCTGGGAAATCCCACCAAAGCTCCATGCTTTCAACTCCTCTGTGAGCAGCTCAAATCCAGAGCTCACATACTGAACAAGTCCCTTTTTCATTCTTTTTGGTTTTTTTTCAATCTGCCTACCTCTGTGTTTGTTGCATTTATTCATAACAGAAGGGCAGCCATTTCACTCACCAGTTCCAGTCAGTTTAACCCAACCCATAATACCATCATTGTAGTCAGCTTGCTGAGAGCTGGAAAAATTAGACATACCTGTTTGTAATGAATGCTGGYAATTACACAACAAACAAACAACAAAGCATTCTGCTAGATCCAATCACTTCCTCAATTTGGAGACATTAACATTGATAATTGCATACTGTGGAAGCTCAGAGGCACTAAACAAGATTGCATCTTCCGTACTCATCATAAAAGGCATCACCAGAGCAGAGAAACTTGCACTCTAGGAGGGAAAAGATACATGACACCACTTCTACAGATGAGGAACAGGGTACAGAAATAACCACTCAGCCCAAGGTGTAGCAGGGTAGAGCTGGAATGGAGTTAACTGAGCACCATAAATACCTGCCACTAGCTTTGGCCCCAAGCCATTTTCCTAACACAAACTTCCAGACAAAACTGAAAGATCTGGTGAGAATGTACAGAATCCACAAATTCCATCTCTATTTGTAATTCTTTTGAAGAGCAGGTTTTTTTATTTCCTAGTTTATTATATATGAACCTTCAAAAGTAATGGAGCTGACTGTTCGTGTGATGAAAATTAAATACCTTTAGTCTCTCTGGGGAAGGATACACCATAGACAGTGACATCTGACACATGTAGATGCTCCATTTGTGGGTGCGTGGTACAAAATCTTCAATAATCTTATTTCTGGGATCCTGATTTTCTGTTATCATCAGTGCCTGAAAATGTGATTCACAGAGAGATGTTTTCTGATATAGATTTTTATACCTGGAACAAAGCCATAAATTTCCAGACCTTACCAGCTTTTATGCTTTTTTTTTCTTTTTTTTTTATATCCCTAAAACTGAATAGGTATTTTAATTAGGACTAGACCAGAACATGAAAATTGTCCTGTCCAATACTTAATTCCTGTGAAGACAGACTGAGAGAGCTGGGGTGGCTCAGCTTGGAGAAGAGACAGCAGTCTTCTAGTGCCTGAAGGGGGCTTGCAAGAAAGTTGGAGAGGGGTTTTCATAAGCACAGGTATGACAGGACCAGGTGGAATGGCCTGAAATTGAAGGAAGGCAGTTTTAGGATAGCATTGGGAAAGAATTCTTGACTCTGAGGGTGGTGAGGCACTGGAACACGTTGCTCAGAGAGGTTGTGGATTCCCTGTCCCAGAAGATATTCAAGACCGGGCTGGATGGGACTGTGAGCAACCTGATCTAGTAAATGATCTTTAAGGTCCCTTCCAACTCAAACCACTCTATGATTCTACAATTAATGTGATTTTTTACCTTCCATTTCCACTCCAGAGTGGAGTTGGGAGACTCCACTCTCCCAAGTCCATTTATTCACATAATACACAAATAATGCAATCTACACAAATACAGATGCCTTCTAAAGCAATCACTGCTTTCCACACCCAGCACTTGCAGCAGGATGAGGCATCACTTGCACTCTGTGTCACATCAGCTGCGATTATGGAGACACAGCAGTGTGTTTGCAAGGCAGCAGCACACAAAAAGCCTGATTTYACCACCACTGATGCTGGAGGCTGAAGAATATAGAAACAGATCTGTAATAAAGATCTGGCTTCAGTGCTCATTTTACACACTGCCATGCAAAAATCCATGTGCTTTAGATCCTCCAGCAGGACACTGGCCAGTCCTCCTGTCCTAACTGCATGAATTTTCAGCACATCCTCTGGAGATGTGCAGGGAGCTTTTCTGTGCATGAAGCTGTTCCTTTCTGCTGTGAGTGGAAAGAACTCATGGGAAGTGTGAGATGTCTCCATCCCCTCCTGGTGATAAGATTTGATACAACAAAAGATGTTATTTTTAATCCCTGTTTAGCCCAAAAAAAGATTGAATTTAGGCTTTCTACCCTGAAAATATCTCTGTGAACCCTGGGCCTCGGTGAATTTGGGGGAAAGCCTTCTCCCCACCCTCTGTGGGTTGCTGTCCATGACACACAGGATGAGGATTTGGGTGCCACRGCCAAGGCTGGCTCCTCAGGGACATCCAGGGCTTCAGGCCACCCCAGAGACATGGCAGTTCTGGGGAGCRGGAGATCCCTGTCACTTTTCCAACAGGCGCTTTTAAACATGCGTAGATCACTGCAGTAAGTGCCCAGGAAATTTTCAGGCACAGGATAGAGCCTTGCAGTGCAAGATGCAGACAGACTSGGTTGCTGTCTGAGCCTTGGGCTTTGGGCTCCTGAGTCTCAATCTAAGCAGGCTGGATCCTGCATAGAGCTAACACCTTATTATATGTTCATGTTCCTCTTTCAGGTCTTTCATAATTCCTCATCTATCAGCTCTCCCACTTAAGTTCCTCTCATCCTAGCACAATGGCACCAAAACCATAGACCTACTCTGAACATTTTCAAAGTGGTATTTAGCCAAATATTCAAACATTCAAAGTGTATTTAGCCAAATATCCCACTACATCAAAGATGAAACATCTCAGAAGARCTTGAACATCTTGAGAGAGTTTTGCTTGTGACCAAAATGAAACCTCCCAGTTGGATAACTGAGGGCTTTGATCTCAAACTAGGCATGTCAAAGCACCTTTCTTTCACAGAGGTGTTTGAAAGGGGATGGTTTGTATTTTGTTCCCACAAAAAACACAGAAAGACTTCAGAAACCTCAAGAACTTTCCATAGTATGGAATGACTGGACTTCATCCATTTGTGCTCTAACATTTTACAGGAGCAGGGCTCAGGTAAGGATATTCATGTCAACCACGTAAGTCATTCAAAACAAGAGTGACAGGAAGCATGCTACAGGTTCTCCTCATTTTTCTAAAAAAAAAGATAAAGAAAAAAAAAGAGAATTATATAAGGAATCACTGAACATATTGCCTAATTCTAAAAAAAAAAAAGTCAAAAGAAGAAATAAATCAAGTAAGCTTCATGATTACAAAGCATTGGGGAACCTCTTGTGTCACTTTTTCTTTCCACTCTTTGCCCAATTAGTCTTAGGCTTGCTTCAAGCTTTTACAGAAGGAACAGTGTAGCTTGGTTCATGTCTCTTTAAAAGACACTTACTAGACATTTTGTGCAAGTAATTACTGAAGTTGCAATAGAAGAAAAAAAAAAAGGCTCTTTCCTACTCCATTACTGTACATTAATATATCTTCTCTGACATTTACTGTCAGGACTCAGTTTTTCTTACCATCAATCTACTTCACACAATTTAGTCTCTTACTGGATGGAAACTTTTCAGACTAAGAATATCCCAGAGTCCTTCTGTTGCCTGATGATTCCTACCACTTTAGGTGTCTGTTTTATCAATCACTAGAACTAGAGACTATTCTGAAAAATAAATTATTTGCCTTGGAAACCAATATGATAAGAGTCAAAAGTGTGAATAATATTCAGAAAATGTTGCCTTTGCATGATGTGCACTCTCAGGAACAAAGAATTTCCATTTTCTATCYACCTTTAGGCCTTCCACATTTCTTGAGTGTAATTTACATGTGAAATCAGGACAGATTACAGGTTGATGCCACCATTTTTTTCATTTTAAACAGATCACATGTTATTCTTCTGCCAGGTGGACTTTTGTRTTACTCTCCCAATTCCTCATTACATTGCAGCCAGTTCATTTGGTCACATGAAATTACTGTCAGTATAAAAAAAAGGTGTTTCATTCCAAGTCTCCTTAACTTACTCATCAACAGCTTTCTGCTTTGGTTGTATCCAAATGGCTCTCTAATGGCACTGAAGGACGAGTTGGATTATTTCAGCCCAGAAGGAAGATTACAGGAGAAAAATAACAGAAAGGAGTCAATCATGCAGCTGAGGCAGAACTACCCTGGGCAGACTCAGACTCAGACTCAGACTCAGACTCAGCTGCAGCAATGGCTCTCACACTTGCAAGAGTTCCAGCCCCACACTCAGAGCTGCAGCAGCGCAGGAGAATCAATTCTATATCCCACTTCATCTCAGACAGCCTATTTATGTATCTGCACACAACCAAAAGGGATWATGGTGAATGATGCTCAGCAAATGCCTGAGAAGGGCTGTCAGATAAAGCCTTCATCACTTYTAGCATCCTCCAACAGTTTTCATTAACACAAAGAAATGGATGGATGTCACCTGCTGAAGGATTTGCTTCCATCAGTGAATTACAAGAAGGCAGCAACTGAGAGGGTRCTGAAAGTTTCTGGAATTTTTCGTGCTACCCAAAGCTGAGAAGGATATTTAGACATGTCACAGTTTTCAAAGCAAAGGGATAATTCCTACTCACAAAAYCACCTCTTTGATAGAATGGTCAGTTGAAAGGAGGATAAAAATCAAGAATACCCATTCGATAATTCTGTCAGCATAATCKGTCAAATATGAGGGACTGAGATTAAAACTGAAGAGCAAAAATGAAGATAAAAAGGGAGATATTTGCCCCAATGCAGCAACAGCAAATGGCAGCTTCTTCAAGCACAAGGTCTTTGCAGCAGGGGCATCTTTCTTGTTGCTTGTGCAAGAGGTAGAAGGGTTATAACCCCTGTGTGGTGCTCCTGGTGCCACCTTGACCAGCAGCAGGATGGGCTGCGGAACTGGCAAGTCTGGAAAGTCAAAGAAATTGCTAGGTTCAGCAGAAGATTGTGCAGTTTCTGTAGAACACCCCTTCCAAGCCCCCGAGAAATGCTGCTGTTATCTGCCCTGATCAAAGGACCTTGCATTCCACAGGAAACTGCAGGTGAATAATCACAGCCCACCTGAAAAGGAAGGATTTATCAGCAAACATGAAATTTCTCCTCCTCCAGGTGCAAAGAGGGATTCCTGTGAGGAAAGCAGCTGAAAAGCAGTGATTTCTCCTTTGCTTGAGCTCCAGCATCAGAGGCAAGCTGCTCTAACGCGATGAATTGAAAAATAAAGAAACAAGGTTCCAGTTTAGAAGGTGAAAAAAGCGACTGTGCACCAAATGAGGTATTTTATATCCTTGATTCAGGTGTCAGTGCCTGACTTTTGGTGTCATCCAGGATATCACTCATCACCATTCCCCCATCCCCACCAAAAAAAAAATCCAGAGRAAGTCTCTGCACTGCAAGGAAATACTATGGACAGAAGTTTAATCTGTCCATTAGTGAGGTGCAGTATCTAATAGGTAACTTGGCCTTCCCTCATACTAACATGGATCGATTCAAACTTCTGATTATTTGTAAGATCATCCAAGTATCWTGCCATTAGCAGGAGTCGCTCATGACAAATAACTCAGGCATTTGACTTCCCTGGAAGTGTAGATGTTGGTTTTTTTCCTCTAGCTCCAGCAAAATAGTGATTAATTGGAAACTACTCAGTGCTCCAGTGCCAAGGTGGGTAAAAACCACCAAACAACATCTTGTGAACATCTTTGCTCTCTGTTATTAAAAGAAGAAAATGCAGCTAGTTCTGGTGACTCCCTTTCTGTCTCTTTTCTAGGCACAGGTTTGTGGTATTTGATACAACACCACAGTGGGTGTTTCTCCACTCCAGGGTGCCAGACAGCGCTGCCAAAGCAGAGCCAGGCCATGGGCGTGGACTCAGAAGGAAATCCAGGTGCCGGTTCAAGCAGATCTCCAGCTTCTGGCAGCTGTGTCCTGTGGGGCAGAGTAAAGGAGCCACACAGCACTGCCCCACACTGAGCCTCTGTGACCCCAGGAGCAGGGTCTGARCAGGGAAATACCCACCCTTCTTGTTCTCCAGCTGTCTCATTCTCCCCTGGGCTGARAGAGGCTGTTACCCCTACAGCAATGCTTGTGACATGGAGAGATGTAGATAAAGCTCTTTCAAAACTGCACCAAAAAAAAAAAAAGGTTCAGAATGTTGAAACGTACAGGAGAGAAATAAGTTSAGGTCACATGAGAATTGTTCTGTCTTCTGACCTGGCCCACAGCTACTGTCTCATAAGCAGCTTTGGCTTTGGGCTCCTCTTGCACACATTCAGACAAGTCTGAGGCCTCATTTGTCTTCCAGGGATGTCTTAAGTTGTTTCACTATATAGTAMCATAAGTCTTTTGGATGAAAGGAGCAACATAAACTCAAAGAATTTACTAATGAAAATCGTTAATAATAAATCTAATTACAGAGCTTTTGTAATGATTCAACATCTTCAGATTATTTCAACTTCATCATTATCCATTTATGACTTTCAAACAGAGGAAGACAAGAATTTTTTACAGAAATCTTTAAAAGGGATGAATTCTACATGATTGTTAAAAAAGTACAAATTTCTCCTGGAGAAGAAAATTCAGGGAATGGAGAAAAAAGGAAGGGGAACAAATCTTTAAAATATGGTATCAATTTCTAGGCCATAGAAGWGTATGCATGAGTTAAGACTGGAAGGGAAGAGGATCATGGCTAATAKGAATAGAGTCAAGATCAGCCACAGAATAGGGCACTGAGTATCACCAGGGAAAAATAAAAGCATTAACATTTAAAACAAAACAGTAGCTGAGAAAATGGATGAAAAACAAAAACAAGTTGGTTTCAAAGAAAAATAAAAAAAAATAAGAAAGGTCACATAAACCAAATAACATATAATCAGAGAACTTTATAACCCATTTATATTCCTCTATATGTCATTACATTTTTGGTTATACAAATATGTTGAATGTTCAACTATATAAACGTGTGCAGTGATGTCACTCCTCCTTAGAAATCTTCCAGTTTCCTKGACTTTTCCTTTTATTTCTTCCTTTGAGATGAAATTGAAAAYTCAATTTTTTAATCACTGCACAGAYCATGAGTCAAGACTTATCAAATAAGAATCCAGCAGTACCAGATATCAGAGCTGAACAATTAMCTGATCTATTTCTTCTCTCCATCACCTTTCCTAGCACCACARTCTTTACATATTGCCTGATAAATCAGAACTTTTTAGAGAATAAAAACCACCCCTCCCCCAAGAGAGTTTTCTCACAATAAATCTCTGCAATATCAGGTTTTTATGSTATATTCCCTGTCTTTCTTGCCAGGACCCAGCACATATTCATGATGCACTTTTCATCTGTGTTGATGCATTTTGAAAAAGATAGTAAAATGTAATCAAGCACAAGATGAATGGGTGGAGTCACAAAATCTTTTATCAACCCCTAAACATTGCAAATAACAAAACAATTGCTTCAAACAGAACTCAGTACTGCAATCTTTGTCTTCAACAAAAACCTGAGTTAAAATTACAAAACCAGGCTTCAGTAATACTAAATCRTCAGCAGACAATGTTATTTACCACTAGAAGTCCAAGAGGTGTTATTTTAATTTGTCCAAAAAAAAGACTGATTTTGYCCTCTTTAATTTTTGGAAGGTTTTAAAATTATCACCAGTATATAATGATTCCCACAAGATTTTACAAAAAAATCATGACCTGTTGCTTGTGTTAAACACAGATATTCTCTGGAGAAACACAAGTTGATACTCTTGCTTGATGTTCACAAATCATTTTGAAGATGAAAAGCAAAAAGTGCTAAACATGAAGCTAGTCTGACCACCTTCTCATTACAATACAGATAGACAATCTCTCAGAACAAGAAAAACGAGACACAAAGCTGGTCTGGTGAGGATCCTGTTTTGCCTTTGAA
Organism: Malurus melanocephalus; assembly: GCF_030028575.1. Taxonomy (NCBI): domain Eukaryota; kingdom Metazoa; phylum Chordata; class Aves; order Passeriformes; family Maluridae; genus Malurus; species Malurus melanocephalus. Next base: position 272,963 of record NW_026623255.1, read on the forward strand.
AAAATGTTAAAGTAATTGATAGTTTCAATAATAGATAGTTTCAAAGTATTAAGCATTCCTTTGCTSAGTGCTTCAAAGGGGTCCCCAAATGCCTAGAAATGCAACTATTTTCCTTTTCATGTTTGATAGGAAGAAGTATTAAAAAGACTCTTAAAAAATACAAATAAAGAGATCTATCCACTTTTTGATCCACCTTTATCTGAAATTAAAAAAGAAACTCGAGTGCTTTACATATCCCCCTGTAATGAAAAGCCTCACAAAAAGACTCTGATGTGGAACTAATTTGCATTCTGAATGTGCTGAATGGACTACAGAGACTATAGTAACCTTTAGAGAATCTTTGCTGCGTTGAAAAAAGCAATTCGTATTCTACCTCCTTCTACAGAAAATGAAAGGTTGAAAGATGTAAATTAGACAAAACAAACAAACCTTTCATAGTAAATTATGAGCTCCAGGTTTCCTGTGCACTTACTAATATTTCAGTAACTCCTCTTCCAATTTCAAGCACAGTAAATTTGAGCTATTTGACAAATGCCTTATCACCATTTGATTTAAGTGTTGCTACATACAGAAGCATATTTCAAGGAATAAAGCATGAGGAAACAACTTCTTTGAACTTCCTTGCTGCCTCCCTCATGCCATCAAAGGGATGATATCTTTTTTATTATTTAAAGCTCACATGATTTCTGGCCTGGCTAACTGACTTTAGGCTCACACAACCATGTGGTTCATGACCATCTTCACATTTCCTTCATTCATGTGTTGGAACCCACTGGTCCATTTCAACAGACTTTAACAGGGTGGTCAAAGCCATAAACAGAATTAAATTCCTGCTCATCCCATGGAAGTAGAGGGTCAGGGAAAATGAAATCATCCTCTAGAAGCCTTAATTAAGAAATTGGGAACAGTATACACTTGTCCCATGCAAGAGAGGGAGCCTTTCTAAAGACTCAGCTCACCCAGAAATTGTCTGCTAGACACCAGAATTCCCTTGGCTTCAGCATTCATGGGGTTGTTCACTACATAAATTTAAMTTCAAAAGCAGTGAAATAGTGACAAGCAGTCCCTTATCCCCATCATGCAGCATTATTAAAATCATCTTTCATCCACACAAGCTCTGTCTTTCCTTATTCACCCTTGTCCTTATAACATCTCTGCAGTCCTACATCACCAGGCCACTTTGCTTCTCCATATCCCCCAAATCCTTGGCTGCTCTGCCCTTTTGTCTCCCACTACCCAGTTTCTCTGCAGAGCTGAGATAGAGGCCACATCCATTGGCTTCTGCTACGGTGGCATGAGCCATTCTGACACAAGCTTTGGGGATGGAGATGTCCCCAGGCCTGCAGAAATCCGTGGCTGTGTCTTACTGGAGAACCCTGGAAACAAGGAGCTATATATTAGGCACACAGAAAAATAAAGTCTCACTMAGGTGACACATATAAACTTGTTTGTGTTACCCCTCCGACCATCTGAATTTTCTATCCTGAAGCAACTGATTGAAGGTGGCACTATTCAAAAAAGTAGGGAATTAGGGCAGCTTGGTATTATTAATTCTGAAGATTTGGTTTAAAGGGGAATTTCGCCATGGCAATCGTAGCTTCCGGAATACAGGATGCAAAGCAAGCAGGCAGGTAAAACAGAAGAGGAAAATAAGCAGAGACCCCATGAGGTCCATAAAAGCTTTCAGTATTTTACACTGATCATACACAGAGGGCAGTCAGGCTATAACCCGCAAGGACACTGATCTTAACAGGAATTCAAGAAAAACACCAAATTGCCTTTGAAGACMTGGGCTTTAATTACTGCTGTTGCAGAAAGTGGTGCAAAGCCTGCTGACAAATGGCTGATGCCTACTGGGAGTTTTGCAGGCTCTCAGCACAGACTGGACCTGCTCTGAGGAAAGATTTGTGTCAGATTGGAGGGGGAACAAAAAAAGGAACCAAGTAGAAGTTAGTGAGCCTGCATTGCTGTGTAAGAGCAGACCTGCTAAATATAAACACATTAAAATACTAATTAAAGTCACAGACCCCCATCATCTGCCTAGCAAAATCTACAAATCCCTGGTGGAATGATTCACACATTTTGGGATCAAAGCTGACATCTCAGTCAGGTCACAGGAGTATGTGTGGATGCTTTACATCTCATCCTATTCCTCCACCATGCTGGCAATTCCTCCACAATGCTTTTGCTTACAATGAAACTGTGTCAGAGGCCTCAGATCAGTGCCAGATTAACAGGGCTAAATTACTGTGSTGTTTGTGTTCTGAAAATAGTTAAATGTTCTTTTGATAGTTTAAGTTCAGTAAAAACACAAACTAGGAGGGAAGAAAATATCCTGTCTGTCATCCTGGTAATGCTTCAGGTTGGCTCATTTACTGATGGCACTTTACAAGAGAGCACACCTTACAGAAGCCTGAGGATTTTGGAATGCAGACTAATTCCAGTGTGAAAAAATTGCTGTGTTGTATGTAATTTTGTCTTCGTTTCCTGAAACAGGAAAGACAACAAAATCAGAGTAGTCACAACAGCCTTAAGGAAAGTAATTTGAAGATACTGTTGGAAACAGCAAATGAAATTAGAAAAATAATAATAATAATAATAAAATTAAAAGGCACAAAATGCCAGCAAGTATCAGAAAATATTTTTTTACAAACTGTATATAGCAGATGTCATTATCATGTCTCAGAATGGTGCCATCTCTTTTTTGTGTTATGTGCACAAGCTTGCCAAAGGACTTTCTTTGCTCACTGTTCAAAAACATTGTACTTAAGCATTAAAACCCTGAAACTGCCATGTTTAAGCAAAGACTCCATCAAATCTATATTCTTTATCAAGTTTTCTGATTCAGTGAGGTCCATTTTCATTCTACTAACGTGTTTCAGACTGTCTTTGTAACTGAACAGCTACCAGATAATGTGCTTTCAGAGGAAATTCTCCCTGACTCCTAAAACAAGGAAGGTCCTTACTTCATGGTTTCTACCCATTTTTTTTTAATACTTGCCATAATGGCTTTAATTGCTATAATGAGCTGCATGTACTTATTTTTGAATCTTACTAGTCCAAGCAATCATACAACATGCATTTGTTATTGTACTCGGGTGTATATATTCCTCTGAACCCAAGGTTCAGTCTTACGCCTCAAAAACCACCCACATTTTATACAACCCAGCAGAAAAAATACAGTTTTTGTCAYGTGAAGTTTACATATTTGGGTGTAACGAACACAGACTTTAAGTCCGGGTTATGCACACTAAGCGATCTGAAAAAAGTCCACGCTGGGCTTTCAGTGAGAGTGGCTGAAAAGCGGGAAACAGAACAATTGCTTTACAGAGGCGTTGCTTCCTTTAATAATTTGTGCCACATAAAGAATACTTTTCAMGCTAGGTCATTCAAGAGAGATTTTGGTGGAATGTGATCATTCAGTTTATGCAGCAAAACCAAGCTACCACGATTTAATTCTGCTGYGTGCTCAAATTTTATATTGTACACCCATCAGTTGTTAGCTCCTGCTAAGCTGAAAGCATGAAAGAAAAGAGTCTCGTTTCGCCTCTGAAAAGCCTGAAAATGTTTTATTCATGTATTTGTAGCACATASATTGCAGGGAGTATTACTGGGTTCAAGAGAGAATTGAATGACCCTTCACAGATGAGATTTTGTTAATTTAGGATTTTGATTAAGTAGTATAGAATTTATCAGGTTTTTTCTTCGGCTCCAGGTCATTCATTCTGGACATTTTGATGAAGTCTAAACCAGAGCAATTATGCATTCATGAGCAGGATGCTGAGGGTTTCACTTGGAAAACTGAAGGCTGATAACCAAAGTAAGGATCAAGTATCTTTCCTGAGGCTACTGCATAATGATGAAAAGACCACATCTCAAAGCACGTATTGCAGAAAGCCTGGTGCTGCTCATCAAACYGCTGTAGATAAACTGATGGATTTAAAAACACCAGCCCCTTCGTCTGTCTGGGCACACCAGACCTGCACAGTGCATCAAACGYAATGTGCGTTCTAGAATGAAGAGCTTTGTGCTGCGACGAGGCAGAGCTGACAGCTCCTGTTTCAAAGTTATCTTTAATGCAAAAACAAGAAACGTTCCCAATTGTATCCATTACAAAAAAGATGCTGGATGATAAAGTCTGCTACCTAAATCATTTCAGTCATGTATGGGAAATCAAATCCCTACAAGCCTGAATGCACACAAAATGCAAATCGCTCTGAACTGCCTCTRACAGGAGCACATTCGCTCCCATCCATCCTCACTTTCACATACAAGGTGTCATTGTGAGCTCACCGCAGAGCCTGGTGTAACCCGAGCGCTGGGAAACGCTGACTTGGAAAGATGCGTGACAAAGAGCCCAGCCCTGCAAGTGTTTGTTCCCATGAGCCCTTCCAGAGGCCAACAGGCTGTGCGAGAACGACTCTCAGGAGAAATCACTCCGTATTAAACGACGTACTAATAACATTAGAGAGCATGCCGCTGTCTCCAGCTAGCTTGAGAGTATTTGCATTGTACAGGCAAACCCTAATTTGATGGATTAGGCTGAGAACTGGCAATGGTTTGTCAAAATAACCCTGAGCTCGTTTATTGAGACATTAACAATGTCCCTTCCCCACATGGAAGGAGGAGTCTACCCCTAGTACAACACAGCACTGCATGTGCGCTGCTCTTGTGTGGAAAAAGGCTCAGGGGACAGGGCTGTGTCTTGCTGAAAACAAGGCAGCCACTAGCAGTGGTGTTGGATCTRGCCCAAAATACTTCACCTTGTAGAGATTTTTGTTGAATGGAAGTTGTTCATTCAAAGTCCCTGTGGATTTCTAAGCTAGCTGAAAASTGCAATTTGGAAAAATATAAGGGCTATTCAGAGTACGGTGCTGTGAAGGAAGGAATAGTAAGCTGCACGCAAACTGTGAGTGCTCATTTTAGGTATTTTCATTCAAATAATAACACTGTACTTTATTCAGGACGTATGTGGCCAGTGTATGTTTACAACGAAAGCAGMGCCATGCATCAAACAGAGCAGTATTGTTTCAGTCATTGCAATATACATTATCCAGACACCCTKCAGCTGCACAGACCTGTGAAAGTGAGAGGCATAGGTAAAAGCTGCCTCTAGTTATTGTAGGTGTCATTAGGGAAAATTAAATAGTTGTGAAGTGTGTAGGCTCCCTTCTCCTCCCTCCCCTCCCGCCTTCCCCGCTTTGTTAAGCGCATCCATCACATCCTCTTTCCCTGGGTGGATTTCTTCATCACTGATTCCATTGTCCTGTGGTGGAATGGAACAGAACAAAGGTTACCAGATCATTTTTCTAAATCACTCATCTGGTCTGGTGAAAACTCTTGAAACTCAAAAGAATTTAAATAGCTTAGATGCTATTAAAGAGCAACCTATTTCTCAAATTAAAAAAAAAAAAAATAATTAAAAGGCATGGCACCAAATAAGCCAAGCATCCCATTTTGTTTAAATACTTTGCAAACACTTCAAACACATTCCTTGACTTCTTTTATTTTACTGGTGTATSGTAGAATTAAGGCCCATTGTCGCAGCCTTTCTCCTTGTCTGCCTGTCTTTGGGGAGAGGCTATTTTTAGGTTTATGTTTTTTAAAAGAGGTACACAACCGGGTTGGTTGGTTTATCTTCCTGCTTTCWCCTGGAGCATTTGGAGAAAAACTAAACAAAGGAACAATGAGCTTTGATACTCCCTGCACGTTCCAAGATTTAGTCAAACAGYGAGCTTTGATAAACTTATCCTGCTCCTTGGGTTTGCTCAGCCTACTGGAAAAGCAAAGGAWCAGGAGCAAAGGCCTGCCACGCTGCATTCCCTCCGGAGCTTGGGAGGCCTCTCCAGGGGCCTCTTTCCCACTGACAAATGCAGACCCATGTGCAGCATGCCTAAGTGCTTAGGCACTTTTAAATGCGTTTCGCCACGTCTAGGGAGTGGAGATAATCACACAGAGTATCCTTGAGCTTTTAAGGGGCATTAGAAAGGAAGATACCTGAAAAACAACGAAAACAGATTTGGAATGTCACTAACTGCAACTATGTGTTATTGAATGCTCATCCAGTTAATTTTTGCTCTTCAGCAAAATTTTGCATGAATTCCTACTATTCCAGCCTGTCTTTCATCAAGCATGGCTTCTATTTTTGGGCTATTCCTATTGTGTTAGTGTGATCTGTGGGAGTCAGAAACCTTAAGCAGTTAATTCACATTGCTTGATAACCAGAAGCAGAGAAACAGCTTTAGCCATCATAAGGAAAACTGCTCATTGCCACCAAAAGAAATAAAGGAAAACTCTGTCTAAGCACTGTTTGTCTGACATGGAAACATAATCATGCTTTGAAAGGGAAGAAGCTGTAATAAGTATGGAAAACTTACTAGAGTTGCTAGAGATGCTAATCAAATCTCACTCGCTGGTTTCAAAGTGAAATCCAGACTCCCAGTGGCACAAAGCCTTCCAGAGAAATAAAACTAATTACACTTCGGCATTTCTAGAYCTTGAGGCTTTTAATCACATATACCGTCTCGCTTAACAGTTCATTCACTTAACGCAGGCGAGTTACAAGTTTTTTTGTAGAAGTGTCTGGAAGTGCACCTAGAATGCATTGCCTGTCCACTGTTTTATTTACAGGTTTTTTTTTTCAATGAAAATCAGTAGCTAATAAATGAAAGCATTATTACACAAACACAAAATACAATCATTAACATTTTACTGGATACAAATGATAAGCATAAGGAAATGTCCATGTACCCTCACTGACATGAATTCGTGTTAGCTCGCTACTAATATAATGATACTGTGAATTGGTGGTAATGTAACTGAAAGACTGATGTGTATTAAAAAAAAAATTAGAGAGCCACTCATGTTTGACATGATCTTATACTGAGATAAATATCTACAGACAGTGGTATGATCATGTACACTCACATGTGATCATATCAACATAGTTAATTTTTTTTCTGACAAGATATTATCATCAAGGTAGTTCAACCTCCTCAACAAAGCTTGTTTTGATCAAGTACCAGATACTATTTTCTAAAGTGTTGGATGATACAGAAACAAGCTGTGCAAGTGTAGCAATTTTGATTCAGAAAAAAATTTTTAAAAAGTAGTATTTACAAAGGTAACTTCTAAATTCAGTGATTAAATTAAGACTCCAGTCTTCATATTCCAAACACCTGTTCATTTA